>NC_092265.1:22863132-22923132 GCF_036320965.1 Panulirus ornatus
CATCACCCAAGTCACCCTTGAACACCCTGCCAGGTTGCCTCTCCGTCACTCGACCTTCAGTAAACCCATCGCTCCTCCTCCAGTCTACAACTTGTGGATACCGACCAATACCTTCCAATTTCCCGGGTTTTGGTTGGGTCAGGAGGATGGGCTGACGAAAGCGAAGTTGCTATGGGAAGGTGGATGAAAGCGAGTGACACCTTCAAAAACTCAATACTGTCGCGCGCATACGCCAGGTGTGTGTGTGTGTGTGTGTGTGTGTGTGTGTGTGTGTGTGTGTGTGTGTGTGTGTGCAGGCCTATCGTCTACAGTTACCTAAGGGACCTACCGTCTGAGGCAGTAGTAATGGCGAAAAGATGCAAAATTGATCGTAAAAAGCTATTATTCTCTCTCTCTCTCTCTCTCTCTCTCTCTCTCTCTCTCTCTCTCTCTCTCTCTCTCTCTCTCTCTCTCTCTCTCTCACACACACATAGAATGGGTGAATGGAACGGGCTTAGTGTAATGACACTGTGAATAAAGATAACACACACACACACACTCACAACTCTTAGATAAAAGTTGCATGATAAGAGAGAGGCACATACTTCATTTCAAGAGATGGGCGCCCCACGAGTGTGATACTCCTTCCTCGTACAGTAAAGGTAGGTAATTACACACACACACACACACACACACACACACACACACACACACCATTACACAGTGTATCTGCGGATCTACGTACATACACTCTCCGCCCATACGCACAATGTTCCTTGACACGTAGACTGTTCCTCCAGCCCTCGCGGTTGTCGGGCATCGAACCAGTGATCGCGAGACCAGATAGCAAAGCCCCTTCAGGAAACACCTGCCACACTGGGTAATGGGAGAGAGGCTGGTGTAAAAAAAAAAAAAAGACCAAACGTAAGACAGGCAGACAGATGACAGGTACTGATGAGACGGGGGAAGGAGAGGTGTCACGAAGGTGGGAGAGCCGTGTGTGGCAGGCCTCTCTCAACTCTCACGTTCGCTCCCATGAGTCCACGGGGGAAATGAAACACGATAAGGTCCCAAGTGCACTTTCGTGTAATAATCACATCATCATCAGGGGAAACACGATAAGGTCCCAAGTGCACATTCGTGTAACAATCACATCATCATCTGGGGAAACACGATAAGGTCCCAAGTGCACTTTCGTGTAATAATCACATCATCATCATCAGGGGAAATACAAGAAAGACACATAATACTCAGGTGATGTACATATATATATATATTCTCCGGCCTATACCAGGTACCTATCTATCGGCGAGCACCACCCTTAAAGGGAAGATAAACAGCTGGGGTTGGCTGTGAGCCGAATGTTTACTCTTAGCGCGTTATCTCTCCACTAAGGTGTGTGTGTGTGTGTGTGTGTGTGTGTGTGTGTGTGTGTGTGTGTGTGTGTGTGTGTGTAGCAAGGCTGTGTAGGTTACTTTTAGAAGGCTAGGGAGTGTTCGCACACCTCCACACACCTTAGTCATGCACACACACACACACACACACACACACACACACACACACACACACACACACACACACACACCTGTACACTCCTCAGCTTCTGTTTTTTCCCTCCCGTTACTCAACCATCATGTACAACTCTACTGTGAAAGAATAGGCCTAGTGTGGGTAGGCCAGCAGGACGGAGGGAGGGGACTGAGTGTGTCATTTGATACAAGGACGATCCAGGTCTTGGATTAGACACAGTTGTGCTCTCCCGGGAGGTGTCGAATTCGCTACAGGGGTGTCTGAACCTCTATATCTATCGTCACCATAGACGTTTATTCTCTCTATAGTTTCTTATCTCTTATACACCAGAGCTTGGACGTCACGAAAGGTTCGTGTGTTCATTCGTGATGATGGCCGAGTCTGCCGTTCGTGTGACGTCGTGTGCGTAAGATATAGCCCCACCTTCCTCCTCCCAGCCCCCACTCCATTATAGCGCCCAAGTGCCCCCATAATAATGAACATGAATCCCCTGGAGGTCAAGTTCCTCCCAAACTGGTTTTGGAGGCCCACATTAACGACCCTCCGCGCTGAGAGTTTGGACCCTGAGGCGAGCGTTGTAACCTGCGCTGCCACACACACACACACACACACACACACACACCCTATGACTAACCCGACCGTGGCTCTTATGCTGAAGCTGTGGAAGAGCGAATATAGCTTCTCTACAGTGACCATGGCCTCCCACAGTGAGGGTGGCCTCCCACAGTGAGGGTGGCCTCCCACAGTGAGTGTGGCCTCCCAGAGTGAGTGTGGCTTCCCACAATGAGTGTGGCCCACACAAAGAAATGACAACAACAGTGACAGTGGATCCCACTACAGTGTACATGACAGTGAAATAATAGGCAACAGTGACTACGTCCTCCCTCCCTCAGTCACTGTGCCTTCCACAATAAGTCTGTGGTTCCTTGAAATTACTGTTCTTCCCAGCAGTGAACAAGTTCCCCAACAGTGAGCTAGATCGCCGCGAGTAAGCAAGATCCCCGGCAGTGAGGAGGATCCCCAACAGTGAAGAAGATCCCCAACTGTGAGAAAATTCCAACAATGAGAAAGATCCTCAACAGCGAGTAACATCCCAAACAGTGAAAAAGATCCTCAGCAGTGAGAAAGATCCCAGCAGTGAAGATCTCTAACAGTGAGGAAGATCCCAGCAGTGAGAAAGATCCCCAACAGTGAGAAAGATCCCAGCAGAGAGAAAGATCCCCAACAGTGAGTGCTAGCAGAGCCGACTCAGTGGTAGGAACCCCGCCTTCCGGGAGTTTCGAAGTGTGAAGTGTGATATTCCCCTCCAGTGTGTTCTCCAGGGGACCTCAGCTTTAGTATATCAATTCGTTCCAGGTATTCCACGTCTTCAAGAGTGAGGGTGTGGCCTGGGTAAGATCCATGAACCGTTTCTAACTCTAAAAACGTCGCCCCGTTTTTTGTAAGGTGATGTTGTGAGCACACAAGAATAACATCATTGTTAGGAGGAATTGGTTGGTCTGGTTTCGTAAACTATGTCCCCTTTTACACCACCGCATGAGTGGGAGTGTACAATGAATAAGCCACTCTTGAGGCGATAATCAAAAGTTAGGAGAAAATTAATGACGTTTAGAAATTCATGGACAGTTTTGGTCTCGTCTTGAAGGTTCGTCAAATCCAGCCTGGCCTGGTGTTCGCTGGAGGGAAAGGTCGCCAAGTCATTATCACAACGACGCCTTCTGTACTGCTATACCGAGATGTGTTGGTGTTCGTTTTAATCCGGTAGTCTGTGCTGGTGTAGACTGCTGACTTAGCCATATCGCATGTAGTAAGTGTAATATATCTCCATGAAAGAACATTTTGAATGGCCCATCGGCAGATGTGATCCGTGTTCATTTGAAGTGTTTCAGGAGAAAGAATACTTCCCATGTATTCCCTGCGTGTCGTAGAAGGCGATTAAAAGGGAAGGGAGCTGAGGGGGGGCTGGAAATCCTCCCCTCTTGTTTTTAATTTTCCAAAAGAAGGAACAGAGAAAGGGGGCCAAGTGAGGATACTCCCTCTACGGCTCAGTCGTCTGTTCTTAACGCTACCTCGCTAACGAAGGAAATGACGAGTGTGTATAAACGACTTGGGTAGTTTCCACAAAGCACGTCAATTTTTTGGGCTAAGTCTTGAGCAAGCGGAACGAATCAATGTTGAAAAAGACGATGATTACCCAGACGACTGAGACCCGACCATTTCTTCATGGATCAGTTCCTCTGGCGACAGCAACGCCCGAATGTCTTCTGCTCAATCTGGTTTTTGAATGAAAAAAAAAAGTATAAAACATCACTGGAAACACTGGGTATACCTCCCGCTCCATAGCCAGAATCCTAGAGTTATTATCTTAAAAAACAGATGGGGTAGAAAAAGAGGGACACCTTGATGCCAGAGTTCTGATAATGGCTTCCTACCAGACAGATGAACAAATAAAAAGGCTGCCGACATAATTCCCCGACGCAAGAGGATGAACAAATAAAAGTTAAAAAAAAAGAAAACAATAAAATGCCGCACATTAAGTAACAACAGATGTCGCTCCAGGTTTATGAAAGATGAAGAAAAAAAAATTGACCGGATGTAGAGAACGAAGCCACGTACATAAATGTTGGATTCTCAGAACGTTTAAAGTGAGAGAGGAAAAAAAGGTCCAATGATTAACACTAGTTTACCAGTCGTCCATGTACCAGGACACTAGTTTACCAGTCGTCCATGCACCAGGACAACAATATTGCTGGGTGTACAAAATACTATATACAGGTCGCAGATCCTTCGGAAGTTGAAAGCTTCCGAATGTCCTCTACCGCCTGCAACAGCTCAGTAAAACACCTGAATACCAAGGCTAGGCTTTCCTCTCTGACGAAACTGTACACAGGAGATACATCACACACACACACACACACACACACACACACACACACACACACATGCATGCAAAATGCTGTGAAGCTTCGTTCCAAACCTACATACAAATTTAATCCTTGGTAGGTATGGCACACGAGGTAAAATGTATATAAGTACGACATGTGAAGACAAATGGAGCCTCGACTGAAAAGACCTGCAATGGGCAAATAGTAAGAACATTGTAAATTACTGAGGATGATAATGAGACCTGGATAGACTATTTCAAGATAGGCTACAACCACCGAGATCAGAGAACATAATATGTGAACAAAAAAAGAGCTGCATCCTCAAACAACCTGGTAGATAAGGCCTCGCTCAAAAAAAATGATCTGGTCATGGACATGTGTGAGGTTCAGTCCGGCACCCGATACCAAGGAGTATGTTACCGTGTGTATGCAGAGCAGCACTCCACCTCCCTCACACAATACACATAGGGGCGCACACCCTCTCTCTCTCTCTCTCTCATCGCACAACAACAGCTGGTTTCCCTCACTGTGAGGAAAGGTTTCTCCTATCACCTCTCAAGCACTACCATCACCCCTCATAAGTGAGTTAGTGAGGGCAGTTCCTCTACAAAATAAGCTGCTTCCCCACAGTATAACTGACTTTCCCCTCATAGTCAAAACAATAATAACCTGTTCTTCGTCTCTTCCAATGACTATATCTTTCTCCTCACTAGCGCACCTCATACCCCATGTGAGAGACGATTCTCCTCACAAACGGCGTAGCTTCAGCGCCTCTGTGAGCTTGGCTTTCAGCACTAAGGCTGTAACGTACCCCTCAAACACACACGGTGGCACTGACCCATCTCACAGAACACCACAGCTTTCGTCGATGATCGTGGCCATTAAAACACCGAAGGCGCCCCTTCCAAAACTCCCACATAATCCCCTCAAACCATGGGCGAGATCCTACCCTTAGTAAGGGCGAACTCGACCTATCCTTAGCACACGGCTCTGGAATACGTCTATCCCTTTGGGTCATGGTAGAGGCAGAGGGGTTGGGGGCGCCCGCGCCCCTCCTCCTCCGGCACCTGCTGCTATGTGTATGTGTGTGTGTGTGTCCCTCGATGCATGTGAATGTGTTTTGTTTACCAGGTCGACAACAGGGCGCGAGGTTATCGATCATGCAACAAGCCCAGCTGACTGATGGGAGAAATTCACCTCCCTCCGGTGCCAGTACAGTACTCCAGCGTCTATACTAGGTACTGTAACCCGGCCTGAGGGGCAAACATTTATCACTGGGAATTGATAACAAAAAATTATGGAAAGATAGACTGATTAAGCGACAAGGAAAACTTATCTGTTTACCATCATCGAACTAGGCTCGCAATCATGCACATGCGCACACGTAAACACACACGCAAGCACACAGTGTAATGTCCGCAGGCAGAAAGAAGGGGGAGGCACAGTTCAATTGCCAGAAGTATTGATTTTTTTCCCCTAAAGCGTTTGCTGCAAGCACGAGAGAGAGAGAGAGAGAGAGAGAGAGAGAGAGAGAGAGAGAGAGAGAGAGAGAGAGAGAGAGAGAGAGAGAGAGAGAGAGAGAGAGCGGGAGGACGCTGGATTATTCCCTCCATGATCCAGGGTCGGGAGTCTGACTGATGCTGGAGGGGGTAGCCAGCCAGGCGACCAGAACATGCACAGGAGGCAGGTGTGTGGAGCCTGGCGGAGATGGCAGCTTCATTAAAGATTAGGAACACGAGAAGCGGGAGAGAGAGAGAGAGAGAGAGAGAGAGAGAGAGAGAGAGAGAGAGAGAGAGAGAGAGAGAGAGAGAAAGAGAGAGAGAGAGAGAGAGAGAGAGTCACAGCAGATAACGAAGGATGATACAGGGATAAAGGAGGAAGGAGGATTACAGGCAGAGAGGGGGAAAAAAAAAGAAAAAATTGAAGCGAAACAAGAGGCTCTCTGTACACAGGAGGTGGGAACGTATTGTACACAAGTGATTCCCTTACCACTGTCTCCCTACCCCAGGAGGGCCACTGACAGCATGCCACTGTCTCCTACCCCAGGAGAGCCACTGACAGCATGCCACTGTCTCCTACCCCAGGAGGGCCACTGACAGCATGCCACTGTCTCCTACCCCAGGAGAGCCACTGACAGCATGCCACTGTCTCCTACCCCAGGAGGGCCACTGACAGCATGCCACTGTCTCCTACCCCAGGAGGGCCACTGACAGCATGCCAATGTCTCCTACCCCTGGAGGGCCACTGACAGCATGCCACTGTCTCCTACCCCAGGAGGGCCACTGACAGCATGTCACTGTCTCCTACCCCAGGAGGGCCACTGACAGCATGCCACTGTCTCCTACCCCAGGAGGGCCACTGACAGCATGCCACTGTCTCCTACCCCAGGAGGGCCACTGACAGCATGCCAATGTCCTACCCCTGGAGGGCCACTGACAGCATGCCACTGTCTCCTACCCCAGGAGGGCCACTGACAGCATGTCACTGTCTCCTACCCCAGGAGGGCCACTGACAGCATGCCACTGTCTCCTACCCCAGGAGGGCCACTGACAGCATGTCACTGTCTCCTATCCCAGGAGGGCCACTGACAGCATGCCACTGTCTCCTACCCCAGGAGAGCCGACAGAATGCCAATGCCTCCTACTCCTGGTGGAGACTCTTGGAACTCTTTTAATTCTAAAGAAATGCAAGACATCATTAAGGCCAGGCACTACTCACTCTCTGGAACGAGTGTCTGGACTCTGGCAAAGTTCCCAGAAATCCTGGAAACTGACTGACGTAACTACCACAAGTCCACACACAAAACATGGAACGAGGATCCAGCTAAACTATCGACCAAGGTTAGCGACACCACAAACCATAGCTTTCCAGATGCCTCAGACGTCAGCTGACTGACTCCATGAAATAAAAAGAAATCTACATAACCAGGTGTTTTTAACCTGAGCAGATGAACAATATATCAAGCCTAGTTCAACAATACATCAAGCCTAGTTAGATATGTTTTTAACCTGAGCAGGTAAACAATATCTCAAACCTAATTACACAATATATCAAACCTAGTTAGATGTTTTTAACCTGAGCAGATGAACAATATATCAAGCCTAGTCCTTCATTATGACGAACCTATCCCTCTGTAATCTCGAGGGAGGACCTTAACAACCCTTCTAGTTGTATCCAGTAGTTTAGATATCAATTTTCGTCAACATCGGCCAAGAAAAAGAAAAATCTTTGCACATTTTCTCTTCTGTAATTTCGCCTGCCATGAGAGGTGGCCTTTGAATACGTCATTGAGGGCAGATGCACAAAAGGCCTAAACTACGCTGTCATGGGCTGTTTTAACCTCTCTTGTCATGAAGTCCATAAAATCCTGTCTGTTATCTATTATCGTGAGGCAGCCGCTGCTTTCTCATGTTCGCTGACGATAGGTAAGGTCAACAGACATTATTTATCACTCGTGTTATCTTTTACGTTCCGAGTTGTGATGGTGTTCGTTTCTGTCCTGTATCGTTTCCTGTTCATTTTCTGACTCCCTCATTTAATCCCTTGTGCCGAATTAAATGATATTTGGCCCTCAATATTGGGTGTACTATTATCATCAGTTGCCTGACACATGATTTGATTTCTGCAGTCGTGGCTTTTCAGTGTTTTGTCCAAAGTAGTTCTACATTATCATGTTAGTGCCATTTACAAAGGACGATACAATTCAGCGGTTAGGTTTGCGTCTGTTAGACAGGAAAACGGAAAAGAAAAAAAGTAGCAGCGCAGTTAATACACGAAAGCGCTCGTGTTTTCTTCTTTTTCAGCATTCATAAAATCCGTCTTGTGATTTTGTGCATAATATATATATATATATATATATATATATATATATATATATATATATATATATATATATCCTCCAATTTTCCCACATTCGCATTTTCAATATTTTGCGAGCTATAAACGCTGTGGTCACAATCTGTCAAAGGTTTTTGGTATGGTCTGTGTATATCACATCAGCACTTTGTACAGCAGAGCTTCGATAATCCTATCGAGAGAGAGAGAGAGAGAGAGAGAGAGAGAGAGAGAGAGAGAGAGAGAGAGAGAGAGAGAGAGAGAGAGAGAATGATCTTACCCTGAAACCCAAATGTCCCGGGTTTTGTAAATCACTTTGAGTCTACGAACTCAGTGACGTGACTATCAAGTGACGTGACTATCAACAAGCCTCAAATTCTCCAGTCGTTTTTGAGTGTTACTTCCTAGTGCCACAGTTACAACCAGATCCCCAGGTAAAAGCATTAGGCTCAAGAGACATCTGCCAGGTTTCGACCCAGTGCCTAGCTTCCACTATGAACAAGTTCAAGGCCTACCTATCACCTACCCCTCCTGACTAACCTCTAGTCACCTCGTGAATTTAGCCCCGAACTACCAGTCCCCTAAATAGAGGCCAGTCCCCTAGTTAGCCACGGTTACCGAAGTTATAAACCAATCTCTCACGTAATCGTCGGTTCCCAGGTTCGCAACCAGTTCGACCAACGGGGGTTGGGGAGAGGGGGGGGTCTACTCTCATGGGGGCCCCCATCTCTTTCATCATACAATTTCTAAAACTCGTTTGCTGTCCACATTCACAGCCCGCTAATTCAGCTTATTCCATTCAAACCATCACTTTTCTGACTGTAAACAATACTTACTTACATTTTTACTAACAAGTTTCTTAATTCCGTGTTATGGCCTCTGGCTGTTGTCCCGACATCTTTCGAAGAACTGTTCTCTCTCTCTACGCCATCAAACTAGTTTTAACAAGTTTAAAGTTGTGATCAAGTCACCCCTCACTCTTCCCTCTTCAACTGTGGACAAATCTAAGGACAAACTTTTTACTGTAACTTAGCCTTCTTAATTCAGGCACCATCTTTGATGTCCTTCTGGAGACTCTGTCTGTAAACAGGTCTTTGTGATTCTTAAGGTGCAGTGACCAAGCCGGAGAAACATAATATTTTTGGGCTCAATGTAGGATACGAACAGCTTGCTGAATATTTCATTTTTCCATATACTAAGAATGCTATTCTAATATTTGCCAGCAGACAGTGTGTCTCATTTACTGTCTTTTTCTGATGTGGAATTCAGGCGATAGGTAGGGAAGATGTCAACCCTCAAGTCTCTCTGTGACACAGATTCCAGCAATTTATTTTCTGTTCGAAAATATTCACACTGACGCCTTTCACTAAGGCCAATTCTCATCAGTGTCCAATTTGAGCTGAGTTTCATCAGCCATGAAACAGACCAACTTCAGAGTTTGTCAAGGTCCCCATGTACAGCGATGCATTTTACTTTTCCCCTGACCTTCGCTACGACTCAACGCCCAACGTAAGGCTCATCTGTGACCGTCTACCAGTCCCTCCTCCACTGTTCCTCCCTGAAGACTTAACTATTAGAACCAGGAAGCGACAGGATTGGACGTATCACTTCGGCCAATGAGTAAAATCTGGGATTAAAATATGACAAAATTCATCTGAGCGACAGATCACAGGGGTGCAAAAAAAAAGCTAATTATACGACTGGAAAGACAATACACCATTCATCTGCCGGATATCCTACACTACCTGATAAATGTATATTGATAAATAATACATCATTCACGTAAGCATTGCGTCCGGTACCGTAAAACCTCCTCATATATATTTTTTTCGTGTTTCCTTAACATTTATGCCCAAAATTTTCCGAATTTTACACTCGCTCTGGTAAATATTTACCGCCGTGTTTATTTATTTATTTTCTTGAAATCTCAGCTTGTTGTTGAGGGGCATAGGAGAGCACGACCTTCTACCTTATACCAAACCTGGTCTTCCTCTGACGGTACACCCGACCCTTGCAAAAAAAAAAAGGTTTTTTGAACAAAGTCTACACCACCCACTGACCCTACACTGCCCTGCCTCTCCTCCTGTGTTAGCGGAACCATTCCCAACGAATAAATGAATATATCTCGTATTTTACCAAGTGACAAACAGATGGGAAAGTACTCCATATTCAGCAGTGGCTGCGCAGTGTGAACGGTGATTGACCGCAGTGGCGGACTTTAGTCTCCAGTTCTCAGTGTACACCACTGGCAAACGTAAGAGGGTCTTCTCTACGTGTTATAGACTCATACTACGATATCGCTCAGCACTCCTTAACCATAGCACTGCCACGATCTATAGTTTTCCTCATTAATATGAAAATCATCGACGAAGGAAAGCGTGATCGACGTGTGTGTGTGTGTGTGTGTGTGTGTGTGTTGTCCTGGCACCACGTCAACACCACCTGCAGGTCCCTGGTTCCACGTCAGCACCACCTGCAGGCCCCTGGCACCACGCCGCGTCGCTACACAGCTGGTATGAGGGCAGAGTCGCCTGACCCCCAGATAATGTTAACCGTGACGCAATAGTGACGAAGGTGACGTGATTCACCAACACATGATGGTGACGGAGAGCCTGATAGCTTGGTTGTACAATGGGAAGCACGACTGTCACACAGTGACGCGGGTGACGTGTGTGACGGTGACGTGCGCAGCCTGTGTGACGGTGGTGATGATTGTGAAGATTGCGGTGACGTGTGACGGTGACGCGCGTGACGGTCGTAAAGTATGTGACGGTACACACACACACACACACACACACACACACACACATAAATATATATATATATATATATATATATATATATATATATATATATATATATATATATATATATATATATATAATTTTCCTTTCGTCTTTCTATATTCCTGGAACGCTTCTAATTTACACTCGAGGTCTCCAGACTTCTAAAAGTTCAGATCAATCCCCTCCTTTATTAACAAACTCTCCTTTTTTCTTATCTCTGCAGCCGCCATGGGTTCGACAGGGTACGCCTCTGACCCTGCCGTGTAGGCTACCATAGAGGGTAATAATAAATAAAAAAAAAAAATGTGTGTTATATGCAGTCCTCAGCTGACGTGTAGGAGGGTCCACAGTGAAGAGGATAAAATAAAGGAACACTTTTATTCCTGGCATTTACGTCATTGTTGAAGAGGGCGTTGTTGTTGGTAAAGCTGTTGGGGACGGATGGCGTATACCTAGAGTTTACCTCGCAGGTCTTGTATTCCCTCAGCTTGGGGCGAGTCTAGGCTGATGAATTGGGTGTTGGTTATACAAGCTGTTAGAAGCCGCGGCCTGCATTTCTACGTAATAACCACAGCGAGGCTGGTGTGATGCACTTTGGAAATAATCATCTAAGACCTGCTTAAATCATCCCCACTGTACACCACATTGTATATACAATGGCTGGAGGCAATACGCTAAATAGCTTTGGGTCCGGAACATTCGTGTGTTCTGTTATGCTCATCGCGCCTTGTGGTAACAAGTCTCAGCGTCTCCTACAACTGTCGTGTCAGGAATGACATATTGTGAGTGTAGGTTTGGAACTATGCCTTCCTAGGATTTCCCTAAGTGTGAGTGATGATATACCTCTCCCGTCTGCGCACCAGGGAGTACAAGACTCATTGATTTCTGTCGTTCCCAGGAGTTCAGTTCCCTGTCAGTGTGTCGTGAGAGATCTTTGCAAGCTTCCTAACTCTGCAGTTTTGCTTTATGATAGTACACAGAAGCAGTCTGTTCGCGGGAGTACTGGTGCCTTGAAGAGCGTTATCAGTCGAGTATCCTCCCTCTTTACAGTCCGCAAGATATAGCCTATGGTCGATCTTGTGAGCCTCTCTCTCCTCTTGAAAGTCCGCAGGATATAGCCTATCGTCTATCTTGAGAGGCAACTGTTGCTTCGTTTTGTTGCCAGACATTATCATTCTCGGAGCCTTGTGGGAAGATGGTGAGCTCTGCTGTGTATGTGTGTGTGTATGACCCAGGGGGATTGATTACTCTTGAGGAAAAAACTATATTGGGTCAGTAAGGTCTTTTGGCTCAGTAAACACCAGTTCATACCGCTTTTTTTAACCTGGCAATCTGTTCTCGGCGGACCTGTGGAATGAATGGTCCTCCAATTCCGATTTGCATATTTAGGGAAAGCTATACTTTTTTCTTTTTTTTTTGATGGCTCTATATTCTTTTTCCTTCTGGGTGTCCAAAAAATCTTTGGATTTATGGTTTACGTCCGTCAGTTCGTTTGACACGTTTTCTTTGCCTGGTGAGATACGTGATTTTTCTTTCACATTCAATTCTGCAACTCGCTTTTGCCTCATATATATATATATATATATATATATATATATATATATATATATATATATATATATATATATATATATATAAAACTACAAGAAAATGAAACACGATACGTTCCCAAGTGCACTTTCGTGTAATGATCACATCGTTAGGGGAGATACAAGAATGAAATAGAATACGTAGAACGATCAGTTGATATACAACGAAGAAACGTAGCTAAGACGCCATTGGCAAACAAGCTTTACCGCTTCCATGGAAGCGGAAGTGAATCATAGGGTGGGGGAGGGGGTGAAAATTCTGGGAGCGTTGAAGAATGTGTGGAAGTCGAGAACATTATCTCGGAAAGCAGAAATGGGTATGTTTGAAGGAATAGTGGTTCCAGACGGTGAAGTTAACAATGTTATATGGTTGCGAGGCGTGGGCTATGGATAGAGTTGTGCGCAGGAGGGTGGATGTGCTGGAAATGAGATGTTTGAGGACAATATATGGTGTGAAGTGGTTTGATCGAGTAAGTAATAATAGGGTAAAAGAGATGTGTGGTAATAAAAAGAGTGTGCTTGAGAGAGCAGAAGAGGGTGTTTTGAAATGGTTTGGTCACATGGAGAGAATGAGTGAATAAAGATTGACCAAGAGGATATTTGTGTCAAAGGTGGAGGGAACGAGGAGAAGTGGGAGATCAAATTGGAGGTGGAAAGATGGAGAAAAAGATTTTGAGTGACCGGGGTCTGAACATGCAGGAGAGTGAAAGGCGTGCACGGAATAGAGTGAATTGGAACGATGTGGTATAACGGGGCCGAAGTGCTGTCAATGGATTGAACCAGGGCATGTGAAGCGTCTGGGGTAAACCATGGAAAGTTCTGAGGGGCCTGGATGTGGAAAGGGAGCTCTGGTTTCGGTGCATTATTACATGACAGCTAGAGACTGAGTGTGAACGAATGTGGCCTTTGTTGTCTTTTCCTAGCGCTACCTCGCACACATGAGGGGGGAGGGGGATGTTATTTCATGTGTGGTGAGGTGGCGATGGGAATGAATAAAGGCAGACAGTATGAATTGTGTACATGTGTATATATGTATATGCCTGTGTGTGTATATATATGTATACGTTGAGATGTATAGGTATGTATATTTGCGTCTGTGGACGTGTATGTATGTACATGTGTATGTGGGTGGGTTGGGCCATTCTTTCGTCTGTTTCCTAGCGCTACCTCGCTAACGCGGAAAAAAGCGACAAAGCAATATATATATATATATATATATAATGAGAGTCGTTGTTGTTCTATTCTTGCCCCTTTGTACTTTATTCTCAGTGTTGCATGTTTGAAGTGCTTTTGTGGTCATACATTTAACACTGGCGTTGTGTCACACTGCAAGGTTTCCCATTGTGTTGCAGACAACTCATTGACAACATCCTCTCAATTCATCTGTTTACGATTAAAAGTTAATTTGATGAAACCATCCCAGTGGTGGTGGGTGTTTTGCCCAACTGGTTTAGTATTCATATATTTCATTTCCAGAGTATCAGTTCTCTTGGATGGTTCTGTTATTGTCTGATTACGGAAGAATTTATCACACCGTTCTAAATAGTTCTCTGTTCTGCAGCTGTTCATCTGAGCTGCTTGCGCCGGGACTGTCTACCATCTGTTTCCATCTTTAGATGTGGTAGCTCTGAGGTTTCCAGGGAGGTCAAAAAAAAAAAAAAAGTCTGTATTTGTCATTGGTTCAGTAAATTTTTGTGGTTTTGCTCCAGGTGGCTTTTAGATTAGGGCAACGATCAGGTTTTACACTTGAAAACTAAGACTTTTACCACACTTCGATCATTTCAGGAGTTCAGTTGATATGTCGGAATCATTAACGTATAATAATCAGACTCCATATGTTCTTTCAACCCTAAAGCACCTGTATAGGTTATAATATGGGATCCAAACGTCACTATCCATAAGGTTATTAATGTGAGTTTCTCTGTAATCTGCATATATACTGCATTAGACTCGGTCAATCAACTACTTATAAAATCTGGAAGGGGTAGGCTTGGCTGTGGCTGGTGGCTGCGAGGGGGAAGCTGGGCTAGGCTGCGGGGAGAAGTGGTTCAGATATGTGGCTGTGGAGGGGACAGCTGCTAGGGAAGGGTGGAAGAGGTTGCTGTGGGAGGAGCCACAGATGTGGTTGATAATCATGTTAAGGGGAACTAACCGCCAGGATCCTACGCTAATGCAATACAACCACTGCAATCACCACAGCAAGACCTACGCTGCTGCAACACGACCACTGCAACCATCCTACGCTTATGCAATACAGCCACTGTAATCACCACAGCAAGACCTACGCTCCTGCAACACGACCACTGCAACCACCACCACAAGACGGTGAAGTTAACAACAGTGACCGGGTTTCCTCGCTGTGTCTCACAGAGAACAGTGACGAAGCTACAAAGTGTCTCAAACTAGCATCAATGTTGCTCTTGGCTCGCTTTCGGTCCCAGTCCACTCGCTGGGCACCAATAATTATGCAAAAAAAGAAAAAAATAATCATAGTCGATGGTTGACGTTCTATGAGTAGTCATACGAGACCGTATCTCTTTCTTTTTCCTCCCTACTAAGGACACCTGGGCGTGGTGAGTCTACTGAGGGTACGGAGGGGTGGGCTGGGGCCACTGGCGTCTGCGGTGCGCAGAACAAGAGCGACAGACAGCGACGGCAGCCGGTGCCCGCCCCCTCGCCTCCTCCTCCCTCCCGCCTCCTCCCGTGTTCTCTCGTTTAATTCATAACCACAGTCTGTGGGTCTGACGATCAATAAACACCTTTAATGTTGGTACACCAGCCAAACCACCACCCCTCCCCATCCTTCCGAGCGCCCGCCCTATGTCACTACATACGCGAGAATGATTTAAGTAACATTATACATAACAATAAAAACGAAGCGAGTGTCGGGGGATATATAGAACCCCACGACAATCATTCGCGTCAATAAGATCTCGTAATTCCGGAGAGCTGTGTGTGTGTGCATTTGGCCGCAGGTAAGGGAAGAATGCGGCGACGACCCCTCCTCCTTCTCCTCCTCCTCCTCCTCTTCTCTCTCTTCCATTTCCTTCGCCGTCGAGCACTCCTCGCCTCACCTCTACGTCCAGGTACACAAAACCCCTACGCCATGCGCCGGCCGGTGGCAGCTGAGTCATCAGTCAATACCCTTCGGTACAGTAACTCAGAGTACGTCTGTGTGGCTCCCCGGCTAGTGGTGAGCTGTGTGTGTGTGTGTCAGAGAGAGCGAGAAGCAGAGGCTGGGTCAGTTAGCGTTCGGCTGAGTACACTGAGGCGTTAACTTCCGTACGTCTGGCATTAACTTTACGAGAGAAAAAAAAAAAAGAAATGAAGGTAACTGAAGATAATTTCCATTTCCATCTCACTCTTACAAACGCGAGGGCGTGTGATTATCTATCCACTCGCCTTCAGTGCCAACGATCTGTCGCAATCAGTGTAGCAACTTTTTATCATCCATCAAACATTGCAACATGTCATCAAAGACTCTCAAATGTCAGGAATGCAACAGACGACATCCGTGAGTGTCACTTGTATGCGTGATCAGTTATGCAACCCTCAGGTTTGGCCGTGTTACTGTACCCACGTCTGTCTCCCCTGTGATGATAATTTTCCCTAGGGGAAGAAGCGTCCTTCCTGGCATATATATCGTAAGAATGTTAAACTATGTTGTACGGCTGTTAAGACCACAGCTGAGATCAACACCTGGCTCTCTCGCGAACGATGGTCAGTTTACGCGACCATTTGTATGGCCAGGTACGACACGAGTGTCGTGTGGTTTGGGTGTAATGATCTTCTCATATTGCCAGTGGATAATCCTCGAACTGCTTCGTGTCGTCCAGGTTCTCGCGTGAGCCAGGCTACTGAATTACATAATAAATTCCTTCTGTTGAACCTGCCAAACTGAATTACGTTATAGTACCCTCTGTTGAACCTGTCAGGCAACTGGATTACATTACAAGTACCTTCTGTTGAATCTGAAGACCTTGCAGTCCCTTATTTCAAACCATATATCACAGATACAAGCTAATAATATGCAAAAAAACATTTTTTTCTTCTCTTATCATGTTGCGGCAGAGATTCTTAAATAGAAATCTACAGGCGTGCCAACAAGGCCCTCCCTCGCCTTGCAGTAATCTAATACAATCTATATCTTGAATGTCATTAAGTGAGGATTTCGTTCCTGTCAAGTTTCTTACACAAGGAGGAGCAGTATAAAGGTCTAGCAACGGAGGAAGTTTAAAAAAAAAGGTCGATACGGGTTCTCTGCCACCAAACAAGAGGGCAGGCCTGGTGGACGATATGACAATCTGGATCAGACTTGCCAAGCCTTGCAGAGATAACCCCTGGCTTCGGGTACTTTTATCACCTCCTCCTACGCTGTGCACCTCGCAATAGCCTATCGTACTACTGACACAGCCTATCCTCCTAGTCTGGCATAGCTTATCCTCCCATACTGGCATAGACTACCGTCCCTTACGGACATAGATTACCATCTCTAACGGACACAGCCCATCGTCCTCAGGGACACAGCCCATCGTCCTTACGGACACAACCTATCGTCCGTACCGGCATAGCCTACCGTCCCTCGCGGACACATCATTCTACACCGAGATAGCCGACACGTCCCTTAAAGACATTGTCTATCGTCTCTCACAGACATAACCTACGGACAGAAAGTAGACATTTTTCTCTTCTGAAACTTCTTGTATCTACTCTACGAAAGATAATCCAGTTAAAACATACAATGGATGAGAGAGTTTTACAGCAGCTTATCTCATATCCGGCAGGAGACTTTGAGGGAAGTCCAAGATGGGAGACGATACTGACCCTTTCAGGATTCCTTTTTATCTAAGTGAATAAAAAAGAGACAATTGTGGCCAGGATTAAACCTGGATAATTTTTTTTTTTTTTTACTTCTCTGTACGAGAACAAAGGCAAGGACGAGTTGAAGCCGTCGCTTCTTGAGATAGAGACATACTTCAAACAAAATACAGAGCACTTTTGGAAGAAGAGAAATACAGAAAGTATTAGATTTATTTCCCGTCTCACAGAAATGTCTTGTGAGGTTCTAAGTTGTCACACTCTCTGTGTGTCATGTCCATGTGTGTCTGAAATCTCGGCTGGAGTCGCTTGCATTTCTCCCAAGCGAAAAATTTGCATAAATTTGAATATCCAACAACAGGAAGAAAGCTGAGGTTTTTCATATGCTACTGATTCGTCGTACATCAACAATATCAACAAATGGTGATATCTTAACAGATAATGGGACACCCCGTACGCAAGAACGGGGTCTTCCTAAATATCACTCAACATTCAAGGGATACCAGAGGAAAAGTGCCTCAGGTTCCTCCATAAGAGGTAATATCTAGGACATTTTTATTCCAGTAATATAGACGTTACCTCACGACGATTTGAGAGGTCTACCTCATATGTGAAGTAGGTCTGGAAGGTCTACTTACATGGTCTACTTCCCTTACACCTCAACCCTGAGACCAAGTTGCCTTCTTCCTCCTCTGATCTGTCAGGCTGTCGGAGACTGTGGCCCGAAGGGCTCCGAAAACCCCCACAACCTTGATGGTCTAGTTCTAAATGCAACTAAATACGCAAACCCCCTTTTCTAAATTACCCCATTGCACTGTCCCGTACAGTGAACACCACCTCAGAATGGCGACTATGTCCCATCCAGTTCACCCCACGTCAACTGAAGCATATCTCAACCTTCAGCTCACACATCACATATCCTAGCCTCTACCGCTACGCCCCCATCCATCAAGCCAACCCCGAGCCAGCTCACCTCTGACCTTTCTTTCATCCGTCATTAGCGTACCAGTTTCATCCTGAATCCTGAAATTTCGTCAATAAAAAATTCATTAGCATACTCAGAGATCAGGATCGAAAAGTATAATCCGTCAATTCCCCTCCACCCACGCCAAAACATTGCATTACATGACTTACAGCTCAGAGGCAATGACTATAGGTTGGAATTCACACACATATTGGTCAATTTATATTAGCGTAATGGTCTGAGTGCTTTCCACATCTAGGGAACATTAAATAATGTCCAGTTAACTACTGCTACTACTACTACTACTAATATAATCACCCAAACTTCGAGAGTACGGCAGAGAAGAAACTCACCGATAAATTCAAATGATTGAAAAACAAAAATACGTAATTTCAAACTAATTCTATTGCAAAGGATTTCAATTTTTATAATCTTACATCATATATATATATATATATATATATATATATATATATATATATATATATATATATATATATATATATATATATTAAGGAGAAACCCAATAAAATGCTTCCACCGCCAACCAAACTGGATGAACCAGTATGTTTTCATTTATTCATTTACTCATTTATTTACACAAAATTCAGGTTTCCACCGAAATAATCTCGATAATCCGGCAGCCAGAATTTTCATTTTTTTATTTCTTTTTTTTAATACTCTTCGCTCACTTCCTGGTCAACACGAATGTGGTCCTAACGTTTCTAGGTATCTTTAATAAGGCATTGTAAGATGTGATATGGAGGAATATTGTTAGATGGGAAGAATATTGTTAGATACTAAGTGAATGTTAGAAAGAAGACCTAACAGTATTGGATCTACGAGAAGGGGGATATTCACATGACCATACTAGTGCAAACTGGTCATACATCCTGACCTATGAGTCAACAGCCTTTCGTAAATTTCACTGATGTATTTTACGTCCCTCATTTTTCAAATCGTGGCGATCTTTTTGACATATTATAGAGAGAGAGAAAAAAAGAAAGGCTTTTTTAACAGGTCATTTGGGATTTTTAATCTTTGTGTAGTTGACGGACGACCATATACAGTGACCTTCCGGAATGTACACACCTTGCAGCCCATCTGTAAAATTCCGTGACATTTATAAGAGACGGAAATGATGATCGTGTGTTCTACATCACCGGCCCTTGACAACCCGGATCTCACGCCTTTACGTCAGTGTAAACTTTACATATCCTGTGAAATGCCGAGGCATGAGTCTCGCCTCTCCCTGGCACTTCCCTGAGGCTGGCGATCATCTCCCTGTGAGTCCACGGGGAAATGGAACAAGATAAAGTTCCCGAGTGCACTTTCGTGTAGTAATCACATCATCAAGAGAGATACAAGAGAGAAAATGCCATGGTGGTCCGTGTGTGTGTGTGTGTGTGTGTGTGTGTGTGTGTGTGTGTGTGGGTGTGTGTGTGCGTGTGTGTTTCCCTTTTCTGTTGCTCGTTCGACCTCATTCGGGTAATTATACCTGGACCATTAATTACGAGCGTCCAGCCGTTCCCCACCACGGAGCAGAGCCGGCCGATGGAACTATATGAGGCTTCGACACGACACCCCACAGTTAGCCTCCCCTGCATGCACCCCACAGTCTCTCCCCAGCCCTTTCTCTGCCGGTCGCGAGGCATTTACTGAGTAGAAGGCCCTCAATTTTCAGGGTTTAAGAACACACCCTGACCTCACCCACACTCCCTGACCTAACCCACACTCCCTGACCTCACCCACACTCCCTGACCTCACCTTCACCCCTTGACCTATCCAACAATCCCTGACCTAACCAACACTCCTTGACCTCACCCACACTCCCTGACCTCACCCACACTCCCTGACCTAACCCACACTCCCTGACCTAACCCACACCCCCTAACCTTACCCACACTCTGACGTAACCAACACTACACAGGTAGTCCAGCTACCTCATCAAGCGGGCGGTATGAGAGCCGGTGATGACCCAAAGCCTTGGGTCAGGTCCTCCAGTCCAGGCAGGACTTCTTAACTCTCGATGTATGTAGGTCAAAAGAACAACTTAGGAACGCAGTAATGATCCATGTATGTGTCATCATAACTTACAAAGGTCTAACCAACCACTAGCAACGTACAGTATAACCAATTCACAGAGAAGAGCTTGGGAAAACAAGTGAGATCTTCTTTCCTACTTCGAGTGCAAACATAGGCCGAAGTCTTTCCTTCCTGCAGTACTACTGTGTCGCAAGGAGACGATGGGTTCTGGCTGGCTATCTTCTCT
This sequence comes from Panulirus ornatus, assembly GCF_036320965.1. Taxonomy (NCBI): domain Eukaryota; kingdom Metazoa; phylum Arthropoda; class Malacostraca; order Decapoda; family Palinuridae; genus Panulirus; species Panulirus ornatus. The sequence continues at coordinate 22,883,790 of NC_092265.1, forward strand.
AGCCCCTTAAGCAGTACTGCAGGAGATAAAATTTGTATAATATACAGTTCCTTCGCTCGGTATGTAGCTAAGACTTACCACGCAAGGGTATGTATCTGATAGCGTTTTACATGCCTGGCGTACGTTTATGCTGGCTATCGACTGGTACTACATCCAGTAAAGATAAGATTTTCCGCTTGAAAAATTTGAAGAATGTACAGAAAATTTGTGTCTGTTGTGATCGCTTCTATGACAACACCTTGCGTTCGGTCAGTTTTGTGTGTGTGTGTGTGTGTGTGTGTGTGTGTGTGTGTGTGTGTGGATAACGCTCACTAGGTTTCTTATGTGAGGCGATCATAGACTTTGAACTCCAGAGGTGATGGAAGGTCCAACAAACGTGGAAATCTTCGCTTTATATTCTCTTCAACACGTCTCCATAACACTTCCAGGAGAGGAGCAACGTTCCCTCCTTGAACCTTGACGTCAAATATCTCGGCAGAGTTCAAGAGACCAGAAATATAATGGTCAACGCCATGTAAAATTCTCTCTCATCTCAGTCAATTATAGGAAAGTCACTGCCCCCCCCTGGGTTAATGACCTGTGTTTATTCCACTGTGTAATTAGTGTAATGTTGCAACCGCTGTGTCGTTGGCAAACTTCATGAAAAGGAAACCTTCATGGAATATACACAGAACACCCACTCCAAACACCCCCCCTCAATGGGAGCAGCTAATGGAAGCGGTGGATTAGGTCGTTCTCTTACATTAAGCAATTATGACCATCTAATGATGCTGGGGGTGTGGAGGGTGGTAGGTCAACGACACATACAAGTGGTTTGAATACATGACACCAAATATTTAACATGCTAGACATTTCATGAGAAGCTGAAGATGGCCGCTGGAATCGCAAATTAACTCCGAATGCCAGAATTATGGACGAGAAAGATAAGTGGTCCATCAACCAAAGAGATTCGTTATTGTATTTCATCGGCTTAACGTAAAAGAGGGAGACTACACTGTGCAGTATCCCATCTTGATTTCAAGACTAGAGAGATGGAGTGATGGAGGTTCTAAGAGCAGCAGACGCTGCTTAAAAGGGAAGGAAACGAGGATTTGAGAAACAGATAATTTCTTGAAGCTCTGCCAAGCATGAAGCTGGATATTACCGTTTTCTTTAACAACCGGCAACAAAGAAAACGGCTCTGTACGACAAATATAGCAGATGATTTTCTTCCTAATGAATGGCCCTTTGTGACCCTGACCTTTGACCCATGACTTTCACAACTTAACATGAGACAATACTTTGCCTATTGTATCTGTGGTATAAACTTGATCAGTATCCTATCACCTGATCGTGAGATACTGTGTATATAAACAGTAGGAACCAATTACAGATGAATTTGAACGCTTGTCTATAAAGTATCATAAATTGATTAACCACTTAATTACCTCAGGCTCTCTATGTAAGAAAAGTCCTGGTGTTACCTAGGTTCTCTTTCGAAAGGCTCCTGCAACCCAACTTGGGCTGCGCTGCCTCCAGCAGCGGGGAAATGTGGACTCCTTTGAGGTGAGAAGCTCTTTGACGAGTCTGTGGCCTCACGCAGGTGGAGTCCGGTAACACAAACGTATTTATATGATGAAATGTATAAGTAGTTCGTGTGATGTAGATCTGTCAGTTCACTTAGGAGATACAGTGTACACATTCAATCTATAATCTAGTAATACGTAGAACTCCTTATGTCGTGTTTATGATGCAAATTCAATCGACTCCTATAAACCCAGCCTTCACGTCCTTCACCAGCATGAGACCTTGTGACCTTAATATTCGACCCGAAACTAAAAAAAAACAAAAGCTCATCGGATCTTCAGTTGTGTAAGCAGTGTCTGTGGTAAAGGTTTGGCCTATATCTAATCTCACATTCATCAGATATCGTGATTTCCAAAGCCGGGACAGATGGACGGAGGTACCGACTGGGAATGATAAAAAAAACACCCAGTATATTCCTCTAGCTTGCTCTAGATGCCTTGAGATAGAGTGACAGGAAAATAACACCACGTAGAACAGCCTGGGAGTAAAAACAAAACATCTTCCTCCCAAGTCATCCATCCATCAGGTATTGGAATCGAAGGCTTGTACCCACAACACTCCAAACCCATACGAGCCCTCACACACCTGACTCCAACCCTGCCCAAACAGGGAATCTAATTTTGATGGCGTTGAGGATGGAGTAGGCTGTCTGCTTCATCACAGAACACAGCACTTAGTACTCAGGATGATTTACCCGACATCTGGAAACTTCTACTACATAGAGAGAACCACAAGACGTGACCCGATATCAAAGGCTTCAGTCATTTTTGAGGAACTGGGGTGTAGAGAAGGTGTGGCGAGTCGATGGCAGATGACGCAAGAAGCGGCCCTACGAAGGAGGTTGAATTCAAAGTCTGTCGATCGTAAACACAGCCTTAGAAAAGAATGGGAGTATAGTACAGTGCAGACGGGTGGCGTACTGCTTCTTATATAAGGAAGAGAAATGCAAACAAAATCACACGTATTGGTACAGAAACCGACACACACACACACACACACACACACACACACACACACACACACACACACACACACACACACACTCAGGACACGCCAACAGCTTCGCCACGCAGACCATGCACTTAGATCGTACTCAGAAACCAGGAAACACTTGACCTTATTTTGAAGAGCGATTAGATAACGTAGATACGGTCGAAAGGAATCAGTGGCGAAACAACTATACATAGCCTTGTAACATTTTTAAACTACATCAAATAGATTCACAGAAGTGAATTTGAGACTCGAGAAACATTGGACTCAAAGCACAAACACTTATATTTTTCAGAGGCAAAGGAAGTGGACGAACGTGTCGCAACTGGAAATATATATTTCGCGCATCGCCTCCAAAAACCCTTCCACTTCTCCAATCTGCTGCGGCGGAACTGGGGGAGACCCAGCAACAAAGCCCTGGGCCAAATATTCCATTACGAACACATCGTCCAGGAAGAATGTTCCAGCGGTCCAGAAGCAGCAGGTCTGACGGTCCTCAGTGCGACCCACCTCCCTCCTTCCCTCCTCCTCCTCCTCCCTCTCTCTCGTCATCTGCTTCTTCCAGTCGCCGGCCGCAGGCGCCTGGAAGACCATTTCCCTTTCTGGGCCTCAAGTGTTCCTCTTCCTCCCCTGGATGTCGTATTTCACGACTCCTTAAATTTTCCCTCGTTGGGTTTCGTATAAGTGTGTGTGTGTGTGTGTGTGTGTGTGTGTGTGTGTGTGTGTGTGTGTGTGTGTGTGTGTGTGTGTGTGTGCTCTTAGCTTCGTAACGGAGTTTAGTGACTGAAGGTGACGCCAGGTGGACACAAATGAACAGTTCCCGAGCATCTACGTACCCATGACTGTAACCGGTAACTCATGCCAGAGTTCCTGGTAACTCGAAGAGAGGCACTCAACACACACACACACACACACACACACACGGCTGTACCAAGACACCATCTCCCACACATCCAATACCTGGACTCCATATCCACAGCAAATTTCCGCCAGAGTCCAGCTCAATGTAGCGCTTTTCTGCTTCCTCTAGCGGCCCGCCCGTCTCAATCACTCTCACTGTCTGTCGCAATTTGGATGGGTGTTCGAGGCGGTGTCAGGCTAAGGTTGGGGTATGCCAAGAGGAAGCAGGAATATGTGTAAAACACGTTCCATTGACTGCAATACTAACAGAACAAAAATATATACAACACATTCTACTCATATCTTTTCGAGCACAAAAGTTGTTCTATAAGTCTAAGTGAAAAACAGAATTTGTGAAAGGTTAAACATGTAATCGCTACATGTTGCACGGCTGTTGATGCCTACGTCTGGACACCACAAACTAGTTTAGTCGGAAGTCTCAACTACAGTTTTACCCCCACTCCACACGTAGGCACCTTCACCCCCCCCCCCCCACAAGCTCCACACCTGGACAGGTGAGGCAGGTGTTACGTGAAGTGCAATGCTGGAGAACAGGTGTGCAGAACAGCAGTGTGTATTATTGCTTCACCTCAACCACATTGAACTAGTTTCGAATGCTATGGATGACGACTATATACATATATATATATATATATATATATATATATATATATATATATATATATATATATATATATATATATATATATTCCTTTCAGTCCACGGGGAAAATGAAACACGATAAGTTCCCAAGTGCACTTTCGTGTAATAATCACATCATCAGTGAGACACAAGAGAGAAATATAAGTCAGTAGATATATATCCATTTCTTAACGACAGTGAAATCAAACCCTTTAAGTTCCCAAGTGCACTTTCGTGTGATAATCACATCATCAGGTGAGACACAAGAGAGAAATATAACAGTCAGTTCATATATATCCATTTCTTAACGACAGTGAAATCAAACCCTTCAAGTTCCTAAGTGCAATTTCGTGTAATGATCACATCATCAGGGGAGATACAAGAAATATAAGTTACAGTGCATACACGCAGATGCCTTGTGAAATACCATTTTCATATTTGCCCGAGCAGATTCGCCCATGGTTGGCTGTCTGGTTCCCTGACATCTCCAGCAGATAAGGACCTAGACTGAGGGAGACGTGCTGGAGATGACTCGCACAGCCACCCTCCTTCAGGGGACACACAACACGCCTTCTGCTCGTATAGAGATAGCGTTGCTCTCGCTAACGTGAGATACTGAAGCTCCTTCGCTATACGTTTCTGGAGCATGCCTGGCGTATCTCTGTGGTCAGCCTTTAAACATGAATTCTCCTGATATTTTAACATTCCAGAGGTGATGGTCACTGTATTGCGGGTTATTTACTATTCATTTCCCGTCAGTGGCTGTAAACTTGGTGATTTCTGGTGTAGGTGTACGATCTGTTACGGTGGTTCAGAGTCGTCCAATGACCATGTTGGTGGTTTCGGCCCGACGAGTTCAGTACGTTATCTGGAGTAATCATATCAATTGTATCATCCTTGTTGACTGATTGTGTTATCTGGCCCGGCAGCGAAGTTATCGCAATGATATGAATAGTTGCCTTTTATGCTGTTCGGATGAGAGGGACAATCCAAGGGGATGTCGCCCACGAAAGGAAGCATTTTTGTGCATCTCCATCACATATATGTAGGTGGTTGAGGCCTCAAGTTGCGCTTGCGGGTATTACGCTCAAGTCCCGTATGCCGTCTCACGTTTTCTCTTGTCTGTAGACTACCATGTTGCGGTTATGTAAATATACGCCAGTTTTGTATCTCTAAAATCACAGTGACCATGTCGTGTTGCGGTTTAAATCAATGTCTTAATGAAACCACAAAGACCAACTCTCTCTCTCTCTCTCTCTCTCTCTCACGCGCGCGCGGGCGCGCGTGACCCCAGCCTAACTTTACAGTTCCAGAGTTCGCCGCCCCGCCCCGCCCCGTCCCAACCCATCCAACTCCTTTGCGCCTCCTTTGGCAAGTTTCCTTCGACAATGCTGCAGCTGCTCTGGGCGCCTCTCTGTGGCCACGAGTTACATGGCGAACTTTGCTACTTCCCACAGCCTCTGAAATGTTGGCAAGTATGACACTGTTACACTGTGCAGGATGCAGAGTGTCTACATTTGTCTACACTGAGAGATTACTGCCTGACGCTTGTCTACAGCAAGGGTTACTTGCTGGAAATTGTCTACATCGAGGGGTTACTGGCTGCAGCTTGTTTACACCGGAGGGTTCCTTCCTGGAACTTGTTTACACCAGAGGGTTACTACCTGGAGTTTGTCTACACTGGAGGGTTAGTGGTAACAGCTTGTCTACACCGCAGGGTCAGAGACTTGACCTCAACAGGTCAAGACAGGAAAAGCTGAATTTAAAGCAAGTCAATATCTCGTGTTGTATGAACTAACTCCTCACAGATCCTATCCGACCATGGCCGGATAGATGGTCACCTCAAACCATGGCCGGATAGACGGATACTTCAAACCATGGCCGGATAGATGGCCACCTCAAACCATGGCCGGGTGGATGGCCACCTCAAACTATGGCCGGGCAGATGGTCACCTCGAACCACGGCTAGATACGAGGCCACCTTGAACAGCGACGCCTTAAGCCTACAGTAGGATACCAAACGCCCATGGCCAGCCACCAAGGCGTCTGACAAACACTGAGACGACGAACGACGTCTTTGTGGCATCTTCTGTGGCTACAGGAATGAGCTGATCGCCACAGACTGCCAGCCTGTCCACCACAGTGTGCCACACGACACACTCCCACCCCGATACAAAAGTCTCTACACGTTCTCTTCGTTGCCAACTGATGATCATTCAGTGGGCAGCAATCACACTGGTCCTCACCATCCTAACCAAGTCGTCCCTTTTGAAAATTCCTGTCCAGTCTGGTGCTCCTGGGGTCGCTGGCGTTGTGAACTGCATTGGATTAACGCCTGGTCTCATCCTTGCATGATATATATATATATATATATATATATATATATATATATATATATATATATATATATATATATATATATATATATATACATATATATATATATATATATATATATATATATATATATATATATATATATATATATATATATATATATATATAAGCAGAAAATTTAAACTTAAAACGCCGCCATTTCATCCAATACCCGAGTCTGTAATCTTGGGTTGGAGATAATTATAAGCAGTTTCATACGGTATATACATACATATGTATGTATCTTCTCCCCGTGTGTATTGCTGTCTGGGAAATATGTATAATCACAAGACCTGGGGAATCCTAACTTCAGGGAATGTGTGTGTGTGTAATGGACGCATTTGAAAATCTGGTGGTTGGTTGTGTGTGTGTGTTGGGCGGCCCTGCAGGGGGCGGCTCTCTCTCTCTCTCTCTCTCTCTCTCTCTCTCTCTCTCTCTCTCTCTCTCTCTCGTCTATGGAAATCCATGAACTTTGGATGCGATTTCAAATTTTTTTTTTTTTTACCCCAGCGTAAATTTGGGATAGGAAAAGAATATGTATTAATTAATAAGTTTCAAATATATATATATATATATTTTTTTCCAAAGGAAGGAACAGAGAAGGGGGCTGGATGAGGATGTTTCCTCAGAGGCCCAGTCCTCTGTTCTTAACGCTACCTCGCTGACGCGGGAAATGGCGAATAGTATGAAAGAAAGAAATATATATATATATATATATATATATATATATATATATATATATATATATATATATATATATATATATATATATATAAATTAATAGGTTTCCTATATGAAAAAAAAAATCTATTTTCACGTATTTTCTTTCCGACTGAAAATATTTTGTATAGAGATAATATCTTGATCTTTTTTTTTTTTTATGTCGTGTTTACTGATGATTTCAGTAACACTTCTGGCCTGACGAGGCGTCACACACACAGACGCCCTCCCTACATGTGTGTGTGGCTGTGACAGTGTGGTTGGTGTGTGTGTGTGTGTGTGTGTGTGTGTGTGTGTGAGGTGAAGGACACGACGAGCGTCTGTATGCCACGACCTCCTCCTCCTGCTGCTCCTCCTCCTCTGCAACATACACCAGGATGTCTCCTGCTACTCCAAGAGACACGACCAGTAGTGTATCAGTCGAGAGAGAGAGAGAGAGAGAGAGAGAGAGAGAGAGAGAGAGAGAGAGAGAGAGAGAGAGAGAGAGAGAGAGAGAGAGAGAGAGAGCACTCCAAGGTCATGAGGGTCAACCCAGGAGCATGCGATTTATGGGGGGGGGGGTAACCCCAGGTCTATGAGGGCCATGGAGACCACCCCAGGCCCTTGAGGGTCAAGGAGACCACCCTAGGGTCATGAGAGTCATGGAGGTCACCCCTGGACTACGAGGGCCATGGAAAACACCCCCGAGGTCAATAAGGGGTCACGGGAGGTCACCCAGAACACGTGACACTTACTTGGCGTTGGTCAGCTGTGGGTGGCGAGGCGCCTCTGCCAAGCTGTCCGTTGGGCGTGAGGCTGGGCGGGGTGACCTTGTCCGCGGGAGGCGAGGCCAGGGCGCGGGGCGAGTCTGGCTCATCCTTCACGCCCTCCTGGAACTTGACCGTCTTACCCCCAGGGTGGAGGCGCTCCTTGGCTTGCCTCCGAAGCCTGGACAACATGGCGGGATGAGGGGCCGGTGCGTCTGGTCGAGGGGGAAGCGGTCTGGTCGAGGTAGTTGTGGCAAATCCAGAAATATCTTTGAACTAGTTGGCCATCGATGCGTTCACTCTACCACCTCGCACACACCGTCACTCTGGCTAATGGGTCGTCTGCGGTCGTTAGTGATGGAGTTGAGACAGGTAGGCGAGGGCCTAATTAACGGTAATCACCTGTGAACATATCGAACGCTTCATGTGTGTGTTGGGTGCGCTACGTGCCAGTGGAGAACAGTGGTTGTAGTACGGGCGGAGGCAGTGCCTGCTGCCCACTGGTAGTGTCCAGTGGGTGGCACTACTCTCCACTGGTACTGTCCAGTGGGTGGCACTACTGGCCACTGCTAGTGTCCAGTGAGTGGCACTGCTGCTCACTGCTAGTGTCCAGTGGATGGCACTGCTGCCCACTGGTAGTGTCCAGTGGGTGGCACTGCTGCCCACTGGTAGTGTCCAGTGGGTGGCACTGCTGCCCACTAGAAGTGTCCAGTGGGTGGCACTACTGGACACTGGTAGTGTCCAGTGGGTGGCACTGCTGCCCACTGGCAGTGTCCAGTGGGTGGCACTACTGCCCACTGGTACTGTCTAGTGGGTGGCACTGCTGCCCACTGGTAGTGTCCAGTGGGTGGCACTGCCGCCCACTGGTAGTGTCCAGTGGGTGGCGTGATCACCTCTCACTCCAGCAAAGTACAACAGCGTCACAAACATTTCGGTGTTACCGGACTCTGCCTAGAAGTCGTTACATCGCGAGCTATCATCGTCAATGGACGGAAAGGAGTACAGTGACGATGAATATCTCCTGCCCCCCCAAAAAAGGCATGAGGTCACACTGACAATGAGGGATACATGATGCGACACAAGAAGACTCATACAACACCATCAGCATTATGCTGTTGATGTGGTGTTAACGAGAGACCTCAGCATATGCTGATGGTCAGGGTAGCCCTTCCCACACACACACACACACACACACACACACACACACACACCAGACCTCAGCATATGCTGATGGTCCTGGTAGCCCCCCCCCCCACACACACACCAGACCTCAGCATATGCTGATGGTCAGAGCAGAACACAGCATACCACAGTGGTACAAGCGACCGTACACCCACACCAGCTCCAACACCCCACACACACACACAGTCATGAAGATATAAACTTGGTAATAAAGTCAAGACTCAGGTGGGTCTGTGCCGCACACCTGGCTGTACCTAGCTCAGGTGAGTGTGCAGCACACCTGGCTCTAGATGGCTCAGGTGGATCTGTGCCACACACCTGGCTTTAGCTGGCTCAGGTGGATCAGTGCAGCACACCTGGCTCTAGCTGGCTCAGGTGGGTCTGTGCCGCACACCTGGCTCTAGATGGCTCAGGTGGATCTGTGCCGCACACCTGCCTCTAGCTGGCTTAGGTGGGTCTGTGCCGCACACCTGGCTCTAGATGGCTCAGATGGGTCTGTGCTGCACACCTGGCTCTAGAGGGCTCAGATGGGTCTGTGCTGCACACCTGGCTCTAGATGGCTCAGGTGGATCTGTGCCGCACACCTGGCTGTACCTGGCTCAGGTGAGTGTGCCGCACACCTGGCTCTAGATGGCTCAGGTGGATCTGTGCCACACACCTGGCTTTAGCTGGCTCAGGTGGATCAGTGCAGCACACCTGGCTCTAGCTGGCTCAGGTGGGTCTGTGCCGCACACCTGGCTCTAGATGGCTCAGGTGGATCTGTGCCGCACACCTGCCTCTAGCTGGCTTAGGTGGGTCTGTGCCGCACACCTGGCTCTAGATGGCTCAGATGGGTCTGTGCTGCACACCTGGCTCTAGAGGGCTCAGATGGGTCTGTGCTGCACACCTGGCTCTAGATGGCTCAGGTGGATCTGTCCAGCACACCTGGCTCTAGCTGGCTGAAATGGGTCTGTGCTGCACATCTGGCTCTAGATGGCTCAGGTGGATCTGTCCAGCACACCTGGCTCTAGCTGGCTGAGATGGGTCTGTGCTGCACATCTGGCTCTAGATGGCCGACCAAAGTTAGTTAAAAAGACTGATGTTAGTTTGATGAGCTTTGGCGGCCATATTGGATGTAAGTGAGTGTAAGGATTCGCCAGGGTTCGAGTCTGTCTTCGAGCTATTGTGAATGAACCTCCCGTTTTCTGGTGTGGCATTTACTAGCGTAAGTTGGGTCGTGTGAGGCTGTGTGTGTGTGTGTGTGTGTGTGTGTGTGTGTGTGTGTGTGTGTGTGTGTGTGTGTGTGTGTGTGAGACGTAAGCCAGTATACGACACTCCCTACCGTATCGAAACGTACTAGAACTGCGCTTCGAACCGACGTCGCGAATGACCGGGTTTCAATATGAGCCTCACACGGCGCCAAAGCGAATCATTTTCGAGCAGAGACTCCTCTCAGCCGGGAATGATCATACATCTACCTTGTCATGCGATTAAGCCGCCAGAGTAAAGATAAGATTATAAATAATCTTTAATCGGACGCAGATAAAAATACCATCCAAAACAGATGCGTTTTGTACAGGATAATGAGGCTATAATAACAGCATAGTAGCTGCGTCGTCGTGTCCCTCCTGCTGCGTCGTCTGTCCCTCCTGCTGCGTCGTCTGTCCCTCCTGCTGCGTCGTCTGTCCCTCCTGCTCTGTCCCTCCTGCTGCGTCGTCTGTCCCTCCTGCTCTGTCCCTCCTGCTGCGTCGTCTGTTCCTCCTGCTGCGTCGTCTGTCCCTCCTGCTGCGTCGTCTGTCCCTCCTGCTGCGTCGTCTGTTCCTCCTGCTGCGTCGTCTGTCCCTCCTACAGCATCGTCGTGTCCCTCCTGCTACGTCGTGTCCCTCCTGCTGCGTCGTCTGTCCCTCCTGCTGCGTCGTCTGTCCCTCTTTACACACAGCATGAGCCAGCGACGGCCGCACCCGCCTCCCGACGGAGGCTGGTGTCCTACGGCTGTCGCAGACCCGACGCAGAAGGAGGGGTGGTCGGTCTCCGCGCCCGTCCCGCGACTTCCGAGTTCTGCTGACGGCGGCGCGGAAGCCGGAGGTCGTCGGGCGTCGTCGTCCCTCCTCCTGACGTTGGTACCAGGAACCGGACCTCGCCTCACCACACGCCCGCTCTCTAAGCCCGCGCGCGCGGCGGCGGCAGGGGGGTTTCGAAAGCGACGCGCGCATCCCCGGACGGCTTGACGGGCTCCATCTTGTAGCGACGGTGATGCGTCTACTTTAAAGGGTGCTCTCTACTCCGCTGTAGTAACTGGGGTAACACTACAGGGCTGCGGGGCTGTAGATTGCTATCTGTCAGCGCCCTAGGTAGGCCGATTGTACTACACCACAACTGTGTCGTGGAATCATGGCGCAAAATGCTTCAAGCTGATTCGATGCATGACGTAAGCTTCATGTGAATGACTCCGTCACTTTGGACGACTCAGAGCTACGGTTATCTACCAGTGGACGACCCCAAGCTACGGTTATATACCAGTGGACGACCCAGAGCTCTGGTTATCTACCAGTGGATGACCCAAAGCTACGGTAATCTACCAGTGGACGACCCCAAGCTACGCTTATCTACCAGTGGACGACCTCAAGCTACGGTTATCTACCAGTGGATGACCCAAAGCTACGGTCATCTACCAGTGGACGACCTCAAGCTACGGTTATCTACCAGTGGACGACCCAAAGCTACGGTCATCTACCAGTGGACGACCCACAGCTACGGTCATCTACCAATGGACGACCCCAAGCTACGGTTATCTACCAGTGGACGACCCAGAGCTACGGTCATCTACCAGTGGATGACCCAAAGCTACGGTCATCTACCAGTGGACGACCCACAGCTACGGTCATCTACCAGTGGACGACCCCAAGCTACGCTTATCTACCAGTGGACGACCCAGAGCTACGGTTATCTACCAGTGGATGACCCAAAGCTACGGTCATCTACCAGTGGACGACCTCAAGCTACGGTTATCTACCAGTGGACGACCCAAAGCTACGGTCATATACCAGTGGACGACCCACAGCAACGGTCATCTACCAGTGGACGACCCCAAGCTACGGTTATCTACCAGCGGACGACCCAGAGCTACGGTTATCTACCAGTGGACGACCCAAAGCTACGGTCATCTACCAGTGGACGACCCAGAGCTACGGTTATCTACCAGTGGACGACCCAGAGCTACGGTTATATACCAGTGGACGACCCCAAGCTACGGTCATCTACCAGTGGACGACCCAGAGCTACGGTTATCTACCAGTGAACGACCCAAAGCTACGGTCGTCTTCTACCAATGGACGACTTCAAGCTACGGTCATCTACCAGTGGACGACCCAGAGCTACGGTTATCTACCAGTGGACGACCCCAAGCTACGGTCATCTACCAGTGGACGACCCCAAGCTGTTCGGTGACGCTAACCAAATGCGTCACAAATCCCTCCTCCCCCCTCCCTCCCTCCCCCTCTTAACAAATGAGCGCCACCATGCGTGCTGAAAATAACACATCACACCAATTCATAAACTGGTCATTTACAGATGCCATTCTACTGTGTCAATCCTCAACAACAGATTTCACTCATGAAGTGATAAACAACCATGTTTTTTTTTTTCCCCAACTGAATCTTACAATAATGATTTCATTTCGAACTGGATATAAAAAAAGATTATCACTTATTCAGCATCTACTGTACGGATTCTAAACCCACCAACATGGTTTTTGAATCGTATTTTGCTTATCGAGAACAGAAAGATGAATCACAAATGTTCACAACATTGATGTGATTAATCTGAGCGAATGAGGTTGTGCTTTGAGGCAGCTGTTGTGGTACGCTGGCACATAACCCCAGGTTATGAGGAGGTTGTGTTCTACAGACGAGGATGAAGAACCCGGTGCCAGCCACCACACCTTCTCAGCTCACGGACCAACTCCTCCTCTCGTATATGACATACCACATTAAAACAAAGCATTATACCCCGTTATACTACGTTATACTCAGTGCTCTGTGTGGACAGTGTGGTCTCTAGCCTTTGCCTCTGCATCAGAAGGGCCCCAATCCATATCCTCCGCCAAGTGGGTCACTGTGTGAGGGGCACCACACGGACACGGCACAGGGAGTGTGGGTGGCTGCGTGGGTCGCTCGTGTTCAGAGATCATCATTCTCTTAAAAAAAAAAAATAAATATCGGGCGTGAGTACCGGAAGAAAATAAGGACCAGTTCTTGCAAAATAATGGACACACGGAATGAGGACCTGTACTGAGGAATGAACCATCTGAGGCAGACGTAATCCCACTGCTTCAGTGAGGATCCATATGGACTACATGCAGGGCCCCAGTCGATGTTCTGGGCTCTATAGTTCTGCATGTCCCTTGGGGGATTATCATACTGCAGGATCCATGACTGAGGCAGGACCTACACGCAGGGGGAGGACAGGGGTTCACGTGTAAGGTGGCCAAGGGACGTCGAGGGCACACACAACTTTCTAGATTTTCTATCCACAAATCCGGAAACACAAGTCGGGTAAAAGCGACAGACTGACAACTCATAACAAAATAAACTCTCGTCTTCTGGCAAACGGATGCGCTTCTGTTTCACTAGTGACACTCACAAAAGTTCAGAGTTCATGGGTGTTCGTTCGTTCGTCCGCGTTCAACAGAGTTCACAGGATGTGCGACGATGCCGTCCAGACCGGCGGGGTGAGCACGACTGAACGCGGTATCTGCCGGACGGATGAACGCATATCAGAGCGGCTGCCATTGGCTGTCCTTATCTCTCTGCCACCAGGAGAACCAGACAGACGTCAGAACACCCTCGCCCCTTACACACCAGTGACCCCTGGTGGCATTACCCCTCATTACTAACCAACCAATACACGTTCGCCGCTCAGGTGTTCTCCATCATCAATGAGGGGACGGGTCGCGCGAACCCTGGAGGAATAGGCAAGTATGAGAGACACACGCACTTGACATCGTCGAAGGCGTTGAGGGAGGCGACCCTCCAACCTCCTCACACTGGGAAGCTTCGGACACACAACACACAACACACACACACACACACACACACACCACACACACTTTGGCTTATCACAAGAGGATGCGTCGCTCTTTATCGGCTGCGACATCACTTACACATCTACTGTTGCTTGAGAAAAATTACAGCTTTGCACTAGCTGCCACTTCTTTGTACACAGTCACTACGCCAAACCAGCTTTTTGAGGTTCAGGTCTTTTCCTTTAAGTACATGAGCTCCTGTGGATGGTCTGTGTCATCTTGTTTACGTAAGGTTACAAATATAGACGAGTAGAGAATTGTCAGCTGGGAACCTTCTCGCTTCAATGGAGTGCATCATTTTCCTGCTCATGGGTGTAGCGTAGCCTTGAAGATACAGGATTCTACACCGGAGGACACACACACACACACACACACACACACACACACACACACACACACACACACGACAACAACAAACAATGAAACTGAGAAACTTGTTGAAAAAAGATGTAAATAAGTTACTTACAACATAAGACTGGTGGATGAATGGAATAAACTGAATGAGAAAATACCAAATGCTGACAACACATTGATGTTGAAAAAGTTATATGATATTAGAGAATATTCAAGAGATGGGGCCCCATGGGTTTAGAACTCCCTCCCCGTACAGTACAAGAGATGGGGCCCCAAGAGTGTAGAACTCCCTCCCCGTACAGTACAAATATGCAATTACAACCAGGTTGTTTCAAACATACATACAGGTGAACAATGGTCCGGAAAAAGCAAATACGCCTCTCATATTACCTGAAGCTATCGGTAATTTCATTAACTGCTCAATGGAAATATCCATAAGTCCACAAAGGTTTTGGATGCGTACCCACCAAAGTGTTTCAAACCAATTCGAAAGTTTGTGTTACGCAGGCCTGTCGGCTGAGGCTTCCAAGAGACTGACTAAACAGACAAGGGATTCGAATGTTTGCTGTCCTACTGAGCTGTGGGAGTATATGGGAAAGCCAGATAACAGAGGATCCAATGGTCTATGACGGGTTCATCCACTTTAAGCATTATACTATCCTACTCTGCGTATCTATACAGAAGGAGACAGTACTATAGAGAAAAGGGTTCCTCCCCATCCAACACACTTTCTCCAGCACCATCAAAAGGACAGATAGCTACGAAGGAACATCAAACAGGAGAGAGAATATACAGCCACGGAAATATTATACGCACGGATGAATGGAAAGTACTTTCTGATGCAAATATCTACCAGATACCCCAAGGCTCTGAGGCTGAAAGACTTTATTCGCTACTCTGTAAAAAGCTGAAATATGTGTAGTATTATACTAGTCTTGTAGAGGCTTATTAACTGGTAAGATCACTGAAGTATTTGTCTTCCTGTGTTTTTTTTTCCAAGTGTTTTGACTGTCTTCGCTCTAACAATAATTGGCCTTACTTCAGTGCTCAGGATACGTTTGCCCACCTTTGTATTGAATTTCCTTCGCTTCACAATGTCATCTAACATCACTGTATTTTTAGATAACATGAAGTACTTATTTGCGTCTTCCATCATAAGGCTATTTCCCAGGGAGCGAAATTGGTCTTGTTGTTCTCTTTTGTACGTATTCTAGTTTCTCTTCGTGTTGGAGTTTGATGACCATAAATTGAACGGCGCATTCTAGATGAGGATGGGGGCCAATTACGACAGCTTCCCTGAGCAACCCTTCAGTCTCACTCTCTGGTCATGACCTGGTGAGGTCAGCTTTAAATTACGGTGAGGTCAGGTCATTTGGCTCGCTGACCTTACGACACTCGCACGCGCGCGTTGTGTAATAATAAAACGGTACAATATTAATTTGGGTTTTATTGTTACTCTTCCACTTTTGATGAACGATGTCATATATCCTTTTTTTTTTTCCACACCCTCCCAAAAGGGCATTAGAAAAGAATACCTCTGGTGTCTTCAGCGTATTTGACCTTCAGCGTACTTGGTCCTGGGTTCGAGTCTTGAGACCCGTCGTCTGGCTGGCGAATTAAGGGGACGCTAACACCAACTCCCCCCCATCCAAAAAAAAAGATCGGGTGGGTTGGTCCATTCACTTTTGCTGACTTTCTCACTCTCTGACCTACCAGTCAGCAGATGTCTTATAAAATCAAATGTGTGGTTACCTATCGCTCATTCAAGATGCCACAGAAGTATTTCTGGTATGTGGACCTTCGGTTTTCTATATAAGTCTGTCTTAAAAGGCTTGAGGACATTAACTACACATACTAGATAAGTCTGGGGTTAATTTCTCCATTTTTTTCTCTCATTTTCTACATTTTCATTTTCTATTTTCTTTTCACCCAAGATGGCCAAGACTGGGTCATCTCAATCACTGTGAAAAAAAAAAAGTATTTCTGCCATGTCTTTCAGGTCGTTAAGGTGCCTTACAGACCGCTGTAACTTACTACTATCTTCTCCCAAGCTTGAGATAAGGAGGGTCTCAGGGCGAGGTACGGATGATAATCATATCGTACAGTTCCTCAGTTTTCGTATTTCCATCACAGCTGGTGCAAACAACGTGTCCTCTTCCTTTTCGATCCCTTCCCCCCAGAGCGTTCCAGCGTTCCAGGAGTCGCTCTGGTTGGTTTGTTCCAGCACATAGCTAGTGGGTCAACCACTGAAGCGTTCCAGCGTTCCAGGAGTCGCTCTGGTTGGTTTGTTCCAGCACTTAGCCACTGGGTCAACCACTGGAGCGTTCCAGCGTTCCAGGAGTCGCTCTGGTTGGTTTGTTCCAGCACATAGCTAGTGGGTCAACCACTGGAGCGTTCCACAGTCTCATGAGACACACTCGCTTGCTGTTTCAGCACTTAGGAAGAGGGGCAACCACTGAGGTTGTAAAGATGAGGACATTTTCAGCAAATATCTTCTCTGGTTCCTTGTGTATTCTGTATCACATCTAAATACAGTGGCTGTTCTCTGCTCTGTTACAGTGAGAGATTCGAAAATAATTCTTCAGACTAACAGCTCAAAACCCCCTGATTGTAGCCTCCACCACTGCTCAGTGAGTTCATTCCTGAAGGTAAACACAACTTTTGATCCAATCGATCGAATCTTTTTGCGCTTGTGGTCATGTGAATGATCTTTTCCTTAATGTATCGGACAGTTCTTGAGCATTCGTCTCTTGCTGGAAGTTTTAATCTCTCTGGCTTTTGTTCAAAACACGGGATATGTATGATTGGCACAGACCTTTGTTTGTGATCCTCCGCCCCACCAATCCTACAGCTCAGTCCTTATTCATGAAACAACACGTCAGGATATACCTTATGAAGTCTTCGCGGGTCTTCTAACCCTCATAGCCCAGGTAGGGTTCCCTGGCTGCTGGGATGGGTCGTTGGTCGACCAAGCTGTTGGCTGCTGCGGACCGCAGGCCCACGCAGCCTCCAGACCCCATCTTCCAGCTCCTGTATTCGCCTTTGCTAAGGTTTGACTCGACCTCTGAGGCGCGTCTTGCTAAGGAGAGGCACTAGTTTCCCGAGGAGACATTCTCATATCAACACCCACTTGCATATACGATATACGACATCTTTACACACACACACACACACACACACACACACACACAGACACACACACACACACACACACAGCTTCATCTACAGCCCTGACTGACTGACTTCATCCTCCTGGTAAACCCTGTTTCCGTTCACCTTAGCTCCACCACTTGTGTGAGGGACTGAGCAGGTCCGGCAAGGTGTATAATAAAGCCTGTTCAGCCTACAGCTTGGCCACAGCACCTACAGGTTACGACGAAGATATGTTTAAAGTAGTCACACGGTAAATTATCTTAGTCCCCCATTAAAACTGCTCCCTAGTGTTTTCTGTGCACTAAAAATTAACAAAAGACGGATCAGAATCGATATAAGACATCGCTGATGAGTGATGGGTAAATAGATACGAAGATGAGTTGGTGTTATTCATTTTGAGTGTACGGTGGATCTGGCATACCCCAAACCTGATGATTATACCACACAATAAATCGTAATACTACCACAGCTGAAGGTGTTATTAACTGTACTCGTATCATCATCTTTCCTTATCATTTATCCTTAAAGAGGGACTTTACGATGATAGGACTCGCCACAGGGAACAAGCAAGTCTGTTTTTTCCGATTCATTTACCAATTAATCACGATAGCTCCTCTATAGACTGGGAACTCTTAAGGGCAGACTATGATATGAAACCTTTATAATGTTATTGTTCCTTCGTTGGCTAAGCCAGAAAGATGGTTTTTCTCTTCTTTTACGCCATTTTCTTCGTAGTTTAGCGAGTATAGTTTGGAAATTGAGGGACATAAACATTGTGTTGTGGGATGTGTGTTCAGCAAGGATGGCTGACCCTCGACCCATTGTTTTGTTTTCCCAGTGGGAAGTAGGTCTCTCAAACAACAGTGGGATCTCAAAATGGCCGGGAAGTGTGTTCCAGCAGAGTCCAGGACCAGAGGAACGTGGAAGGGAATGACACTGCTTTACAGTTCGGGGCAAGAAGAACGTGGAAGGGAACAGTGTCCTCAACATCCGGTACCGGGGGGAACGTGGAAGGGAACAGTATCCATAACAGTAAGGTACCAGAGGAACGTGGAAGGGAACAGTATCTTCAACATTCGGTACCAGAGGAACGTGGAAGGGAACAGTATCTTCAACATTCGGTACCAGAGGAACGTAGAAGGGAACTACCTGAACAATCCGGTACCAGAGGAACGTGGAAGGGAACAGCACTCTCAACAGTCCAGTGCCAAATCCAAACAAATGCAAAATGAATCCAAAATGGGACCAGTTTCCAAGAGCAAACATTACGAAAATGTTATCAAGCCGACGACATATATGACAAAAGCAATTCTATATGTGAGTTGTGTTGATATCATTGCGCATCATTCTCCTAGGATGGTTGGAAACAGGTGATAGACCCCCTGAACATGGATGTGTAAGCGCTCATGGGTATATATATATATATATATATATATATATATATATATATATATATATATATATATATATATATATATATATATAAGCTGAGTGGCTTCTGTCTACTACGTGAGTGCTTAACAAGCACACATATTATCACACAAGATCCCACATATTCATATCCTCATCATCTACATCAGATATTACCAGCTTCTGGAAGTCATACATTCACACCGAAGACCACGATAATGGCCTGTTTCTCACGGTGGGATACAGGCTTACCACACTAACCCAGCAAAGCTACAGTGGGATTCAGGGTATATTGATTTGCATAACACACTGACCGGCCGAATGACACACATAAAACAACAGCTTTAAGCTTGATGGTTTGGTTTGTCTGCTAAGCTGGGACCAGCTTGAGCTGGAACCAGCCTCATGATGTATGTAACCATCATAGAATAGCAACATGTTGAATGACCCTGTACCAACACTGGTGGCCAGGCTACATGACTACCAACACTGGTGGCCAGGTTACATGACTACCAACACTGGTGGCCAGGTTACATGACTACCAACACTGGTGGCCAGGTTACATGACTACCAACACTGGTGGCCAGGCTACATGACTACCAACACTGGTGGCCAGGCTACATGACTACCAACACTGGTGGCCAGGCTACATGACTACCAACACTGGTGGCCAGGCTACATGACTACCAACACTGGTGGCCAGGCTACATGACTACCAACACTGGTGGCCAGGCTACATGACTACCAACACTGGTGGCCAGGCTACATGACTACCAACACTGGTGGCCAGGCTACATGACTACCAACACTGGTGGCCAGGCTACATGACTACCAACACTGGTGGCCAGGCTACATGACTACCAACACTGGTGGCCAGGCTACATGACTACCAACACTGGTGGCCAGGTTACATGACTACCAACACTGGTGGCCAGGCTACATGACTACCAACACTGGTGGCCAGGCTACATGACTACCAACACTGGTGGCCAGGTTACATGACTACCAACACTGGTGGCCAGGTTACATGACTACCAACACTGGTGGCCAGGCTACATGACTACCAACACTGGTGGCCAGGTTACATGACTACCAACACTGGTGGCCAGGCTACATGACTACCAACACTGGTGGCCAGGCTACATGACTACCAACACTGGTGGCCAGGCTACATGACGCAAGGGTGCTCCACCAGGGGGTTTACAACGTAAGGGTGCCCCACCAGGGGGTTTACAACGTAAGGGTGCTCCACCAGGGGGTTTACAACGTAAGGGTGCTCCACCAGGGGGTTTACAACGTAAGGGTGCTCCACCAGGGGGTTTACAACGTAAGGGTGCCCCACCAGGGGGTTTACAACGTAAGGGTGCCCCACCAGGGGGTTTACAACGTAAGGGTGCTCCACCAGGGGGTTTACAACGTAAGGGTGCCCCACCAGGGGGTTTACAACGTAAGGGTGCCCCACCAGGGGGTTTACAACGTAAGGGTGCTCCACCAGGGGGGTTTACAACGTAAGGGTGCCCCACCAGGGGGTTTACAACGTAAGGGTGCCCCACCAGGGGGTTTACAACGTAAGGGTGCCCCACCAGGGGGTTTACAACGTAAGGGTGCCCCACCAGGGGGTTTACAACGTAAGGGTGCTCCACCAGGGGGTTTACAACGTAAGGGTGCCCCACCAGGGGGTTTACAACGTAAGGGTGCTCCACCAGGGGGTTTACAACGTAAGGGTGCTCCACCAGGGGGGTTTACAACGTAAGGGTGCTCCACCAGGGGGTTTACAACGTAAGGGTGCTCCACCAGGGGGTTTACAACGTAAGGGTGCTCCACCAGGGGGTTTACAACGTAAGGGTGCTCCACCAGGGGGTTTACAACGTAAGGGTACCCCACCAGGGGGTTTACAACGTAAGGGTGCTCCACCAGGGGGTTTACAACGTAAGGGTGCTCCACCAGGGGGGTTTACAACGTAAGGGTACCCCACCAGGGGGTTTACAACGTAAGGGTGCTCCACCAGGGGGTTTACAACGTAAGGGTGCTCCATCAGGGGGGGTCTACAACGTAAGGGTGCCCCACCAGGGGGTTTACAACGTAAGGGTGCCCCACCAGGGGGGGTCTACAACGTAAGGGTGCCCCACCAGGGGGTTTACAACGTAAGGGTGCCCCACCAGGGGGTTTACAACGTAAGGGTGCCCCACCAGGGGGTTTACAACGTAAGGGTGCCCCACCAGGGGGTTTACAACGTAAGGGTGCCCCACCAGGGGGTTTACAACGTAAGGGTGCCCCACCAGGGGGTCTACAACGTAAGGGTGCCCCACCAGGGGGTTTACAACGTAAGGGTGCTCCACCAGGGGGGTTTACAACGTAAGGGTGCTCCACCAGGGGGTTTACAACGTAAGGGTGCTTTACGAACAGCACCAGTAACTGCTCCCTACAGTCATGCAGAGTGTATGATTCCGTCAGACATTAAACAACCCATGCAAGAAAGTACCATGCAGTGGGAGGGAGAGGCTTGAGTGGTTTTTATAACCAATAATGAACTATTAACAACACCAAGATGTTGTATGGCCATACACGAGAATGGTTTGCATTAAACTTGCTCGTCGTAATTACGAATGTTTGAAATATTCCCACGTTAAGCACTGCTTATTCTATTTCTGGTCAGTTATACTTATCAAATCTTCATCTTCCTCCCATTTTTGCTTCCATCAATGTAAAAAAAAAACAAAGTAAACAAATCTTTATATTTATCAAGTCTTCATCTTCCTCCCATTTTTGCTTCCATCAATGTAAAAAAAAAACCCCAAATACACAAATCCTTACATACTCATTGTAAAGTAATTTCCCGTACCTTCAAACACTTCATAACTAAATTATTCTCGATCATTAATTTATCTTCAATGTGATATGTCGTTATCATATAATTGCACATTATCGACTTACCTTCAGATTTAGTTATGCAAACCCACGAACGATTATCTATGCAAATGTTGGGGGGAAATTTATCATGCAAACCGAGTGATTATCATAATAATGCTAATTAAGAAGATTGTGTAACATTAGCCGAGACATGAATGAGTCATTAGCATAACATAATGAGCCTAGGACCCAAATTTAAGCTCAGTGTCCACACACACACACACACACAAGCAGCTCAGTGTCCACACACACACACACACACACACACACACACACACACAAGAAGATTAACGCTGCTCACTTCTCTGATAACAACATCAGCATGAAGACTAGCTCAAGATAACTTAGGATCGAACACGCCATCCTAGTAAGGTGCACGATGTGTTTGATTTCAGGCAATATCCATATATATATATATATATATATATATATATATATATATATATATATATATATATATATATATACATATATACGAGAGTAAATACGTAGATATGATCCTCTCACAACACATGAATGTGATATACGCTAATCACACTTCTTTCCCCCTAACAAAGATTTTACAGAGAGTCGAACCCAGGATAACTAGGAAAAGGTGGAGGATAACGTATCACTGGACCATGGATGGATCAGAGGTTAGGTGATCGCTTGCTGTTCTACATAGCCTAGGTTCGACTCTCTTGGGCGAGCAATGGTACAATTGTTTGGGTTGCTATACATGTAAATATCACATGTTCTTATATATATACTGTATATATATATATATATATATATATATATATATATATATATATATATATATATATATATATATACGCTTGGGCAAAACATGCCTCCAAGCTCAAGTATTCCAGCGTATTTTTCTCTCTTTTTAATCTTGTTTTTCCATTAAGCTGGAGTTTGAAGAGTTTGACCCCAGAGCAGAATATCTGGGATTACTTCCAATCCAGCCTGCACGTCCGTCCAGAAATACCTTCATTTCTTCTTTTTTCATCCCACTAATAACTCTTGTGCTCTCCGTTGTTTCAGATCTCGTGTGATATTTCGTCGACTAACTTCTATGTGACAGGTTCGATTCCCCCCTTTTGTCTGATGAGTTGCAGGTGGCTGGCTTCAAGGCCGTAATTCATTTCCTTCACTATAGAGGGAGCGCCCGTGGTGGGTTCTAGTTATAAGTCTGTGTTCTGCTGCCTCCTGGGGTTCAATATGTCTGGTGCATATTCCATCTGGTCTCCTGGTCAGCCTTGGCAAACACAGTCTTGCTCGAGTGCCCGCCACTATGAAATCATCTCTACCGCATATAAATCTACTGTTCCTGCTGACTATTTACGTTTGGTCTGACACCGATTCTACTCAATAATACCCTCGCATGTTGGCCCCTTGAGGAACAAAAACCAAGAGAGAAACACTTTTTACGAATGACCCTCTTGAAGAACCAAGAAAAAACAAAAACACGAATGAACCTATACAGGATATAATATACACACATCATAAACACTAAGAGATCCTATCTTTAACCCGTGTATGAATATAGATCATGAAAGATATGTTAACGTGTGTTATGATATATATCTTACAAGCAGAGATGTCTTATGGTTGTTACAGACCAAGTATTATCATGTGGCTAGTGGTCTTATATCTTCAGTTCTCGGCAGTTCGGGTAGCAATACATACATACATACATACATACATATATATTATATATATATATATATATATATATATATATATATATATATATATATATATATATATATATATATACATACATATATATTGTTGTCAGGAAAGTGTTGGGTAGGCTTCTAGCCACACTACTTGGCCTGCTTGCAAGACCTCGCTTTTCAAGCAAGTTGTGATTGGAAACTGTCTTCTGCGACACTCATGTTCAGCGAAGGTGATGGGGATAAACACACACACACACACACACACTTCCGTGGTATAGCGGTTAGCGTCGTCGACCCTGACTCACACACGGGCCAGCCCGGGTTCGAATCCTAGGCGCGACAGTGGCTCACAGGCATATCCCATCTGTTTATCCTCCCTTTGGAACTGGTCGATGAATGGATATACCTGGCTTACGCTGGTGTGTGTGTGTGTGTGTGTGAACATAAGAATGACTTGGTACAAGAGTACAAGACGGGACAATACGAGGTAAAACTCTCTCCCTGTAACAGCAACAATCAAAGAATAATCACACACACACACACACATATCCGTCAGTCACTCCAAGACCCCAGCAGGGAAAGCAGTGTTGTCTCATTACATCCTCGACTTCCTCATAAAATATAATGGTGTTCCCCTGGGGGAGTGTCTCTCTCCTCTCGGGCGAGGCAGGGCGGCCCTCATAAAACACAAAACGTAGCGTCATTCTTTATAAGAACTCGAGAGCTAGCCAATCCCCGCCATCAGCGAGGCAATACCTTTCTCCTTTATTCCACAATGGAGTGGATTATGGTTCGAGAATGACCACATAAATATACTACAACCACTGCGCTACACCTCATCATGTTTATGTCAGTGTTTTTCTAAGATGCCAATTGGGTGTGGGTTGTCGATACGCCAGACTACAACCTCAGGATATAACGAGTTGAAGCCTATCTTTGTTTTTCCTTCCATCGATACTTCAATGACTTACTTATCCAGGTTGTGTGTGTAGCGGAAATAGCAAAGAGTTCTCTCAACACTAACGTAGTTACGTAAGGCTTTGAGTAATGTCTCGGGTAATAATTCACTGCTACTGGGAACACTACCTCCACTTCACCGAGCTGTTAGCCATAAATGTTGTTCATACGTTCATCATGTGGTAATGAAGCAACAGCTCTACAAGACAGCCCGACACCAACCAAATGTTTTATACCATCTGCTTCATGTGGAGGTGTCTGGTCTGGCTCTACCAAGACGACGAGAGGGGAGGAGGAGGGACAGTCTCATAAAATATCTCGTTGGGGAAGGAATCTGATACTAGCAGTGAGGCAGGTTACTCCAACACTGAATGGAAAAGGTCAAGATCACCACACTCTATACCATGCAACACTTATTTTTCTTCTTTTTCTTCCTTCTATTTTTTTCCCATTCACCACTGACCTGGCTGGACTGCACTCGAACAAGTTGTTCACCCACTGAAAGAAACCAGTTTTAAATGACCCTGTGACCTTCACTGTCTTGAATTTAATACCAAGGCAGAATTAAGGATGTGATAAAAGCTAAATAGAGTTCATATTGACGTGAAGGGGATATATTGGGATCCTATTACACTTGGTGTATAATTCCCGAGTGTGGGACGTACAATTCCATTATCCCAATCACATTCCTTACACAATGTGTGTTATGTGCGGGCGATCAAAGTCCTTTATGGGATCCTCCTTTAGCCTCGAGAATCAATTATCTTTAAATAAATGATCAATTATCCTATCTGTGGTAAGTGGTCCTTGAACGCTATGCTAGGTTTATGGTGTCGGCGACGTTCACAGATAACAATATCCAAATGACGTAAGGGTTAAAAGATATCTTTTCTGTCTGCAATCTCTTATCTTTCTAAATGACTGTGTGCGTCGCTGCAGAGACACCAGCAGGTACCACCTGCAGAAGGGGGTTATAAGATGTTTCAGCTGGTGGATGTAACAGCTTGGTGTTGATGACCTTAATGGCCCTGGCAGTCGGCAAACCTAAATACCAACCACCCAATTTAAAAACCATACGAGTCACTGGTTCTCTTGTGTTTATGAGATGGTATGTCCACAAGATATTTGGCTATTATCTTTTTTTTTTTCCGTTCTTCAGTGGGCTGCGACCTTTCGAGGAACCTGTTTCCCTCTCTTATAAAGGAAATAGCGTCTCGCAAGACTAGGATAATTCTGCTTTTCTCACTCGAGGACGTATACGCTGTTGTAAGTCTGGAATGCTACTTGTGGTGAATCTTTCCTGGAATTTCCGTGTTTCTGTGTCACACGCGGGGTTAATAGACATTGCCACTGACTTCTATATCTGGATATAGACTTTTGAGCCTCACTGTGCGACGGTGTATGTTTGTGATGTGATGCGAACTTCATGGAAGATGTTTTATTGATATGGAAGTTCCTCATCTGGATTTCTTCATACTTAAACAGGTCAGACTCAACCAGATAATGATGTATTTAATCTGATTTTCGCAAATAATCATATAAATTACTTACGTTGTTTTATTCCTTGAGGATTTGAGGAAATTATATGGAGCAGTTGAGCTTCGCTCGTCACCCGCATCGCTCACTAGTTCCTGTTGAGGGAACGTTCGCTGGGACAGCTTCCCCGGGAGGTTCTGAGCGACAACCACTAGGCTGTCTGTTTATTTCTTTCTATGGTGTTGTGATCAGTGGTTTTCCCCTGAAGGATTACATTTAGATCTAGGAGCTTAAATCATTTAAGACGATTCTCTCTTCCTCACAGTCCTGTAAGTGTCTGTAATATTGCGGCTGGCGTTTCAAAGGATAACTACATTCCTTACAAATGTATGAAATTACTTATCAGTGAAGTAACTCGAATTTCGTAAAGTAAGTTAGATCTAAGATTTTCTTCAGTAACTCTCTTCCGGGAAATGACTTTCCAGCACTTCTGCTGTAATGAGTAGATTCAATGTCTCTCACAAGCATGTCCTCTACAAGCCTGACCACATCTTGTGCTGGCAACTCTTCAAGGACGTTGCATACTTTCTGCATTCGCCTCCGCGAAGCCGTGGCCTCCAGCTAGGGATAATACACCATGAGGGAGAAGAGTGAGGGATGCCTCGGCAAACACACATCACAGAGAATAGAAATGTAGAGCCAAAGACAAAGTAAAGATGATCAGATGATAAAGTTGGGACCAGCAAACACTCGAAACACTCGAGAGATTTAGAGTGTGTGTGTGTGTGTGTGTGTGTTAGGCTAGCAAGTGGGGCTATCAAATGAATTGACAAGGAAAGAGGGAGCGCTCAAGGCCCTCTCATTTCTCCCTTTCAGGTTCCTTTAATTAAATTCCCCTTTTGGAGGAACGGGGAAATATTTCTCAGTCACACGCGCCCAAAAGGAAATTTCCCTCACTCCATCAGCCTTGTCGGCTGCTGCCGGTACAGTAAGGAGGCCGGATGCAGCAAGCCAGCACCACCTCCCTCACGCAGGGGATGAGTTGGGGGAGGTGTGGCTGTGTTGGGGAGGTGTGGCTGTGATGGGGGAGGTGTGGCTGTGTTGGGGGAGGAGTGGCTGTGTTGGGGAGGTGTGGCTGTGTTGGGGGAGGTGTGGCTGTGTTGAGGGAGGTGTGGCTGTGTTGGGGAGGTGTGGCTGTGTTGGAAAGACATGGCTGTGTTGGGGAGGTGTGGCTGTCTTGGAGATATGAGTGAGCTGGGGAGTGTGGCTGTGCTGGAGAGACATGGCTGTGTTTGGGAGGTGTGGCTGTGGTGGTGATATGGGTGTGCTGGGAAGATGTGGCTGTGTTGGGACATGCTAATAAGAGGCACTTGGTGTGTTATATTTCTTGCAAGCAGGTCTTATAACAGCTATTTCTTCACTTATCTTCCTTGCTTTATACGTACATCTTTTTGTTCATGCACAGTGTTCAGGCAGAGTCCTCACTCTTTTAACAAGTTGCAAGTTCCACAACAGAACTATGCTCTCTCAGCTCACTTTATACAACACGGGTCATAAACCTGTCTACACCATGCTGAGACAATCATAACCATTTGGTATACTACCCTGATATAACTACACCCTACTACACCAACATATACTGAGTGCCTCGATGGCTACAACCTTTACACTCTGCTCAAAGAACTCTGGTTCTGACGTCTCCGAGTGCAACATCTTCCACTGCTGTGCTGAGAACATTGGCTGAGGAGTGGCTCAGTGCAAGCCAGCAGCCGTTCATCTGAGGGGTACAGCTAATTCAGCTTAAAAGAAATAAACCACTGTGGCCACTGCTGCAGAAGACCTTCCCCTCCTCACAACCAGTGATACAGAGGACCTCCTCCAAAGACCCACCACTACAAAGGACCTCCCGCCCACACTTAAGTACCAGAGAGGACCTCTTTCTCTTCACAGCACCTGTTGCAAAGGACTTTTTTCCTCACAGCCACTGTTACAAAAAAAAAAAAAAAAATAGCCTCTGCATTAGACAGACAGATAGCCTCTGTCTATACATCAGACAGACAGACAGACAGCCCCTAGATCCGACAGAGAGCCTCTATACCAGACAGACAGACAGCCCCTGGACCAGACAGACAGCCTCTCCACCAGACAGACAGACAGCCCCTGGACCAGACAGACAGCCTCTACGCCAGACAGACAGACAGTTCCTGCACCAAGCAGACAGCCTCTCCACCAGACAGACTGACGATACCTGCGACAGACAGACTGACAGACAGACAGAGCCTCTCCACCAGACAAGACACACAATACCTCTCTTGCAGACAGGGCCTGACGATCTGTTAGGGCCGTCAGCGGCCAGGAAGAAGAGAGAGAGAGAGAGAGAGAGAGAGAGAGAGAGAGAGAGAGAGAGAGAGAGAGAGAGGTACTCAAGGAAACGGCAGCAATCTCCAGTTGCTGAATCTCTCCTCTCTCTCTCTCTCTCTCTCTCTCTCTCTCTCTCTCTCTCTCTCTCTCTCTCTCTCTCTCTCTCTCTCTCTCTCCCCAGCTCTCCCTCATCCTCCACCCGAACTCAGCTGTCTGCCATATCCTCCGCAGGAACCCATCTTGAAGCCTCTTCACTCCCTCTCCCGCCTTCGTGAGGCGTCGTCTACCCCACGCGCCTCAGACCCTCGAAGCTGGTCAGCTCTGAGCCATTAATCAGGAGGACGTATTGTGATCATTTATAATACACATAAAAATAATTATGATGATATGTGGCTTACCGTAAAGTGGTGTGCATGTTGGCGCACTACATTACATATATTGTTTACACGATGAATTCTTTATAAATGACAAGTCTACATTGTTTATGCCAAAGGGAATACCAGTCATTCAGATGAAATTGCAAATAATATCTGTTTTCAACGTCGTTTAGCTCAGTACGACACACACACACACACACACACACACACACACACCATAAACACAGCCATTGACGTGGGACTACCTGGGTGTCTCGTCTCGTGACTGGCGGACTTCCTGACCGCCAGCTGGGGAGCCACACGGCCACCACCACTACCCCCCTTACCACGCGGCGTACCACAGGGCACCAAGATAGGCCCCTCTCTGCTTCCTCGTCCTCAACAGTGACGCCCTTAGGACACAAACCGTCGCTGGAAGTACGTAGACGACTCCACCTTTAGCATATACTATCAGCAACAACTCTCCTGGCTTCAGTGCCCCTTCAGCACATCAGCAACAACTTTCAGGAGAGGACTGCGACCAACGACTTCCCCATCAACCACACCATAGACAGCGATGATGCCCATCAACCTGGGTGCTGACAACACCCTGTCCCCTGACATCAATATGATGCCCAGGCATCCTCCATGCACTCAAGAGACTTCAACCTTCTTGGTGGAACAATAGACGACGGTTTGAACGGGAAGAATCGTGTCATCCCTACGATCCAATCTTCCTCATACCGTCTGTACCTTTTCCGCCAACTGGAATCACTGAGTTCAGGAATGTCTACACCTTCCTCATTCTACCGAAGTTCACCAACACCTTCCCAGTCAGGTCCTGATCCAATAAAAATCTACACACAGGGACCAGCTAGAAAGAGTTCATAAAAGTCCCCTTCTTACATCGATTTCGCCAAACCTATCCATCATCTCAGACCAACACCGGCAGCACACACGACATCTTGGCCATAAACTGCTGAAACACCTTCGTCACGAAAACCTCACCCCCCCCCCCCTCTCGACGCCCCTCCATCACAGACGAGCCTTCGTCACCACAATCAACCTGTTCCACTCAGTCCTCGTACAAACGTACATAAGAACAGTCCTACACCTAAAATGGTGAACTTTATACACAATCCATGTACAAGGGCATAGCTATACAAGTGAACAGCTCCATTTCCTGTTAATTAGGTCATGTTGTGTGACAGCTACTGTATCACCAAAACTATTCATCACGTCATGTTCAATTAAGCTCATAATGAATAAAATATAACACTGTAAACATCCTTATATATATATATATATATATATATATATATATATATATATATATATATATATATATATATATATATATATATATATATATACCTGCCACCCTGGCTATCTAAATGTACCTCACACACATATGAAGGTCCAAAGTGTGGATACATGTCCACCTCATCCTAATCTCAAGTTCTCGTATGATTAATTAATTAGCTTCAGTCTTGTACTCCAAGTTCTGTAATAACTCAACTGTGTATTTTTAGCCGAAAATGGCTGCCCTACATCCAATGAACCATTATCCATTTACACACACACACACACACACACACACACACACACACACACACACACACACACACACACACACATATCGTGCAATAAACGCTCACTTTCACAGAATACATAACAGCTAGGATTCGAACCCTGTGCTGTTTGCTTGGGAGCTGGGTACACTTGCCACTAAATATGGGCAGCATGGCCTACTGGTAGGCGTACGCGGCTCCCATGCCAATGGTATGGGGTTCGAATCCTTGCTGTTGGACAGCGTTATGTACACCCACTTACACACACACACACACACAATGAACGTCTTGTTGTTTTAGGATAAAAACAAAAAGTGTCCCCCATTGGCAACCCTGTCCCTCACACGCTACATTAACACGAACGTCTATAATGTCTGGAAAATGAGCTCATTAACTGGCTGAGGAGAGAGAGAGAGAGAGAGAGAGAGAGAGAGAGAGAGAGAGAGAGAGAGAGAGAGAGAGAGAGAGAGAGAGAGAGAGAATGATCTCCACAAAACAAAGAGCTTGGCCTGACGTCATATGCTTGTTCATCTCTCTCTCTCTCTCTCTCTCTCTCTCTCTCTCTCTCTCTCTCTCTCTCTCTCTCTCTCTCTCTCTCCGGGCCCTGGTGATGCTGTGCCACACACACACACACACACACACACACACACACACACTCTCGTGTGTATAGCACGAGTTCAGTTCGCACCCCCCCCCCCCATTAATCAGGAGATAGCGTAAATAACTATTATAATTACGTGACAAAATGAAGTTACGAAATAAAAATGTATGAAGAGGAGGACAACTGTGACCGATTAGGTCAGAAATATTATTAATGTCAACTCTGGTAAGTGACGTGCTGGGTGAATATTACCAGGGGGTCTCTGGGGTATTTTACCCCCCCCCCCCTCCCTAAGCCCAGGCCGGGTACAGGCTGCTGGGTTGGGTCGTTGGTCGACCAGGATGTTGGGTTGGGTCGTTGGTCAACCAGGCTGTTGGGTTGGGTCGCTGGTCGACCAGGCTGTTGGGTTGGGTCGTTCGTTGGTCGACCAGGTTGTTGGGCTGGGTCGTTCGTCGACCAGGATGTTGGGTTGGGTCGTTGGTCGACCAGGATGTTGGGTTGGGTCGTTGGTCAACCAAGCTGTTGGGTTGGGTCGTTGATAGACCAGGGTGTTGGGTTGGGTCGTTGGTCGACCAGGCTGTTGGATTAGGTTGTTGATAGACCAGGCTGTTGGGTTGGGTCGTTCGTTGGTCGACCAGGTTGTTAGGTTGGGTCGTTGGTCGACCAGGTTGTTGGGTTGGGTCGTTGATAGACCAGCCTGTTGGGTTAAGCAGTTGGGTCGTTGGTCGACCAAGTTGTTGGACGCCGCAGCCAGACTCAGGCCCACATAACCCCCCACCCACAACCTGGCTGGTCTGGTACACTTCGAGGGCACCTGTCCACTGCACTATTCACCTTGTCTACCA
Source organism: Panulirus ornatus (assembly GCF_036320965.1). NCBI lineage: Eukaryota > Metazoa > Arthropoda > Malacostraca > Decapoda > Palinuridae > Panulirus > Panulirus ornatus. Next base: position 22,915,635 of record NC_092265.1, read on the forward strand.
TGCGCAGCCCAGGCTGTTTCCGACGGTAAATGGCGAGGTGTTGAAGAGTCTTGGTGCCTCAGATGTTTAAAAGGTCTCTCTCTCTCTCTCTCTCTCTCTCTCTCTCTCTCTCTCTCTCTCTGTGCATAACAAACCTTTGGAATTCAGAGGTGGTACTTAACGAAAAGTCTTCCATGCCTGTCGTGTCATCAAAATTTTTTCTAAATAGACTCTTATAATCTCTTGGAAAATAAGCTTAGGTTTGAACAAAGAGAAGCTTAAGTAAACAAGCTGAGCTGTTTTGTAATTCTTTTTTTATGAGGATATTCATTACTTTTGTCTGAAACAAAATCAGGTCAACTGAAGGGACGCTGAAGGCCGGTAAACACAACGAGAAATAGAGTTAAGTTGATGAAGAGGATCAGATGAAAGGATCAGACGAGGCTTTTGTTCGTGTACATGAGTCTGCAAGACATATGGAAATGCCCATCATAAGGAGAGCAGAAACTGTGGATAACAGAAAGGGTTGGGGGAAGAGAGAGGAGTTGATAAAGAGAGGAGTTGATCATCACACACACACACACACACGGCTGTAAACACTGGGGTACATTACCGAGGGCTGGCGTCACCCTGCTCTCGCGAAGCTTACCTGAAAAGAGAGGAGAGAAAAAATATGAATATTAGGCATTCTTCCGGTGAACCCCGGAGTAACAGAGCCCAACACTGTTACTCGCCTGGGAGAGATAGATAGATAGATAGATAGATAGATAGATAGATACATAGATATAGATAGATAGATAGATAGATAGATAGATACATAGATATAGATAGATAGATAGATAGATAGATAGATATAGATAGATAGATAGATAGATAGATAGATAGATAGATAGATAGAGAGAGAGAGAGAGAGAGAGAGAGAGAGAGAGAGAGAGAGAGAGAGAGAGAGAGATTGAATACATCTGCTGAAGGAACTTGGGTGTACTATTAATCACTTATCGACTAGGGGGAGGAATAATCACTCATGAGGCTAATTAATCCTCTTGTTAAGACTAATTAATCCTCTCGTTAAGACGTGTTTCCCTATAACAGTATACAATCCCTCTACTCAGTACATCTAACCCTCTGAATACAGTATTGGATCCTTTCATCTTTCGACTATCAAATCGTTATCAATGTCACCAAATATTGTGAGTACCTTCAATAAATGCAATCAAATCCCCTAAAGAGTCTTTACCTCTGTGGCGAGAACTCATTCAGCTCCGTTAATCTTTCCTCAATGTGACTCGTTTCTCGGTCCTGGCATATTACTGTCGCTGCTTCTTATCTACTTCATATCGCGCCTACGTCCGTTTCTATGATGATAAAGAGGCTATAGATGTGATGCGTATTTGAGACGTGGTCTTCCCTACCTAGGTAACGAATGATTTAACCTTAATTAATATACTATCTTATCTAAGTAATGTGGGCCACTTTAAACGTGTGATTGAACTCCTAATAATATATGATCCTAAGTAATGTAGGCCACTTATGATCTAACCTTTGATATATATGATCCTACGTCATGTGGGCCACTTAATTTGTCCTTTTAACCTTTGATGATAATATACTGCGACCCTGTCCACCTACCCCCCCCCCCCCCCCGGCTGTGCTGCTTCCAATCACAGGAGGAGGAGGAGGAGGAGGAGGAGGAGGAGGCGGAGGAGGAGGAGGAGGAGGAGGAGGAGGAGGAGGAGGAGGAGGAGGAGGAGGAGCAGGAGGAGCAGGAGGAGTGAAGAGTTCGTTAACCCGACTGAACAGACAGTGTGGTACAGCCTCGTCAATGGTAATTGACAGAAATGGATGAAGGCAAGCAAGTATATGTACATGTGTATATATGTATATGTCTGTGCAAATGTATATATGTTTATGGGCCATTCTTCGTCTGTTTCATGGCGCTACCTCGCTGACGAAGGAAAAAGCAATTATGTAGTATAATGATAATAGAAATAATAATATAATATATATATTATGTAGTGAAACTGTATGTGAAGATAAAGGTTCAGTTAAGAACTAATAACTGGTTATCATCGATGCTTTCAAGACAAATTTGAGATCAAGTCAACTTTCACTCCTCCCTCGTCCAAAGGACCTTCTTCTAGATACTTCTGGAAGCACAAGCCTGCACTCCCAAAGACAGCTTCGCCAACGCTGATAACTATAAGTAGTGTAACGTCGAGATGGGGCTCATATGTTCACAGGTGTCCAGAACATGATGAACAGATTCAACATCTGAATCTGGATCTGAGCCTCTGCATTAACCCTTTGCGTTTTCTAGTCCCCATCGATTTCAGGAGTGTCTGAACTTGAGTAACCCCATCAGAGAGCGAAGGGCGCCGCCCTACGACATGGCTCAGGCATCTGGTTAGCCAGTTGCGGAAATGATCGGTTGTCGCCTCAACCTGCAGCAATTCGGTGGCGAGCTGGGCAATGCTGTACACTTCAGAGCCTTCTGAACAACGGCCACCTCGTCTCATCTCGGGAGCCAACCAGGGGAACTCGTCGTCGCGCTCGACGCCCTGATCCACGTACACTGGGTCTCCGAGTAGGGTTGCCAATCCAAAGTCTATGAGCGTGACATCGGGTTTGTCCCTTTCAATGTGTTTGATGCAGATATTTGCCGGTCTTATGTCGTTATGGCAGAAGTTTCTCTTCAAGACAGCCTACGTGATTTTGATGACCTTGAGAAGGATGTACGCGGACTTCTTCGGTGTCAACAGGTTTTCTCTCAAGGCTTTTTCCAGGCTCATGCCGCTGAATTTTGAAACCACCTCACAGGTTTCGGGGCAGAAACCATACATCTTCTGTCGGCCAGGGCCCTGGTTTGCTTGAAGGCCATTCAGTTCTTGGTGGATGCTGAAAGTCTCTGTTCCCTTAAGGAAGGTTTTTACGACGATATCTGCACCAAACACATTTATCTTTGAGCAAGAACCGTACGCCCCAACGCCCAGTTGTTCACTACGGCCACATCTCCTCATTACTTTGAGGGTATTTCCTTTGATGAGTCGTACTCCTTGGCGGTTACACCACGTCCTCATACGTTTCAAGGATTTGTTTTGCATCACTAGGTTAGGTTTACGGGAATGGGTTAGTGGGGTGCGGTCGTTCCCTTATATCCCACATGTGTGGTTGAAATTTAGGCAAGTTGAAATTTCGTTTGGAATCCATCGGACCTGGTATAGTGCAGATATATATAACGTGTAGTGGAGTTAATGAAACCGCACTAGTTCATGTCCCTCTGCGGTTTTAGCTCATGGGACATCTCGCAGACCATCACCAGTGACCGAAGGTTTTATTGAAGTACAGAAGCCATAACTATGTTGCAAAAGATGGCCTTCTTTTTCAGCTTGCAAGCGTTTGGATTCGTCGTAAATCTGAGCCCCATTTTCAATGAAGAAGGTCTTGATTTTGATGTGAATGAAGCCCCTCCTCCCTCTTTTTTCTACCAACGTTTCGACTTCTAAATCGTGATAACCAAGAGTGCCATTTATAACCTATCAATTAGTTCTTTAAAGTCCCACCATTTTTTTTTTCTAAACCCTCAAAAAGACAATTACTTATGAGCATTTTTCTTTTTCTTTTTTTTCAAACGGTGACTTCGACATCATAATCTCTCTCTCTCCATGCAAGATGATCACTACCTCTGTGTGTGGAACTCTATCTCCTCCTCTGATCTTGCAGGTTCCTACACTACCAATTCTAACTACACTCAGGGTTGGTGTTGTTTTAATGTTCTGCTGTTCGCTAGTTATCTGTCATTTCCTAAAGACATTAAAAACTATGGATAATTATTTTTTGGTCCCTCCCTCACTGGTTTTTAAACTTTGGCAAGCGTTTGTGTCAGCCAAAGTCATTCTGTTTTCCTTTCTGTCAAAAAACGTCTCTTTTTGTTTTCCAATGTGTTTACCTAATATCGTAGCCCTGTATGGGTCTCCCACACGCGCATGCATAATTAACCAATCAATCTTTTAATTCAACTCTGGTCATTTGCATACAATTCCCTGATCCCATTCTGAATGAATGGTCTTTTCCCTGAAACTTCATCCTTCTGCTACCTGTTCTGGCAACTGGGCTTCTGGTGATCTTACTGTGGCAAGATCCTATGTAAAGATCAACATGACCCAAGCCTTGTGTCCCTCAGGGGGACCTGGTTTAACTCGATACGACCCGTCGTCGCCGAGTTAAACTGCTCTTCATGGATGACTTTATATCATTTCTTAACGTTTTATCGACTTCAAACGAAGATAAGTTCAGATAACATCGTATGTGATAATAACCCTCAGTAATCATACATGATCTGTCTCAAGACTTGATGTCTAATGACCTCAATTAATGAGAGTAATTAAGGACAGAAACACTTCCACTCCTAACGACCCACATATATTCCTTCCATCTCTGACATGCCTCACAGCATTACCGACCTTTGGTCAAGGGTTGAATGTAACTGGGAAATCTCCTTTCCTAAACAGGTCACCTCTCCTAGGTCACTGTCTCCTTCGCTATACAGGTCACCTTTTCCTTCGCTATATAGGTCACCTCTCCCAGATCACCTTATCCTTCGATATACAGGTCACCTTCTTCGCTCTACAGGTCATCTTATCCTTCAATATACAGGTCACCTTCTCCTTCGCTATACAGGTCACCTTCTTCGCTATACGGGTCATCTTATCCTTCGATATACAGGTCACCTTCCTCTTCGCTATACAGGCCACCTCTCCCAGGTTACCTTATCTTTCGATATACAGGTCGCCTTCTCCTTAGCTATACAGGTCACCTCTCCCAGGTCACGTTATCCTTCGCTATACAGGTCACCTTCTTCGCTATACAGGTCATCTTATCCTTCGATATACAGGTCACCTTCCTCTTCGCTATACAGGTCACCTCTCCCAGGTCACCTTATCCTTCGATATACATGTCGCCTTCTCCTTCGCTATACAGGTCACCTTTCCCAGATCACCTTATCCTTCGTTATACAGGTCACCTTCAGGTTTCATGGCTCGGGTCATGACCTGATGGACATGGTTGGGGAGGGAGGGAGGTTGGGGTCGAGAGAGATGCCTCTCTCCTTCACGTCTCACTGAGTCCAGCGGGGTGAGGGCAGACCACCCCTCCCTCCTCCATCCATACTCCCTGACGCAGAACACATTTTGATGATGGTTCCTGGCATACACACACACACACACACAGAGGTGGAGCCACTGTGTCTAGCTGTTAACTCGGGTCCAACTCTGGAGGAACACACACAAACATACACACACACAAACACCGTGGTGTGTGTGTATGTATGTGTGTGTAATGCATTTAAACTTAGGTTCATAAATAGGTTCATAAAATACACAAATTACCTTTAAAACTGCATCGGATTCTAAAAAGTCTTCAATAAATCTCCCATTATAAAAGACACACATCTTTTTCTTTCCTCTTTTTATCTTTTTTTGTTACACTTGTGTTATACATCATCATTCATCATCAGGTTTCAGCTCGTGTCGATATGAATAACACATAATAATATTCATGGGTGCGACACAAATGCTACATTCTGTCATCCTGTGTCAGGTGGAGTTTGGAGGGTCAGGTGTGAAGACATCATTCATTTCCCTTATTTTGGGTCACCATTACTCATCAGTAATGTCTTCGTTATCACGAACAAGGAGTTGGTGTGCGTTAAGATGCGCGCGCAGGATCTATACTACGAATACGCTGATCGAAACGAAGCTCTCTGCTATGTACAACGTCATATATTCTCTCGTTTACGAAGATGGAGTCAATGGTTTTCGTAAAGGCTCAACGAATCAATGGTTTTCGTAATGGTTCAACGAATCAATGGTTTTCGTAAAGGATCAACGAATGTTTCGTAAAGTATATATATGTTTATCAACAGGGCCTTGAACTAAATTGAAAAAAAATTACGGTAATGGTTCAATTCGCTAAGTGAAACCCGTCTAGTTTACCATAAGTGTTCGTAACGACAGGTTCTTTAAGTCTGAACGATAATATGTGACTTAATAGTGGACAGGGCGATGAATTCGGGTAAAATAAAAAAGAAAATCGGGTTTTAGAAATGGAATGGACGAAATCATAATTATACAAATTGATCATAAATGTCTGTACATGGCTGACGTTATCACATGTTTATGTAAATAATCACGTCTTTTGTGCGCATGTCTGCATGACCTTTCTGTATGACCTGGGAGTATGAGGTCAAGGGTCGTACCGTTAAGTTCATCTGTCAAAATGGAATAATTTTTTGGATTTTTCGACTTAGAACTTTATATATATATATATATATATATATATATATATATATATATATATATATATATATATATATATATATATATATATATATATATATCCTAGCCTGAGCCAGGTACCTATATTATTGACCATCCCTTTGAGGAGGATGAACAGCTGGATTGACTGTGGACCGACTGTCGGGAGCATTTCCAACCCTCACATCCAAGCCCCATGAAATGAGGGCAAGTTTTTTTTGGGGGGAAAGATTAATACCAATGATGTATGTCTGGTAAGTATACATAATAACAACGTAAGAACACAGCAGTACAAAATGCGCTACATGGCGCAATCAGGAAACACATGGAAAACAAAAGAGGACTTTTGAAAATTCAGCGAGACTGATGCAGAAAAACGAAAATGTGATGAAGGAATGAGAGAAATGGGAACTGGACTTCATTATAAAAGGGGAATATAATGAATTCTGGTGACGGAAGTGTTAGATACGAACATGGAATATCTTTATCACTTGACGCAAGACGAAGAGGAAGAAGGCCTTTATATGCTAATTAGTAATGTCCTGAAATACACATATACGAAGTCTAAATATACGAAGTAATAAAAGATAATTATACTCTTTTAAAGTGTCGTAAACAGACGGTAATTAGATTAGGCCCCGTGTCTCCTCGGGACATCGACCTATACAAAGGACGAGAAATTAGAAAAAGAAAAAAATAGAAAGAATGCGGGAAATAGCAACTAAACTAATTCCATCAGGAAATAAGACTCGGAGATTTTAAAACTATCTCCTGATGAGAATAAGAATAAATAATACATTTGCTGCAGACTTGGTGGAGACCACATAGACATCACCAAAGAAAAAAAATTTCGATAATGTAGTTTCCTATTTCTTGACGCTGATTGGAGATGATGTAGCTAGAAATAACAGCTTGATGTGAAAAGGGGGAAGATGAAATGCAATCGAAGAACAAATGTTATTTCAGCAGTTGAGAGAGACACACAGAACACAAGCATAAACTACCATTGTTCATTATATCAAAGCGAAGATCATCAATACACAGTGAGACACAGTGAGACAAATGCTATGATTAAAGCAATTATCCATTTAATAACCCTGTTTACATATGACGTATGATATGGACCATTTCCTCCCCTCCCATTCATTACAGTGGAGTCGTTACAAGTCCTTCTACAATAATAATCAATATCTACGCCATTTATCCTT
>NC_092265.1:22928132-22965632 GCF_036320965.1 Panulirus ornatus
CCCGAGGGGAAACCAGGTGAGGGAAATGAGGTGAGTTAGATGACTGGATGAGGGGAAACCAGGTGAGGGGAAATGAGGTCACCTGATTGAATGGCTGAGGGCAGGTTGCTGTGGAGAGGGGGGGGAGAGGGAGGTGGCCAGGACGAGAGAGAGAGAGAGAGAGAGAGAGAGAGAGAGAGAGAGAGAGAGAGAGAGAGAGAGAGAGAGAGAGAGAGAGAGAGAGAGAGAGAGAGAGGACCTCCAGCTGGCCGGTGCTGAGGCAACAAGGTGAGGGGGGAACTGAGAGAAGGGGTGCGTGGGCTGAGGGGGAGTGAGGGAGGGGGGGAGAGGAGGAGGGGAAGGAGGGGAGGGGTTTGTGTGTGTGGGGGGGGAGATAAGGAGGGGGAGGGAGGGGGGGAGGGGGGGGGACCAGCCCAGGGGAGATGATCTAACGTCGTCTCCGGGACAAAGGAGGTGGGGGGGAGGGGGTCTGTCTTGCCCACACAGACCCCCCCCACACACATCATCCAGAGGGTCTCTCTTGCCCACACAGACCCCCCCCACACACGTCATCCAGAAGGTCTCTCTTGCCCACACAGACCCCCCACACACATCATCCAGAGGGTCTCTCTTGCCCACAGAGACCCCCCACACGTCATCCAGAGGGTCTCTCTTGCCCACACAGACCCCCACACATCATACAGAGGGTCTCTCTTGCCCACACAGACACCCCCCACACACATCATCCAGAGGGTCTCTCTTGCCCACACAGACCCCCCCACACACATCATCCAGAGGGTCTCTCTTGCCTACAGAGACCCCCACACGTCATCCAGAGGGTCTCTCTTGCCCACACAGACCCCCCACACGTCATCCAGAGGGTCTCTCTTGCCCACACAGACCCCCCCACACACATCATCCAGAGGGTCTCTCTTGCCCACAGAGACCCCCACACATCATCCAGAGGGTCTCTCTTGCCCACACAGACCCCCACACATCATCCAGAGGGTCTCTCTTACCCACACAGACCCCCACACGTCATCCAGAGGGTCTCTCTTGCCCACACAGACCCCTACACATCATCCAGAGGGTCTCTTTTGCCCACACAGACCTCAACACATCATCAAGAAAATAAAAGAGAGAGAGAGAGAGAGAGAGAGAGAGAGAGAGAGAGAGAGAGAGAGAGAGAGAGAGAGAGAGAGAGAGAGAGAGAGAGAGAGAGAGAGAGAGAGAATGAAAAAAAAAGAGATATTGCGGATGGATCAAGATGAAAGCATGAAGTTAGGACCAACAATAATACATTCAATAAACATATTCATTCACGCTTGAATAACAAAGGAGTACACGTAACCTGTACTTAACAGAGCGCATCGGGGCTTTTAACATGGCAAGAGACCTGACCAAACCCAGGTGAGCTGATAAAGAGATTTCGAGATAACAGAAGACGTGCAAGACGAAGGCTTGTTCAAGACAGTGTTTGCACACGCACACACACACACACACACACACACACACACACACACACACACACACACACACACACACCACACCTACTGTCGTATTCATTTACTAACTAGGGAAAGCTCCCTCACTCCTCATCCAGAGCTGTACTAAAACCTTGCCATTTTCCTGGTCATAAATGAGAGATAAGAGACGGAGCTCCATCACTCGCTTATCCTCCAGGCACGGAACCACAGAGGGGGAATATAAGCCACGTCGACATGGCAGAGGTGGGTGGGAGGACGTCCGGCAGGGGTTGAGATGAGACTAGCCACACTGGAGGGGGTCGAAGCTGCGGCTTCCAACAGCTTGGTCGACCAACGATCCACCTCAACACCCTGGGCTCAGCCTGGGCTGTGGGGGGTGACGACCCCCTAACCCCCATGGAAGACCTTCCACCAGGTATATATGGAAACAGCTGAAGAAAAACAGAAGCCACTGAGGGAGAAGTGGTCCTCAATTGCTTCCAGAAGAAGGTGGAGGATCAAAGAGCCTTCACCCAGAGTAGAAATGAAACACGAAGACCACAGTACTGGTGGGGAACACGTGCCAGGTGGTGGGGAACACGTGCCAGGTGGAGAACACGTGCAAGAGCTATGCTGGAACTTCTGGGAAAATACTTCCAAGACGTGAGGTAAGAAAGCCTTTCTTCAAAGACAACCTTTTTCCTTTTTTACTTCCTCCAAAATTCATTTAAATCCTTTTCCTCGTCTCTTCTTTGCCCTCCCCTTTTCATTAACCTCACCCTATTTTAATCATGGCCCAGGGTTGATGTAGTCTTTTGTTCAGGACTGGAGATTCCAACCTTAAATATATCTCTCGTCATCTTTCATATTGGACATTATAGAAGGACTTGGGTCGAACATGGCGTAACAAACCCCGACTTGTATAGAGTGGTCCACTGACCAAGAATAAACACTGTATCTAAACCCTTCATGGCAAGTGAGACAAAACAAGATCACATAGCAGTAAGGGTCTTAGATCCCATGTCACAATCCATAGAAGGTGACAGACCAGAGGAGACAAAACAAGATCACATAGCAGTAAGGGTCTTAGATCCCATGTCACAATCCACAGAAGGTGAGAGACCAGAAGGACACATATGAAGGAGTCAGGATACATGCTAAAGACTCGCTCAAGATGACCAGCATTCCTGAAATAATGCAACAGACGAGTTCATTATCGAGAGGGATGAACTTGAACTTAGTACAACACTAATCCACAAGCCAACAGAAGCGAGGCAACACAGTTGTACAGAAAGGGTTTACGAAGGACTGGATCCTACAGCGACAAACGCTAGATCATGCGAATATGATGAAGAAAATCCCATTCCTGTGGTAGGATGAAGAGCTGCTCGAGAGGAAAGTGTTCAAAACTGTGTGAAGTAATTATGTCGTAGTCAAAAGAAAAACAAAGGAATTAGAATTAAGTCAAATACGCCACGTAGGATTTGCACCGAGACTGGAGGGTTAATACGCGAGAACATCACCTTAGTTATAACACTGGACGCACATCACAACCTGACTGAAGTGAAGACACACCAGATATGAACACTCGTGTGTGTGTGTGTGTGTGTGTGTGTGTGTGTGTGTGTGTGTGTGTGTGTGTAATGCTTGACTGCGGAAAGACTCAGAACATGCAACAGATACATGCCGGTGACAAAGGGTAAGGGGGGGGTAAAGGGGGGTTAAAGGTCACGAGGTCAAGGGAGGTCGAGGGAGGTGGGAGGGGGGGGTGTGTCCTGAAAAAGAATAAAAGAGAAGAGGAAAGAAAAAAAGAGAGAGAGAGAGAAAAAGAAAATGTAGTTCAACAGACACAAAGGAAAGCAACCCTTTTGAAAGAGGCTTGGAAAACACCATTGAGAGAGAGAGAGAGAGAGAGAGAGAGAGAGAGAGAGAGAGAGAGAGAGAGAGAGAGAGAGAGAGAACATGTGGATGAAAGAGCCGCTTGTGAGACGAGAACAGACTCAAAACCGACCGACTCAAAAAAAAACATAATTGAAATCAAAAAAGACACCTTCACTGTAGACCAAACCCAAATTAAGAACATTCCGAGAACAGACAGTGAAATGAAAGAACCAAGGTGACACACACAGACGCTAGAGAAAGCAGTCAATAATAAATAAATGAAGAGAAGAAAACCCCCTCAGGTCTTCAGCGAGTCAAAATTCACATGCAAGAAACATGATCCAATTATGTTTACATTTGCCACCACGCTATGTGGTATATACCTCACCTCACCACACCACAAGGACCTCTCCACACACACACACACACACACACACACACACACACACACAGAGAGAGAGAGAGAGAGAGAGAGAGAGAGAGAGAACCTCTGTCACCACGGGCCATGCACTCTGCCCCCCCCCCCAGGACCACACTTCTGTAACTCGATCTTTATAAACAAAACCTAAACGAAACTGGAAGTAGAAATTCCAGCAATCGGGGGCACTCAAGATCACCCCTCCCCCACCCCCCCTACCACGGGAAAAAGCGGCTGGACTCTGGTATGTTAACGCTGGACGCCGCCACACCTGTCCCCCCCACGTCCTTACACTCCACCAAGTAAACCATGTGTTCCAGAGTAACACTACCGAAGGGATCCATGTGTTCCAGAGTAACACAACCGAAGGAACCCATGTGTTCCAGAGTAATACTACCGAAGGGACATACGTCTTCCAGAGTAACACAACCGAAGGGACCCATGTGTTCCAGAGTAATACTACCGAAGGGACATACGTCTTCCAGAGTAACACTACCGAAGGGACCCATGTGTTCCAGAGTAATACTACCGAAGGGACCTACGTCTTCCAGAGTAACACAACCGAAGGGACCCATGTGTTCCAGAGTAATACTACCGAAGGGACCTACGTCTTCCAGAGTAACACTACTGAAGGAACCTATTTCTTCCAGAGTAACACTATGGAAGGGACCCATGTGTTCCAGAGTTACAAAACCGAAGGAACCCATGTCTTCCAGAGTAACAGAACCAAACAACATCTCCGCCATCATTATCATCCTCGAGAGATGATAATAACGATGAACCACTAATCACCGAAGGGTCGTTAACATCAACCACGCCTCAGCAAACGATCTGTGCCCACAATGACACGAGACCAGTCAACGATCGTTGGGTTTCGACCTTGATAACATCTACTATAAACCTTTTTTCTCCCCACCTGAGCGTTTAGCCTCCATGGATGACTGCTATAGTGTACTGACACCTCTCCACAAGGCATTGCTGATAGACAGTGGCGGGTCTACCCTCCCAAAGCCCCTCTGGCTCGCCTCCTACTGGTACTACGTGCCACACCGCACGTGCAGGGCCAGGCCCACGTGCATCTCTCCTTGATCTGGGATCCTACTAAGGATCCTACGGGTGTGGTAACTCTGGTAACTCTGGTCTTCAGGTGTGGTAACTCTGGTAACTCTGGTCTTCAGGTGTGGTAACTCTGGTAACTCTGGTCTTCAGGTGTGGTAACTCTGGTAACTCTGGTCTTCAGGTGTGGTAACTCTGGTAACTCTGGTCTTCAGGTGTGGTAACTCTGGTAACTCTGGTCTTCAGGTGTGGTAACTCTGGTAACTCTGGTCTTCAGGTGTGGTAACTCTGGTCTTCAGGTGTGGTAACTCTGGTCTTCAGGTGTGGTAACTATGGTCTTCAGGTGTGGTAACTATGGTCTTCAGGTGTGGTAACTATGGTCTTCAGGTGTGGTAACTCTGGTAACTCTGGTCTTCAGGTGTGGTAACTATGGTCTTCAGGTGTGGTAACTCTGGTAACTCTGGTCTTCAGGTGTGGTAACTCTGGTCTTCAGGTGTGGTAACTATGGTCTTCAGGTGTGGTAACTCTGGTAACTCTGGTCTTCAGGTGTGGTAACTCTGGTAACTCTGGTCTTCAGGTGTGGTAACTCTGGTCTTCAGGTGTGGTAACTATGGTCTTCAGGTGTGGTAACTCTGGTAACTCTGGTCTTCAGGTGTGGTAACTCTGGTAACTCTGGTCTTCAGGTGTGGTAACTCTGGTAACTCTGGTCTTCAGGTGTGGTAACTCTGGTAACTCTGGTCTTCAGGTGTGGTAACTATGGTCTTCAGGTGTGGTAACTATGGTCTTCAGGTGTGGTAACTCTGGTCTTCAGGTGTGGTAACTCTGGTCTTCAGGTGTGGTAACTATGGTCTTCAGGTGTGGTAACTATGGTCTTCAGGTGTGGTAACTATGGTCTTCAGGTGTGGTAACTATGGTCTTCATCGCTCTCGAAGCAGGCCAGCTCAGTGAGGTGTTCCACCTTTAAGATAAATGAGACGACAGCTCTCTCCGGCCATGATGACCTGTTTCCACCCAGACGATCGCTCTCTCGGGCCATGATGACCTGTTTCCACCCAGACGATCGCTCTCTCGGGCCATGATGACCTGTTTGCAGCCATTAATACTGGGGTACGTCGAGACTGAGGTGGTCCCTTTATCACGGTTAGACCATGGGGTTCTCTGTCTGCGGTGACCTGGTTCTGGCTATAGAAGAAGTAAGTCAAGAGGTGGTCTTTTCATCACGTTTAGACCATGGAGGGGGGGGGGGGGGGAGGGTCTATGGCCATGATGGCTTAAGGTCATACCATAGAGGAGTAAGTCAGCTGCGAAGTGGTCCAAGACCTGTGTGAGACCATGGTCCATCCCTTGCCATGATAATGTTGCTCTGGCTCTCTGACCATACGTTCCCGCAGCTGTACATGGCTCCTCCCAGCTCCTCACCTTCCCTGGACGCTATACACAGCTCCTTCCAGCTCTTCACCTTCCTTGGACACTGTACACAGCTCCTCCCAGCTCCTCACCTTTCTTGGACACTGTACACAGCTCCTCCCAGCTCCTCACCTTCCCTGGACACTGTACACAGCTCCTCCCAGCTCCTCACCTTCCTTGGACACTGTACACAGCTCCTCCCAGCTCCTCACCTTCCCTGAACGCTGTACACAGCTCCTCCCAGCTCCTCACCTTCCTGGAGGCATCACTCACTCTATACTCGGCTCCTTTATCCCGGTTGAACATATGTCTCCACCTTCCCCCTGCCTCTTTTCCTCCCTTCCTCGTCCTCTCCCCCTACGTAATTTCTGGCTGCCCCTGTGCCCTTCCCTACCTCCCACACCCACACATAGCGACGGAACATTACCAAGAACTCGCAAAACTTTACTCTTTCTCGACGCATGAACTCTGGAAAAAGGACAATGGAGTGACCCGATTCCTACAGCCACCTAGCGGAGCCGCTCGGCTCATCTTACTAATGGCACTCTGAGAGAGAGAGAGAGAGAGAGAGAGAGAGAGAGAGAGAGAGAGAGAGAGAGAGAGAGAGAGAGAGAGAGAGAGAGAGAGAGAGAGAGAGAGAGAGAGAGACCGATCCCCCGCCCAACGTTTGCCTCAGCCAACCAAAGATCCCTAGACTGGCTCTGCTTACACTGGTCCTGCTTACACTGGTCCTGCTTACACTGGTCCTGCTTACACTGGTCCTGCTTACACTGGCTCTGCTTACACTGGTCCTGCTTACACTGGTCCTGCTTACACTGGTCCTGCTTACACTCGTCCTGCTTACTCTGGTCCTGCTTACACTGGTCCTGCTTACACTCGTCCTGCTTACTCTGGTCCTGCTTACACTGGCTCTGCTTGAACCTTTCACTTCCCCTGTAAATACTACAGGCCCGCGCCCGTCCATGATAGCTGGGAAGGAAGACCTTCCCTTTGGGCGACGGCAGTGCGTGTGGGGGCGGGGGTAGCGTGGCCACAGCGGGTTTACGGAAGACATTTGCGTAACGCCAGAGCTGAGTTTCGGGAACGCCATGCGAATTTCTATACTGGAAGAAGGGAAACGGTGGGGTACATCTGTCAGTCTGTGTGATCTACTGGGAGAAGCTCTGTCTATATAGGTAGATGTCTCTCTGTCTCTCTCCACCGGTTCCAGGAGGCAACGGGGAGAGGCAGTGAGCCAGGAGGAGGAGGAGGAGGAGTTGGAGGAGGAGGTGTGGTACGAGAGACGTACCACACCGGCTGGCGGTGGAGACGCTCGTCCCAGACACGCCTGATCCATGGGAACGTAATGATGCAGGGTTAAAGTGTATATATATATATATATATATATATATATATATATATATATATATATATATATATATATATATATGAACAAGTCTGGCGTCTGCCTTCAGGTAACGAGGAGAGATTTTTTGTACTCATACGTTTTTCAAGTCCGAACGGCAGAGAGATGCCTTTCATTTAAGAGAGAGAGAGAGAGAGAGAGAGAGAGAGAGAGAGAGAGAGAGAGAGAGAGAGAGAGAGAGAGAGAGAGAGAGAGAGAGAGAGAGAGAGAGAGAGAGGAACTATTTGGTGAGGTAAAGGTAAACGAGATAGTGAGAGAAAGAGAAGGATAAGTTGATAACGTGGAAGGGAAGAAACGCGAGTTGACGCAAAGACAAAAACATTCCCTGACAAGGACACACAACAGAGAAAATGGATGTTGGGTGAGGTAGTTGGTGTTCACTGTGTTTACCGTGTGGTGTGTGGGGTGGGGTGTGGGGTGTGTGAGGTGTGCAGTGTGGTGTGTGGTGTGAGGGTGTGGGGTGTGGTGGGTGTGGGGTGTGGGGTATGGGGTGTACTGTGTGGGGTGTGTGGGGTGGGGTGTGGTGTGTGGCGTGTGTGGGGTGAGGTGTGTGGGGTATGCTGTGTGGGGTGTGAGGTGTGGGGGTGATGAGCACACGTAAGGGTCAGCAGGTCGTCCCTGGGTGAGGAGGAGGGTCAGGAGGTCGTCCCCAGGAGGAGGAGGAGGAGGAGGGAGGGTCACCTCACGTGCGCACGCGCGTATACCCGTGCCCTCGCCAGGTCCACGGAGTCGTCCCGGCAAATTGGATTTCCACCAGATTTTTTTTTTTTTTCTCCGTCCTCTTATTTGGTGAGGATCTTGTTGTTTATGTTAAGCTCGATAATAGAACACGTGCCGCTGCCTGCACCAGACAATCTCTCTCTCTCTCTCTCTCTCTCTCTCTCTCTCTCTCTCTCTCTCTCTCTCTCCTCTCTCTCTCTCACACACACCAATGTGCCACAATCCTTTCACCAACACACATGGTCTGTGCCTCTCCCTCTCCTGCCCCTATATATATATACATATATGTAGCTGTTGGACCACCTACATACACACATCCCTTCTGTGCCTGTTTTTGCCTAAGACGTCTCCACCATTTTCTCCCAGTCTCCCACGTACATCTGAAGTCATTACCCTAAACCTAAGAAGCACAGCACAGAAAACGTAGCTAGCGTTCTACTGGATCCACATCGAAGTCATTCCTGGAACACCTAGAAGAAGAGCACAGAAAACGTGGCTCTACATCGAAGTCATTCCTGGAACCCTAAGAAGAAGAGCACAGAAAACGTAGCTAGCGTTCTACTGGTTCTACATCGAAGTCATTCTTGGAACACTTTGAAGAAGAGCACAGAAAACGTGGATCTACATCGAAGTCATTTCCTGGAACCTCAAGAAGAAGAGCACAGAAAACGTGGCTAACGTTCCACTGGATCTACTTCAAAGCAATTTCCTGGAACACTTTGAAGAAGAGCACAGAAAACGAGGTTGACTTTTTCCCCCTGGATCCAGGCAGGAACACTTGCGCGTCTCTTCATTTCCTCCATGGCTTACCATCAGCCGGAGAAATCGTGCCTGAAGAAAGCAAGGCTTTTCCCTCCACTACATCCGTTATGGCCACGAATACTTCTAATTCGTGAGGGGGAACCAGCTTGCTTGAAAATGATCAAGAACCTGAGGATCCAGGTGTTCTAAAAAACCTTTTTCTTCTGGACGTACGTAGTAACACACATCTGCATCAGTTTGTCTCTGATCAGTCAGTTTAAATTCTGCCCAGCTTTGCACTGCACTGAGGGAATCTGTTTGTACACATACAGACAACAACTCAGTAGTTCTCACGGATATTCTGGAGTTCCCTCGTGGTTTGTGTTCCAGTCGGTAAAGACCAAAGCCACCTTCTCCTTTCGGTAGCTCACTCTGTGTTTGTCTGATGGTCGTAACGTCAAACCCTGAGCTTAGAAAGTTTGATCCGTCTACTGAAGTCATTTTCGTAAACATGATTAAGCTTCAAAAGTGCCTGGAACATGTACCTACATAGTGCACCAGACCAGCCAGGCTGTGGGGGCTATGTGGGCCTGCTGGCTACGGCTACCAACAGCTTGGTCGACCAACGACCCAATCCAGCTGTGGGGGTAAAACAACTCCTCGAAGATTTCACCATGTATTCTTGGGTTTACTTGGGAGTACGTCAGTAATTGGAACGAAGTCATTCTGGGGTTAATGACTCTTCGTTTTACTGCGTCTCATTATCCGACCTGACCCTGACCTCGCTGGCCCAGTGACCTACTTTGCTCTGACCCCGCAGGGCCATACTTGAGCCATCACAGTCATCGGTTCGAACCCTCTTAATTTCTTCTTCGCTTACCAGCGTCTTTGATGAAGATGACTTCCAAGGCTCTTAATTCTTGAGGATTTTATCACTACGCATGACTTGCCGAGGCCAAGGGGTCATGACCTCTACGCATGACACCTACGGCTGAAGCTGTCATGACCTCTGCATGACCCGCCATAACGAAGCCGTCATGACTCACGCATGACCCGTCAGGATCAGGCTATCATGACCTCCGCATGACCCGTTATGGTCAAGCTTTCGTAACCACCTCATGACCCCCTCATAGCCAAAGTGTCATGACCTCCGCATGACCTCCTCATGACCAAGCTGTTCCTCGAGCCTTGGCAGCACACATCGACACGACGGCCTCCTCAATGTGGCTCATTATACACATGATTTACTTTCCCGTCCGTCTGTCTATCGCCTGGGTAGACAGTCTGTGTCAAATACCCTTTGTAGGTACGATGATGGGCGTGTGACCTCTGACCCTGACCCTCGATGACCCGTGCGTCGTCCTCCTGCTGGGGTTAAGACGTCCTCTTCCGCCCACCTCAAGCGTGAGGGACAACAAGAGGCTCTCAAGTCTAAGGGTATACACCACCAAGTTTGAGTGCGACTTTTTAATATCATATCTTCTCTCTTCGACTATATGAATGAAGTAGCTGCCATCTTACTTAATTTGCCTACGATGATTTTGGGTCAAGGTGTTTGTAAAGTGCATGTTTCGCGTCCAGGTTACTTTATCTTCATACATAATAAATTTCATAACACACACTCGTAATATCCCGCATCAGCGAGGTAGCGTCAAGAATAGAGGACTGAATCTTAGAGGGAATATCCTCACTTGGCCCTCTTCTCTGTTCCTTCTTTTGGAAAAGTAAAAACGAGAGGGGAGGATTTCCAGCCCCACCCCCAGCTCCCTCCCCTTTTAGTCACCTTGTACGACACGCAGGGAATACATGGGAAGTGTTCTTTCTCCCCTATCCCCAGGGATAATATATATATATATATATATATATATATATATATATATATATATATATATATATATATATATATTGAACACGAACTTGCTGGAAGCAGATAAAACCCTGCAGTATATGTATGTAAATCTGAGGGAAGCTTTTATCTGGGGAAAACCTTCATCAGTTCAATATTCAGGAAAAAACGTTAATACCTTCACAAAGCTGAGCGTTTTTCTTCATGGCCTGAAAACCCTATACACGTCCTGGAAAGCGGGACAAACTGCACGAAAAAAAAAGTGTAAAAGAAAAAATATCTGGTTTTTTGAAGTTGAGTTCGCAACTCACTATATATATATATACACTTAGCCGGTGCCATACACACACATACACACACAGACACACAGACACACACACACACACACACATACACACACACTGTCACGTATGTGGATAAGGACTAACACTGGATTATCCTTCTCAAATTAGGTCACCGTTCTTAAAGAAGGCACTGACCGAGCTGATGGAGAAGGTGCAGAGGAGGTCGCTCATAGTAGCACCAGAATTACGAGAGTTGAGTTACAGCGGAAGGCTATAAAGACCTGCAAATTTTTTCCACTCATGGAAGAGAGAAGAGTAAGGAAGGACCTGATCATAGCCAATATTTTGTTTACATTATGTCGATATAGTCAACACTGAACAGTTATTTGAAAGATATGAAGATAGAACAACCAGAGGATAGAACATGAAGCAAAGAACTTAATCAAAAAAAATTGTAAAACATTGATTTTATAGTGAATGAAATAGACTGTGTTGTGAGGTAGTGAATGTGGTGGATGGCAAAAAAAAGAAGAGAGAAAAGTTGTAAGATACAAGTGAAAGTACAAGAGATCGGGGCCTCCTACGAGTGTACAATTCACCCCCCCCCCCCTCTACATAGTACATACAGACGAACAAGTGTCATGCACACATCTACACATATTCAGACACACGTGCAAAACATCATAACACAGATGTCAAAGATCTGTCATCAATCTTGACCTTTGACCATGTCAAGCAATTCCAAGTCTGTCTCATAGACGTATGTCAATATCATATAGACTTCCATAGAGACTTTTGCTATATACTAATCCAGATATAGCAGCTTGCTATGCTGGTGATAGGGATGTTAATTAACCCGTAACAATGTTAAATGATAACCAAGGGTTATTGAAAGTTAATGACAATAGTTAACTTGGTGTGATTAAAGATATGGAGTTGATAACAAAATGACACAGACAGTGCCAGGGGTAGACTCCAGTATGGCAACACTGCTGATGGTGAGGGAGGGGGACCACAATGGTGATGGTGTTGGCAATACTGATGAAGGTGATGGTGTTGGCAATACTGATGAAGGTGATGGTGATGGAACAAGGGCTCAGTCATCACTGGCAACACTGACGATGGTGACACTGTGCAGTGTTTGGGCTACACTGTCTGTGTTACATTGTCGTGTATCACAATGAGGTGTAACACTGCGCGTGTTACACTGTTAATGTGGGCGTTTTATACTGTTAATGATGGCGTGTTACACTGTCAAATGTGGGCGTGTTACACTGTCAAATGTGGGCGTGTTACACTCTGTTACTCCCAGTATTGGCCTGTATTTGGTAACACAGTCTGACTTTGGGTTTTTGGTAACACCTACATCACGACGCACCATCGTATGCAAATGACAGGGGGAGGGGGGGAGGGGGGGGGTCAGGTGAGAGGGGGGAATGTGGGGTGGTGGGGGGGACGGGGTGAATGGACCATTACTATAATGGTAACGAAATGTCTCGTTTCAAATTTCATCAATTCATTTTTTTTCTAGTTCATTAAATTCATTTTTCTCTTTTCGTCGAAAATCTAAATTTTTTTTTTTTCTCTTCTGTATTTTGCAACTTTGCAAGACTGATTGACGAGGGGGACCGTGTGTGTGATGCAGTGTGGAGACGAGGAGAGGATAAATACGCGTGCAGATATTGCAAAAGCAATTCACAGTATATTGAAGAGGAGGAGAGAGGAAGGAAGGAAGGAAGGAAGGAAGGAAGGAAGGAAGAAGAGAAGGAGGAGGAGAAGGAGGAGGAGGAGAGAGAGAGGGAGGGAGGAAGGAAGGAAGAAGAGAAGGAGGAGGAGGAGAAGGAGGAGGAGGAAAGAGAGAGGGAGGGAGGAAGGAAGGAAGGAAGGAAGGAGGAGGAGGAGAAGGAGGAGGAGGAGGAAGATTAGGAAGAACAGCAGCAGGGTCGAGAGTACAGACAGTCTTGGGACGCCGGTGCAGAACAGAAGTTCTCTTTATTCCTCCCGTCTGTTTCCTCCCTTCTGTTTATTTCCCTAGTCTGTTTCCTCCCTTCTGTTTATTTCCCTCTCGTCTGTTTCCTCCCTCAGACAGCAGGGGTCGAGACGTGAATCATACAGACCAGTGTGTGTAGACCTTCACAGCCGGGACCTGTAGTGTCCTACAGACGAGGCTAACGAGCTTGACGCAGGTCAGAGGTCAAGGTCACACGGCGGCTTGTTAACAAGGCCTGCGGTCGGGATTGAACTACGTCCATCATTTGTCGGCAACATTTTTCTATTTTTTTTTTTTTGGTAAAAAAAAGAAAAATTTTGCCATGATATTCCTTTTCTGTGCTATGTTTTTACCCCCCCAAAAAAGGCCAAAGGTCAAAGGTCATGAGGTTTTCCTCCTCTCCCAGCACTGTAGACAGACGCGGGCTTGACCTGACCTTAACCAGGCTCGGGTCTTGCCAATCACGGTGGGGTAAGCAAGTCCCAAAAATGACCACTTCCAATTACGATCATCAACACTGTAATTACTGGCAGTGACAATGAGCGTCACTGCAGGGTTCCCCGGTGTCACTGCTGGGTGGGGGGGGGGGGAGTGGGGGAGGGAAGGAGGTCATCTCGACATACGAGATCCCTGGAACAAGGAGGGACAACAGGTCATGGAACAGGAGGAGGTGGAATGAGCAGAAGACGAAACCGTCAAGAGATAACGAGAGAGAGAGAGAGAGAGAGAGAGAGAGAGAGAGAGAGAGAGAGAGAGAGAGAGAGAGAGAGAGAGAGAGAGAGATTCTGAAATTATATGCAACGTGCAAATTCAGGGACATAAACTTGGCACGGGCCACCTGGAACAGATGAGATCACCTGTGGGGGCGACAACCGTGGGATGGACGGGGCACTGAACGAGCGAAACGACCCAATTGTCCAACGAGGCGATACAATCAGGTCAACGACTTTCAAAGATAATCTTTCTCTCGTGTAAACAACAGATCCCACCACCACCTCGCCACGAAGACCTTTGAAAAAGGGGCATTGAGGGATGTTCCATGCAATGCCCTTCCAGGACTGGGCTCCCTGGAACGCTGTTTCCAGTAAAGAAATCCAAGACACCGCTTGCCCGAGTTATGGAACTACATGCTAGACCAACACCTGGACTCTGGCGATCTTCCAGACAATCGAAAAGTAACTCACACA
Organism: Panulirus ornatus; assembly: GCF_036320965.1. Lineage (NCBI taxonomy): Eukaryota > Metazoa > Arthropoda > Malacostraca > Decapoda > Palinuridae > Panulirus > Panulirus ornatus. Next base: position 22,942,513 of record NC_092265.1, read on the forward strand.
TCAGAAATGACGAAAGGAAAGCTGTTACGAAATCCTACCGACACATAGCAGTGTTACGAAATCCTGCCTTCCCATAGCAATGTTACGAAATTCTGCCTACCCATAGCAATGTTACGAAATCTTACTGACCCATAGCAGTGTTACGAAATCCTACCGACCCATAGCAGTGTTACGAAATTCTGCCTACCCATAGCAGTGTTACGAAATTCTGCCTACCCATAGCAGTGTTACGAAATCTTACTGACCCATAGCAGTGTTACGAAATCCTACCGACACATAGCAGTGACATCGCGCACTATCAGAACTTTGGAGAGTTCTACGATATAACTTTGGCTTATATGGAATCAAATGCCGTATACAACGAAGAACCAGAAGATTTGTAAGGGCGGGAAGACCTCCATGTGTCTCTCAGATGTTTTGGTGACTCTGATAATAGAGGCGAGAGGAGGATAGATAGTGTGACAAGGGGATAAACACACTTTACAAGTAACATTTTACAAGCGTGACAACAGTGAGACAGCTTGGGAATAACAGGGAAAGTAGAAAGACAGATAGAAAAACTTCTTAATTGATAAGAGATACGTTGGTATAAACCAGGTCACCTTTACTTCCACAGTGGAGTGTCTTTGCTGGACTTGTGATCGTCTCCTTTATGACCTTCTGCTCACTATAATGCCCAACGGGTAGTACCGTCGTGTTCAAGGGTCGTCCAGTCGTGATCTAGGGTCGTGATCTAGGGTCGTACCGTCGTGCGCAAGGGTCGTATCGTCGTGTTCTAGGGTCGTATATTCATGATCTAGGGTAGTACCGTCGTGCTCTAGGGTCGTATCGTCGTGCTCTAGGGTCGCACCGTCTTGCTCTAGGGTCGTCTGGTCGTGATCTAGGGTCGTATGGTCGTGATCTAGGGTCGTATGGTCGTGATCTAGGGTCGTACCGTCTTGCTTTAGGGTCGTATGGTCGTGTTCAAGAGGTCACCGCCCTTCACCAAGGCTCAAATGTTTCCAGCACCTTCAGTGTTCCAGCCACCTCTACTCACCAGCAGCCAGGCCTCATGGTGTGAAGAAGGATCCCTCATTCCTCCCTCCTTCTCCTCCTGGTCTCTCTCCCTCCCTCGTCCCAAGCCCTCCCTCGTGCACAGGAGGGGATGGAAGTACTTCAAGGCTTCGAGCGCGGCAAGAGGCCCTCACCTCACCCTCAAACGAGTTCAAACTTGAAGTGTGAGCTGGGGAGGCAAGAGAGCTGATGACCCCCTCTCTCGACACCCGTGAATATACAATATATATATATATATATATATATATATATATATATATATATATATATATATATATATATATATATAAAATATATATATATATATATATATATATATATATATATATATATATATATATATATATATATATAAAATATATATATATATATATATATATATATATATATATATATATATATATATATATATATATATATATATATATATATATAAAAGGGAGAATGTTAGCTTAATAAACCTGGGTTCATACACTGCACCATGCATACCGCTGCCTCGTCGAGCCAAATTGGTGAGCCATGTCTTTCCTCTCGGCTATGGACGATACACCAAAAGTTTATCGGCCGCATCCAGTGTTCCTAACGATCGCCAGGAGCTTTTTGGTCGTCATCTAGCTACGGCCGATCACTTTTACTGGCGCACACACCGCGTGTGTGAATACCCGCCCTGGGGGAGACACACGTACAGAAAGACCACAGTGATGTGATACTGAGGCTATAATAGTGCTATACTATGTGGTCAGGTCATATGTTTATGGTCATAAGTTAATATCCAGTAGTTGATCAGATGTTCTTTGTAGCCGAGCGGGTGCGTTCCCAACTACCACGCAAATGTCCTGGGTTCGAGTCCGTTGTTGTTGGAGGGTATCATGTGTTCTATGAAAGTGAGCGTTCATATACACTATATATATATATATATATATATATATATATATATATATATATATATATATATATATACTAAAGCTGAAGAAATGTACATAAAAAATCTTAATATACAGCGTACTTCTCTCAGTATGGCAGACGAACGTGGACATTGAGAACTAAGGATATAAAACTGTTTCGAAGCTTCGAACTACTTTAGTTGGAAGCGACGCAGGTTTATGTAAGATGGAAGAAGGAAGAAGCAATGAGCCTTCCACAATGCGATGACAAAAGCAACGAATTGGGTATAAATTACGAGGAGGGAGAGAGGGAAGGAAGTCCCCCGCTGAGAGATGTGATGGAGGGAAGTTATGAGAGACTACGAGGCGGCAGGAGGAGGGAGTCGATGCTTCACGACTCGAAGGCCACGAAAAAGTTATACCCGCCCGAAGAGAATGGCTGAAGACAGGAAACTTTGGCAAGAGTTTCAGCCCATGAAACTAGACCTGCCAACAGCCACAACTCTCTCTCTCTCTCTCTCTCTCTCTCTCTCTCTCTCTATATATATATATATATATATATATTTTTTTTTTTTTTTTTTTTTTTTTATACTTTGTCGCATCCAGCTTTATCTACGTCATCATCCAGCTTTATCTACGTCATCATCCAGCTTTATCTACGTCATCATCCAGCTTTATCTACCTCATCATCCAGCTTTATCTACGTCATCATCCAGCTTTATCTACCTCATCATCCAGCTTTATCTACGTCATCACCTAGCTTTATCTACGTCATCATCCAGCTTTATCTACGTCATCATCCAGCTTTATCTACGTCATCATCCAGCTTTATCTACGTCATCATCCAGCTTTATCTACCTCATCATCCAGCTTTATCTACGTCATCATCCAGCTTTATCTACGTCATCATCCAGCTTTATCTACGTCATCATCCAGCTTTATCTACGTCATCATCCAGCTTTATCTACGTCATCATCCAGCTTTATCTACGTCATCATCCAGCTTTATCTACGTCATCATCCAGCTTTATCTACCTCATCATCCAGCTTTATCTACGTCATCATCCAGCTTTATCTACCTCATCATCCAGCTTTATCTACGTCATCATCCAGCTTTATCTACGTCATCATCCAGCTTTATCTACCTCATCCTCCAGCTTTATCTACCTCATCCTCCAGCTTTATCTACCTCATCATCCAGCTTTATCTACCTCATCATCCAGCTTTATCTACCTCATCATCCAGCTTTATCTACGTCATCATCCAGCTTTATCTACCTCATCATCCAGCTTTATCTACGTCATCATCCAGCTTTATCTACCTCATCATCCAGCTTTATCTACCTCATCATCCAGCTTTATCTACCTCATCATCCAGCTTTATCTACGTCATCATCCAGCTTTATCTACGTCATCATCCAGCTTTATCTACGTCATCATCCAGCTTTATCTACGTCATCATCCAGCTTTATCTACCTCATCATCCAGCTTTATCTACGTCATCATCCAGCTTTATCTACGTCATCATCCAGCTTTATCTACGTCATCATCCAGCTTTATCTACCTCATCATCCAGCTTTATCTACGTCATCATCCAGCTTTATCTACCTCATCATCCAGCTTTATCTACGTCATCATCCAGCTTTATCTACGTCATCATCCAGCTTTATCTACGTCATCATCCAGCTTTATCTACGTCATCATCCAGCTTTATCTACCTCATCATCCAGCTTTATCTACCTCATCATCCAGCTTTATCTACCTCATCATCCAGCTTTATCTACGTCATCATCCAGCTTTATCTACGTCATCATCCAGCTTTATCTACGTCATCATCCAGCTTTATCTACGTCATCATCCAGCTTTATCTACGTCATCATCCAGCTTTATCTACGTCATCATCCAGCTTTATCTACGTCATCATCCAGCTTTATCTACGTCATCATCCAGCTTTATCTACGTCATCATCCAGCTTTATCTACGTCATCATCCAGCTTTATCTACGTCATCATCCAGCTTTATCTACGTCATCATCCAGCTTTATCTACGTCATCATCCAGCTTTATCTACGTCATCATCCAGCTTTATCTACGTCATCATCCAGCTTTATCTACGTCATCATCCAGCTTTATCTACGTCATCATCCAGCTTTATCTACCTCATCATCCAGCTTTATCTACCTCATCCTCCAGCTTTATCTACGTCATCATCCAGCTTTATCTACGTCATCATCCAGCTTTATCTACGTCATCATCCAGCTTTATCTACCTCATCATCCAGCTTTATCTACGTCATCATCCAGCTTTATCTACCTCATCATCCAGCTTTATCTACCTCATCATCCAGCTTTATCTACCTCATCATCCAGCTTTATCTACCTCATCATCCAGCTTTATCTACGTCATCATCCAGCTTTATCTACGTCATCATCCAGCTTTATCTACGTCATCATCCAGCTTTATCTACGTCATCATCCAGCTTTATCTACGTCATCATCCAGCTTTATCTACGTCATCATCCAGCTTTATCTACGTCATCATCCAGCTTTATCTACGTCATCATCCAGCTTTATCTACGTCATCATCCAGCTTTATCTACGTCATCATCCAGCTTTATCTACCTCATCATCCAGCTTTATCTACCTCATCATCCAGCTTTATCTACCTCATCATCCAGCTTTATCTACCTCATCATCCAGCTTTATCTACCTCATCATCCAGCTTTATCTACGTCATCATCCAGCTTTATCTACCTCATCATCCAGCTTTATCTACCTCATCCTCCAGCTTTATCTACCTCATCATCCAGCTTTATCTACGTCATCATCCAGCTTTATCTACGTCATCATCCAGCTTTATCTACGTCATCATCCAGCTTTATCTACCTCATCATCCAGCTTTATCTACGTCATCATCCAGCTTTATCTACGTCATCATCCAGCTTTATCTACGTCATCATCCAGCTTTATCTACGTCATCATCCAGCTTTATCTACGTCATCATCCAGCTTTATCTACGTCATCATCCAGCTTTATCTACCTCATCATCCAGCTTTATCTACCTCATCATCCAGCTTTATCTACCTCATCATCCAGCTTTATCTACCTCATCATCCAGCTTTATCTACGTCATCATCCAGCTTTATCTACCTCATCATCCAGCTTTATCTACGTCATCATCCAGCTTTATCTACCTCATCATCCAGCTTTATCTACCTCATCATCCAGCTTTATCTACGTCATCATCCAGCTTTATCTACCTCATCATCCAGCTTTATCTACGTCATCATCCAGCTTTATCTACGTCATCATCCAGCTTTATCTACGTCATCATCCAGCTTTATCTACCTCATCATCCAGCTTTATATATATATATAAATATATATATATATATATTTATTATATATATATATATTTTTATACTAATCGCCATTTCCCGCATTAGCGAGGTAGCGTTAAGAACAGAGGATGAGGGACTGGGCCTTTGAGGGAATATCCTCACCTGGCCCCTTTCTCTGTTTCTTCTTTTGGAAAAAAAAAAAAAGTAGAATATAAAAGGAGAAACAGACATGATCACATCTCGTTAACGCAATAGCACTTGGATTAATCACGTCAGATATAAAAAAAAAAAAAACGCGATGGGGCATTAAGTAACGCAACGAACCAATGGGATTTAAAAAAAAAAAACGCGATGGGGCATTAAGTAACGCAACGAACCAATGGGATTTAAAAAAAAAAAACGCGATGGGGCATTAAGTAACGCAACGAACCAATGGGATTTAAAAAAAAAAAACGCGATGGGGCATTAAGTAACGCAACGAACCAATGGGATTTAAAAAAAAAAAACGCGATGGGGCATTAAGTAACGCAACGAACCAATGGGATTTAAAAAAAAAAAACGCGATGGGGCATTAAGTAACGCAACGAACCAATGGGATTTAAAAAAAAAAAACGCGATGGGGCATTAAGTAACGCAACGAACCAATGGGATTTAAAAAAAAAAAACGCGATGGGGCATTAAGTAACGCAACGAACCAATGGGATTTAAAAAAAAAAAACGCGATGGGGCATTAAGTAACGCAACGAACCAATGGGATTTAAAAAAAACGCTATAAATCACTGAAAATACAATGGGCCATTTGAAATACATCCTGACCTATTAAATACATCAAGGGCCATTCAAAATACACCATGGATCATTTGAAATACATCCTGACCTATTAAATACATCAAGGGCCATTCAAAATACACCATGGATCATCTGAAATACACCTTGGGCCATTAAATACACCTTGGGCCATTAAATACACCTTGGGCCATTAAATACACCTTGGGCCATTAAATACACCTTGGGCCATTAAATACACCTTGGGCCATTCAAAATACACCTTGGGCCATTAAATACACCTTGGGCCATTAAATACACCTTGGGCCATTAAATACACCTTGGGCCATTAAATACACCTTGGGCCATTAAATACACCTTGGGCCATTAAATACACCTTGGGCCATTAAATACACCTTGGGCCATTAAATACACCTTGGGCCATTAAATACACCATGGGCCATTCACAATACACCTTGGCCATGGAGGCTAAGGACTCACGTCGTGAATCCACGTTCCCGCGAAGCTTCGAACCTGATGTGTCGGGGAGTCTCGAATCTTATGAATCCTCGAATCAAGGAGGAAGGAGAGGGAAGGAGACAGTAGGAGGAGGAGGAGGAGGAAGGAGGAGGAGGAGGGAGGAGGAGGAGGAGGAGGAGGAGGAGGAGAGGAGGAGGAGGAGGAGGAGGGACTAGAAGAAGGATGATGAGGAAGATGTGATGAGGAAGATATGACGAGGAAGACGTAATGAGAAGGAGAGGACCAGGATAAACATTTAAAGAGGAACAAGTGAAGGGAGTAAACATGAAGGAAGGTACGATTATGGAGGAAGATGTCAAAATACATGAAGGATTATTCACAAAGGAAGGAAGAGAACATAATGAGGAGGCAGATTAAACAAGGGAATGAGAAAAAGAATGAGAGAGGGATGGATGGAGACCCCACCAGGATATGGATGAATGATAAAGTAATTAGGGATGAAGATGAGGAACAGAGTGGATGAAAACGAAGATACAGAAATATGGGAATGAAGATGGGAAAGGTGAAGGAGTAGGAGGAAGAAGAAGAGGAGGAGGAGGAGGGAGGAGGAGGAGGAGAGGAGGAGGAGGAGGGACTAGAAGAAGGATGATGAGGAAGATGTGATGAGGAAGATATGACGAGGAAGACGTAATGAGAAGGAGAGGACCAGGATAAACATTTAAAGAGGAACAAGTGAAGGGAGTAAACATGAAGGAAGGTACGATTATGGAGGAAGATGTCAAAATACATGAAGGATTATTCACAAAGGAAGGAAGAGAACATAATGAGGAGGCAGATTAAACAAGGGAATGAGAAAAAGAATGAGAGAGGGATGGATGGAGACCCCACCAGGATATGGATGAATGATAAAGTAATTAGGGATGAAGATGAGGAACAGAGTGGATGAAAACGAAGATACAGAAATATGGGAATGAAGATGGGAAAGGTGAAGGAGTAGGAGGAAGAAGAAGAGGAGGAGGAGGAGGAGGAGGAGGAGGAGGAGGAGGAGGAAGGAGGAGGAGGAGGAGGGAGGAGGAGGAGGAGAGGAGGAGGAGGAGGAAGGAGGAGGAGGAGGGAGGAGGAGGAGGAGAGGAGGAGGAGGAGGAAGGAGGAGGAGGAGGGAGGAGGAGGAGGAAGGAGGAGGAGGAGGAGGAGGAGGAGGAGGAGGAGGAGGAGGAGGAGGAGGAGGAGGAGGAGGAGGATCTCGTGTGTGGACAATCCATGGCGGAGTGACTGCGGGGCAACACAATCCACAGGCTGGTGAACACCTTCCCCTGTGGCAGGAGATTCCTACGTTTTACCCTCAGGCTCAGAACGACATCCACAAATAACGAATAATTTGCGAAAGAATAATAAAGAAATGATAATAATAAAGAGGAAATGACGAGACGTTCCCTTACTGTGTTCGTCCTGTGTTCTCGACCAACGCCATGTATTGTGTTCGTCCTGTGTTCTCGACCAATGTCATGTATGAAATTATTCTACCATGTCTACCAGCAGGACGGGCCAGACCAGCCTCGCCCAGCCCCGCCGTTACCAGCGCCACCAATCACACGACTGGATTATCGATGTTTTTACTCTCTATTTACACAATGACCGTCCAAGGTCCCCTCCTCCCTTAATCTTCTTTCTACCAGCCCGCCAATGAATCAAGCAATCGTAAACTATCATTAACTGCACCAGATTCTACTGATACTGTCTCAAGACATTCATAAAAGAAGACACAAAAAAATATCCCGCCTCCCGAGATCATGAGAGACAGAGAGACACACACCATACCCTGAAGGAGGCGCTGATGGGGGGCCAAACACAGAAGACCCCACAACTCGACCCTTCACGCGTTCCTTTGGCTGGCAACGACAGAAATAAATCTTGTTGACACGAGTTAATGGTTCACCCACCACGGAAACACTATTTTGGGAACCCTTTCAGAAAATCTCATTCCGGTCAACACAACAAATACACGTAAGCTCCCGTGTTCTTTCCTTGTTGCCAAGGAGCGTTTTCTATTCTCGGCTCTTTGATCGCTCCTACTACCCAAGGGTCGTTTATATATATATATATATATATATATATATATATATATATATATATATATATATATATATATATATATATACATATATATATATATATATATATATATATATATATGTGTGTGTGTGTGTGTGTGTGTGTGTCACGCCTCACGTGACTATATGGAAGGCCCTGCCATGAGTTATTGAGCAAAAATGATCTTCACGTGTATAACTCCATTCCAGCCACCCTTCGTAAAGTTAGCATTATCTTAACCCAAACGGAGCGACTTCGAAGAAAAGCCTAAAGGAACGCATGGCCAAACTATCCTAGAAAATAAATTATCATAAAATACGCCTCTGTAAAGCCGTATATAGAGACTTTTTACGGAATAAATCACAACATGCAGACACCCACGCGACCTCCACTTATTAAAAGAACGTCCGCCAGCAAGTCTCACGTGTTTACCCTAAAAGAACGATTCCCAGCGGGAGTAACCCGATCGCGTGGTGTGGTTGGCGGCCCCCAGTTGTGGCAGAGCATCGGGCAAAGCCACACTCAAAACCTTCCACCCAACCACTTATCCAATTATGGTATTAACCTCGACCGGAAGGCTTTCAGGGAAGACCGACCGCTCAGCCTGTGAGAGAGAGAGAGAGAGAGAGAGAGAGAGAGAGAGAGAGAGAGAGAGAGAGAGAGAGAGAGAGAGGGTATCTGCCTGTGGTTCGACTGGTGTTCGTGCTCCAGGAAACGTAGTTGCGTTCAAGTTTAGTCGCCAGAAATGTTTGGTGGTTCGGATGATCATGACCTACAAATGTTTGGTCGTGGCTGCGCTGGCGTACACGTCAAGCAAACAAAGGCCATACCTCCGTGCTCCAGGGTCGTCCTGTCGTGCTCAAGTTGTACCTTCGTCCTCGAGGGGTTCGTTCTTTCGTCCTTAAGTCTTATCTTCGTCCTCAAAGGCCGAAGTATCATGTTCAAGTCGTACCGTCGTCCTCCTCCTCCAGGGTGGCAATATCGTGTTCAAGTCATACCTTCGCCCTCGAAGGTCGTCCTCAAGCGTCGAGGGGTCACGGGGGGGCCACAGTCCGTACCCTACGGTACACCACCTCACGTAATGTCCCGCAGTTCCTGGGGCAGGCATCTAACCCCGCGACCAAGTTTAGCTAGTGACGACCCGGTCAACCAAGCTGTTTGATGCTGTCACTCCCCATCGAGGGCCCGTTCTATAACCTGGCTGCTCTACCAGACGACTTGACCATTAGGAACAGGTGTAAATGAGTTAACAAGCGACGTCCAAGGACATGGCCGGTCCTCCCTCCCTCACTAACGACCCTAATGAGCCGAGCTAAGGGTGTCCCCGTCTGGGGACACAGCCCTTACGACCAGGCTTAATTACTCGACCAAGTTGGGAGTGTGTGGGTGTGGGGGTGTGGTCCATCTCCGGGGACAGGATCTTCAATGGCAGGCCTAATGAGCCTCCGTGAAGGTGGGCGGCACTTCATCCCTCCCGCTTCTCCGTCAAACACTGAGCGCCGCTCGGCCACGAAGACATATACATTCCCTTCCCATTCATGTACCACACAAACCATCCCCTTTTCAGACCCCCCCCCCCGTCCTTCCGCTACGTTTCCGGCCCACGGTACGGAACATCTCACTTCAAGAGCCTCAAAAGCTGCTCTCCTCTTCCTCCTCCCTTACAACACTGGCCCTGACGACGCCCCTCGCTTGAAAGGCCCCGGTCGAGGTACACCCGCTCCACTACGCGTTTACCTCGAGGGATCTTGAAGACCCCAGTGGACTGGAGGGGGGGTGTCGAGCGGGGGTGCCTTTCCCCCTCCACTGCAGTGGCGGGAGGGCACCAGAGAGACCTAACTCAACACAGGCGCCACTCTAAGAAAACCCGAGGAGAAAGCCCAGTGAGGTTGACCCTCACTATCGTACTTCAACTTTGAATTCCTCCAGACCAATGGCATTTGTTAGACGTTATATAGATGATAGCCAGAGATCTAACTTTATAGCCGACGGTTCAACGCCACTATCTATCGTCTGATGCGTGGTGGAACCACTGCTGCTGCAAGTCTATCTTCCCGGGGAGGGCGGGAGACCAGGGCCACAACGTCTTCACATCGAGTCCCTGATGGAAGATCTTCTTACAAAGGAAACAGAAATCCTATACCACCTTTTACCGCTGTGCGTCCTCCCCAGCTGCCACCACCAGCTGACCCATGTAAGACAAGGGTTATAAAGGGCGGATCTCTCGCCGCGAACGACTGAAATGACTGACCCAACTCTCTAAGAACGCAAGGCGAACGTGTCCGTGGAAACTTGGTACATACCGGAAGGTGTGGTCACCAATGTAGGTTCAAAATGAATTTCCAGCTATAGTGGCGGACAAAGAGACTTCTGGTGTGTGTGTGTGTGTGTGTGTGTGTGTGTGTGTGTGTGTGTGTGTGTGTGTGTACAGCACAGGGAGACCCGTCTACACTCGTGGGTTCCTACCTCCTGAACCTTCTTAACTCTTCACCTCAATGTTTTGTCTTCTCTATACAAAGTATTTCCCATCTTCGCTTCATCACACCAGTCCCTCGGGCTTGCCTGCTTCTCGCCGACCTCACCAGCAGCTCCCTGGTCAAACATCTCCTGCAGTGGTGTCATGTCCTCCTCATCCTTATAAGTGATAGTGAATCCACTTTTCCATGGTCGCACACCTCAACGATCTGTACACCACCTTAAGTCTCCCCTCCCATATTGGCGCCGTGCGCTTCTCTGGCTAACTTGAGAGCAGTGTCTTGTCTCTATGGCTTCCTTCAAAGATTTCATTCTTTCTTGTGTGATTTAGAAATCGCCAGTCTTTTCTGCTCCACTTCCATCATCTTTTGTGTCTCTTTCCAAACTGCTTTCCTTGAGCTATCACCAAGGAGAGACTCCATTACCTGTGTGTACCCATGTTAAAAGCATCTTCCAGTTTACGAATTTTACATTCCAGCTTCATCATAGAGTCTACACCCTCTCTCTACTCCATCTGGTGTTTCCTGGAACATTTCAGTAATCCCCTGGCAATGTACTCCAGTCTCTATATCTCAACATGAAGTGAGTAGATTCTAATCATACATAGCTTACGTACAGTCAGCCATGTTCTCCATCTTGTAAATCAGAAAAAAAAATCTCAAAAAATCCCATTCTTCCAGATCCTCACAAAATATCCTGGAAACAACAATGATATTTAATATCTAACCCCTTAAATGTTCACATCTTCGAGTCTTCAATATCCTCTATATCTCTCTTTTGTTTCATGCACCCTGCATGGCGGTCTAGTATAAAATGGGGTTAGATTCCAATGCCTTGTATGTTTTCACGAGTTTACATTTTTTTTCCCCCTGGCTTACATCACCCTACTTATCTGGTTGAAGCAGAGCTGCCAAGCCTCGACGGCATTTATAAATGCCTAGGGAACAAGAGTGTGTATTCCTTCTGGATTAAAATTCTATTTAAAGCCCTCTTTTTTTTTGGGGGGGCCTTATAATAAAAGTTGATGGTCAAGTGAAAACTGTTAGTTTGGGATAAGCAGTTATATATTCCCACGTCTGTCCTCATTAAAAGCCTCTTGTTCTTCTCCCCGCTGTATGTTTCCCTAGTGCTCACCATATCCCAGTCTCCCATCCCAACATAAACCCTGGTTTATTTGACCTTGTGTTTGGTGGATGGTGTAGAATAAAGAGGTTGGTGGTGGATGCCACATCTGGCGACTGTCGCTATGTTGACGCCTGGTTTCTTCTGCTCTCTCCTAAACTGCCTTTGTCTATCGGCTAATTTGATAGTGCTTTCACGTGTATTTCCCCCTGCTGCACTCCAGCGGCCCCTGTGTGTGTCGTGCAACACTCCAGGGGCCCCTGTGTGCCTCATACAACACTCCAGGGGCCCCTGTGTGCGTCGTGCAACACTCCAGGGGTCCTAGTGTGTGTCGTGCAACACTCCAGGGGCCCCTGTGTGCGTCGTGCAACACTCCAGGGGTCCCAGTGTGTGTCGTGCAACACCCCAGGGCCCCCTGTGTGTGTCGTTCAACACTCCAGGGGCCCCTGAGTGTGTCGTGCAACACTCCAGGGGCCCCTGTGGGTGTCGTGCAACACTCCAGGGCCCCCCCTGTGTGTGTCGTGCAACACTCCAGGGGCCCCCTGTGTGTGTCGCGCGACTCGTCTTCTGTGAGATAATGGTGTTGCTGGATGGTAATACCCTGAGAGGAGGGGGGTCTCTTCCCCCAGGGTCTGGTCCCCCCAGCTATGGCCGTTGTCGTAGGCACAGCTTCATGTCCGACAGCCTCGTGTGTGTGTGTGTGTGTGTGTGTGTGTGTGTGTGTGTGTGTGTGTGTGTGTGTGTGTGTGTGTTGGTGCCGGATCTTGCAGGTGATGTAACACTTGCAACACACTTTACCTTCCCTCCCTGTCCCTCCTTCTTCCCTCCCTATATCTCCTCCCTCTTCCCTCCAACACCACCACACTCTACACACACCTCCATGAACCGGAGCCACGCCCTCTCCTTCATTATAGCAACGCCCTCTCCCTCCACCATAGCCACGCCCTCTTCTTCCACCACAGCCACGCCCCATCTCCATTTGTCCAACACAACCACGCATCCTCCCCCCAACACAGCCACGCATCCTTCCTCCTCCCTCCACCATAGCCACGCACCTTCCCTCCACCACAGCCACGCATCCTTCCTCCTCTCTCCAACACAGCCACGCACCTTCCCTCCAACACAGCCACGCATCCTTCCTCCTCTCTCCAACACAGCCACGCACCTTCCCTCCACCACAGCCACGCATCCTTCCTCCTCTCTCCACCATAGCCACGCACCTTCCCTCCAACACAGCCACGCACCCTTCCTCCAACACAGCCACGCATCCTCCCCCCAACACAGCCACGCATCCTTCCTCCTCCCTCCACCATAGCCACGCACCTTCCCTCCAACACAACCACGCATCCTTCCTCCTCTCTCCACCATAGCCACGCACCTTCCCTCCAACACAGCCACGCACCCTTCCTCCAACACAGCCACGCATCCTCCCCCCAACACAACCACGCATCCTTCCTCCTCTCTCCACCATAACCACGCACCTTCCCTCCAACAGAGCCACGCACCTTCCCTCCAACACAGCCACGCACCCTTCCTCCTCCCTCCACCATAGCCACGCACCTTCCCTCCAACACAGCCACGCACCCTTCCTCCAACACAGCCACGCACCCTTCCTCCAACACAGCCACGCACCCTTCCTCCAACACAGCCTGCCCCCTCCAGCCTTCCCCATTTTTTTCACGTGGTGGTGGTGGTCCCCCCTCCCCCCCTGCTCAACACGCCTCCCTATTCTCAGCCAGACAACCCGCCACCAAACCTTCATCTCCCACCCCCCCATTAACCCCCCCCCCCTCCCCTTCATTAACCCCAAGAGAAATGGGTGTGAGGAGGACCTGGGAGCTGGCCGCGCCCCACGCTCCCATTCTTCTCGTGGGGCTATAAGCAGGTCCTTTAGGGGGTGGGGGGGGAGGGGGGGAGGGGGATGGATGGGGGAGGGGGGGAAAGGGGGAGGAGGAGGAGGAGGAGGAGGAGGAGGGGGGGACGAGATCATTAAATTTGGCCGAGTCTCCGGAAGTCTGTCTCACGCAGAGCCGAGAGAGAGAGAGAGAGAGAGAGAGAGAGAGAGAGAGAGAGAGAGAGAGAGAGAGAGAGAGAGAGAGAGAGAGAGGTGGTCCAGGCTATGGATATAAGTCTGGCCAGGCCAGAGTTAGGAGTCTCCTAAAACATTTTATTTACTCTCTCTCTCTCTCTCTCTCTCTCTCTCTCTCTCTCTCTCTCTCTCTCTCTCTCTCTCTCTCTCTCTCACACACACACACACACATACAACCGTGTGTGTGTGTGTGTGTGTGTGTGTGTGTGTGTGTGTGTGTGTGTGTGTCAAGGTAACCGCTCGTCCGAGTGGCGATTTGAGAGCGAGGGCGCGAGCGAGGCAGACGACCGCCCGAATATTGTCTAGTGCCCGCTCAAAGCGCGACCATTTCCCGTTTTCATTCTCGAAATCCTATTCTAAAAAGAAAAATGGGGTGAGGGAGGGGGGTGAACAACCTTACGGCTTCATCTCACTATATGGCCAGGCTTCTACTACGCTAAACCACACTGTGGTTAAGAGTACAGTGTGTGGTTAAGCGTTCAGTGTGTGGTTAAGTGTGTGGCTAAGCGTACAGTGTGTGGTTAAGCGTACAGTGTGTGGTTAAGCGTTCAGTGTGTGGCTAAGCTTAAAGTGTGTGGTTAAGCGTACAGTGTGTGGTTAAGCTTAAAGTGTGTGGTTAAGCGTACAGTGTGTGGTTAAGCGTACAGTGTGTGGTTAAGCGAACAGTGTGTGGTCAAGCGTACAGTGTGTGTGGTTAAGCGTACAGTGTGTGTGGTTAAGCGTACAGTGTGTGTGGTTAAGCGTACAGTGTGTGGTTAAGCGTACAGTGTGTGTGGTTAAGCGTACAGTGTGTGGTTAAGCGTACAGTGTGTGGTCAAGCGTACAGTGTGTGGTTAAGCGTAGAGTGTGTGGTTAAGCGTACAGTGTGTGTGGTTAAGCGTACAGTGTGTGGTTAAGCGTACAGTGTGTGTGGTTAAGCGTACAGTGTGTGGTTAAGCGTAGAGAAATAACTACTTTTATTAATGATTCTTTATGATAAAACGACCGTGGGTGACCCCGCTGTGGAAGAATGCCATTTATCTTAACATTCACATGACTCGATTCTGTCAGTTCGTCTGTGTATCACTTCCCATCACTTTATCTCTCTCTCTCTCTCTGGGACCAAGATGTCCCTCTGGGTTTTCTGATCAGCTACGTTGTTAGAGGTTGCAACCCGTAGGTCTTAAGTTGCCACTATAGCCTAGCCCTTAGGGCCTGGGCCAGAGGGGTCGTAAGTCAATGCTCAAGGGTCGTACCGTCGTGGTCAAGGGTCGCACCGTCGTGGTCAAGGGTCGCACCGTCGTGGTCAAGGGTCGTACCGTCGTACTCAAGGGTCGCAACGTCGTGCTCAAGGGTCGTACCGTGGTGCTCTTGGGTCGCACCGTCGTGCTAAAAGGTCGTACCGTCTTGCTCAAGCGTCGCACCGTCGTGCTCAAGGGTCGTGATTAAGTAAATAAAAAAACAAGAGTTCTAGAACCTGAAGTCTATCTTACATCCGACTTAAACAACAGTTATACAATACCTCATTTTGCTGCCCAAGACAACGTGTATAAGAAGTTGACCCCTTGCCTTATGCAGCTCTGGCATCTTAACTTTCTTCGAGAGGAAAATGTTGCCGGCAAGTGAGAAACCTGATGACCTCCAGGAGCAGGAAGCCCAATCAATTACACCTTCAGGAGCAGAAAGCCCTATCAATCACACCTTCAGGAGCAGGAAGCCCCATCAATCACACCTTCAGGAGCAGGAAGCCATATCAATCACACCTTCAGGAGCAGGAAGCCCTATCAATCACACCTTCAGGAGCAGGAAGCCCTATCAATCACACCTTCAGGAGCAGGAAGCCCCATCAATCACACCTTCAGGAGCAGGAAGCTCTATCAATCACACCTTCAGGAGCAGGAAGCCCAATCAATCACACCTTCAGGAGCAGGAAGCCCTATCAATCATACCTTCAAGAGCAGGAAGCCCTATCAATCATACCTTCAAGAGCAGGAAGCCCTGTCAATTACACCTTCAGGAGCAGGAAGCCCAATCAATCACACCTTCAGGAGCAGGAAGCCCTATCAATCACACCTTCAGGAGCAGGAAGCCCTATCAATCATACCTTCAAGAGCAGGAAGCCCTGTCAATTACACCTTCAGGAGCAGGAAGCCCTATCAATCACACCTTCAAGAGCAGGAAGCCCTGTCAATTACACCTTCAGGAGCAGGAAGCCCTGTCAATCACACCTTCAGGAGCAGGAAGCCCTATCAATCACACCTTCAGGAGCAGGAAGCCCTATCAATCACACCTTCAGGAGCAGGAAGCCCTATCAATCACACCTTCAGGAGCAGAAAGCCCTATCAATCACACCTTCAGGAGCAGGAAGCCCTATCAATCACACCTTCAGGAGCAGGAAGCCCTATCAATCATACCTTCAGGAGCAGGAAGCCCAATCAAGCACACCTTCAGGAGCAGGAAGCCCTATCAATCATACCTTCAGGAGCAGGAAACCTAATCAATCACACCTTCAGGAGCAGGAAGCCCTATCAATCACACCTTCAGGAGCAGGAAGCCCAATCAATCACACCTTCAGGAGCAGGAAGCCCAATCAATCACACCTTCAGGAGCAGGAAGCCCTATCAATCATACCTTCAGGAGCAGGAAACCTAATCAATCACACCTTCAGGAGCAGGAAGCCCTATCAGTCACACCTTCAGGAGCAGGAAGCCCTATCAATCACACCTTCAGGAGCAGGAAGCCCTATCAATCACACCTTCAGGAGCAGGAAGCCCCATCAATCACACCTTCAGGAGCAGGGAGCCTATCAATCACACCTTCAGGAGTAAGAAAGCCCTATCAATCACACCTTCAGGAGCAGGAAGCCCTATCAATTACACCTTCAGGAGCAGAGAGCCTATCAATCACACCCTCAGGAGCAAGAAAGCCCTATCAATCACACCTTCAGGAGCAGGAAGCCCTATCAATTACACCTTCAGGAGCAGGAAGCCAAATCAATCACACCTTCAGGAGCAGGAAGCCCAATCAATTACACCTTCAGGAGCAGGAAGCATGTTAAGAATATGCTTCACTTTCTTGGAGGAAAAAAAGCAAAACAAAAAACTGATTTGGAAACGGTACTTGGTAGGGAGGTGTGGCTGCCCACACCACACAGCAGTAGCCAACAGCTCAATACATATATATATATATATATATATATTTTCGTTAATAACCCAGTGTCATCGTACGAGTCAAAGCTGAGGTTAAAGGTCATGACGGTAAAAAGCCGTTCACATTAACATCGCCCAAGTTCAGCCCTAACCCTGGTTCTCATGTCCAAATCCTTTCGTTGCTTGTGTGCGAGGATCTCACTGGAAAGTAACTCCATCATGTTTTGGACAATCACATGTTTACCAAATGGCGTCCGAGCTTCGTCTCTTCGATGTATATCAACTGACTTATATTTCTCTCTTGTGTCTCCCCTGATGATGTGATTATTACACGAAAGTGCACTTGGGAACTTTTCGTGTTTCATTTTCCCCGTGGACTCATAGGAATATCTTGATCACGCGCAAAATTGTGATCCTTTCCAATATATATATATATATATATATATATATATATATATATATATATATATATATATATATATATATGATTATCCAGGTGACATCTTTGCCCGTGTGAATGAAATCATTTTCTTGACGAGGTTCACACGGCTAATTAGTATTCATATGATAAAGTGTTTGTTGCTTCGTGCATGACAACACTCTCCTGCCTCTGATGGTGGCTGCAGTCACGGCATGGGCGGGAGGGGACAAACGAGAGGGTGGACGGGGTCGTCCAGAGACAAGGGCCCCGTGACAGGCTTATGGTGAACAGGGCCTTTTTAAGACAAGGGCCAGGGGTCTGGCTAGGGGTGGACAAGGCCTTTTTAAGACAAGGGCCCGGGGTCTGACTAGGGGTGGACAGGGCCTTTTTAAGACAAGGGCCCGGGGTCTGGCTAGGGGTGGACAAGGCCTCATCTAAGGACAAAGGCCTGTGCAAGGCTAAGGGTGGACGGGGCCGTCTTAAGACAAGGCCCCCGTGGCAGGCTAAGGCCTGGCCAATCTTCAACAACAATAACAACAACATACAGTTGTACCTGTCTTATATTCTCATGACAATTAATATCAATTATAATCACCTCCTTTATACTTCCCCCACGGTGAAGTTTACAACCCTTCCCCTTCCATTAAATAATAACCTACAACACGTCACTGATATAATCCTCAACAGTCCCTGTGCGTGGACCAGATTACAACACAAGTTATGTTCCTCAAGTCTGACATGACGAGATGTCCCAGGCTGATGTGTGTGAAGAAGGACCGGTGATGTCCCATTGACCATGTGATTAAGGCCCAAGACACTGTTGATGTCCTCAAGTCCTCAATGTTGATGTTTGAGATCCTTAGAGTCAATGTCCTACGCCCTTCGTGTCCATGTCCCCAGTCTGATAAATGACGTTTCGATCTCAAGTCGTGATGTCCCTGATCCAAGGTCACGATGTCCAATGGCCCAGAGTCATGATGTCTGATGTCCCAGGCCCTGAATCGTGATGCCCTAAGGGTACACACTACAGACATGGGTCACCCTTGGTTCCCTCAAGGCCTCTTTCTTTCCAGGAGTACAAATCTTCCTCAAAAAATATATTTCATACGTCGCTTTCCGTCACCATTCTGGGTACGTCCACATAACCTTTGTGAAACTCTGGGTGGCATCTATATAGGGTACTGGGTGGCATCTATATAGGGTACTGGGTGGCATCTATATAGGGTACTGGGTGGCATCTATATAGGGCGCTGGGTGGCATCTGTATAGGGTACTGGGTGGCATCTATATAGGGTACTGGGTGGCATCTATATAGGGCACTGGGTGGCATCTGTATAGGGTACTGGGTGGCATCTATATAGGGCACTGGGTGGCATCTATATAGGGTACTGGGTGGCATCTATATAGGGTACTGGGTGGCATCTATATAGGGTGGCATCTATATAGAGTACCTCCTCCTTTCCACTACAAACACATATGGAGGCCACGGTAACTTATGCATTTCTTTTCTCTCTTTTTTGTCCCTTTCGCCCAAGATAGCCTTGATAAGGGGGGTGTCATTATCGGTCACCATAAAACAACAATTAACATCACTAACGACCCAGTATTGGTACTTATCACCTTGTGACTCCTCCAACCACCAATACCGGCAGTAACCATCCAGCAACGACTCTAACTACTTAACAACATCCTGGATATGTAAATACATCAAGATAAATCCCGGAAGGTCACGTGCCTTCATTTGCATACGCAAATAATTCCACCTTGAAGGTGACGCCGGTCGAATTTCCCAGACAGAAATAAATATCCGAAAGCGGGAGTTAAAATCAATCCAATCAACGAAAAGAAAATATTGAAATCAAAGGCGTCCGAAGTAGTAATCTCAATCGTTCTGCTAATAAACACAAGGGCGGTCGTGGAGCAAATTTGTCGTCTTTTGTCATATTTACCAACCAAGCAACTCCATCAGAGTGTGCTTGCTAGACCGGATCTGTGCTGGGTTATGTGGGGCGCCAGCAGGAGCGAACAGCCCTGTCGATCAGAGGCCTCAAAGACAACAGGTCTCATGCGAGTCGGTCCTGCTCTTTGGCTCAGATCAGAAATGACCGCAAAATGAATTTCAGGACTTCAAGAAAAGGAACCAGTGAGCTAAACTCGACCAGACGGCATGAATGATATGATAAAAGAGTCTCAAGGTACTACGAAGGAGTCCATGGTTTCCCTGCTACTGGAGGTAGCGCAGTCTTGGAGCTGCAGGCGAAAAGGAGGTCCCTGTGGTAAAACCAGGAACCCTTCGAGACGTGGCACAGAGAACGACTGCATGTTGCACGTCTCTGTGGAGCAGAGAACAGTGAACGTGACGCAGTGATGCACAGAGATGACAGAGAGATGCGGAGAGATATCTGAGCGAAGCTGCACAGAGAAGATGCACAGAAACATTTCTATAGCGTTAGAGGAATGAATGAAGGAAATACATTGAGTTGCGAGACCTGAATTTGGGCAGCTTTAACAAAGGTTTAGAAAGTTTTGAGATAGAGACGACAGCTCAAGAGACGGGACGGGTCCACGAGTGCAAAGCTCCCTTCCCCGTAAATACATAAGAGGTAAATGACACACACACACACACACACACACACACACACACACACACACACACACACACACACACACACATACACATCAAACACCACCTAAAGGGCTCTCTGAGGGAGGCGTGACCAGGTTACATCACCAAACAACCTCATTCGATTCTCTTCTAGCGTGATGCTCCCCACCAGGAGGGCCCATGGCTCCTCCCCCACCAACCCATATTACCTCTCCCAGCGCCCCTTCCTGCTCACACTCTCCCTCACTCTCCCCTACCACAAGCACACTCGTATATTCACTTAACACACTTCGGGCTCTTGAACTCACACTCTCTCTCTTTCATTCACTCACACTCGCTCACACTCTTCACCCACATACCTTCTCTGTACCACTCTCCTACACACTCTCTCTACCACTCTCCCACACACTCTCTCTGTACCACTCTCCCACACACTCTCTCTGTACCACTCTCCCACACACACTCTCTCTACCACTCTCTCACACACTCTCTCTGTACCACTCTCCTACACACTCTCTCTACCACTCTCCCACACACTCTCTCTGTACCACTCCCCCACACACACTCTCTGTACCACTCTCCCACACACTCTATCTGTACCACTCTCCCACACACTCTCCCTACCACTCTCCCACACACTCTCTCTACCACTCTCTTCTCGTCTCCTTGACCAAGGTTATAATACTGTTACCTATAGGTGATTTAAATCCTTATTGAGCGTGTTAAGACGGTGTGATGTGAGCAGTGGGAGGTAGTGGTGTGACGTGAGCAGTGGGAGGTAGTGGTGTCACACTGTGGTGGTGGTGTGACGCTGTGGTGGTGGTGTGACGCTGTGGTGGTGGTGTGACGCTGTGGTAGTGATGTCAGACTGTGGTGGTGGTGTCACACTGTGGTGGTGGTGTGACGCTGTGGCGGTGGTGTGACGCTGTGGTGGTGGTGTGACGCTGTGGTGGTGGTGTGACGCTGTGGTGGTGGTGTGACGCTGTGGTGGTGGTGGTGGTGTCACACTGTGGTGGTGGTGTAATACACCTCCGGACGGAGTGTTGTGTGGTGTCCGTACAGTGTATCGCTGAGCGTGGATAAAGTTACAACGAAGTGGAGGAAATGAAGTCAGTATGATCGAGGAAACCTCCTCATGGAGTCTTCAGGGAGGTCTTCTACCCCCCCAGAAAGCCTCGGGCTGTGCCCAGGCTGCTGAGATTGGGTCGTTGGTCGACCAAGCTGTTGGACGCCGCAGCTATAGACTCAGGCCCACTTAGCCCCCACCCACAACCTGGCAGGTCTGATCCACTTCGTCGGTACGTGTCCAATGCACTCTTGGGTCCCTTTCATCACCTCTTCTGCAAGAGATCCATAGGACTCCAATATTCACCCAGGTTCACATCCCACACACACACACACACACACACACACAGCAGCGAGACCCAGCCATCTAACTCGACCACAATGATACTCCACCACAACACCCTCAGTAACAACATACTCCACCCAAAACACACAGTGAAGACAGATCTTATCCTCCAGCTAAGCAACGACACATCAGACCGTCCGAAATCAGCCACTGGTGAGGGGAAACCTGGTGGAGCGTTTGAGTAAACCAGGTTCTCTGCCAGCGTTAATCGCTTCTTTAGTGATACTGTTGTCTCTCAACTTTTAAATACTCGCTTCGCCACCAGATGCCAGAGGAGGAGACTCACTCCCCCCTCCACCTCTGCATCTTGACATAATCTGCATTCCAGGCCAAGCATTCCAGCTGCCACAACCTCGAAGACTTCGTATAAGTATCCTGCAGACGCTGGAGCATTAAATACCATGAGAAGAAACGGCTCTGTCACACGTAATGACTTCGCTACGAGACGCTTCAGGGAGTTCTTCCTCTTAACTAACCAAACTCCACCGTTCCATCACTCCAACACTCCATCGTCAACCCTTCTCTCCAGGAATCAAACTGGCCCGGTAACTAGAAGACTTCAGGTGTGACCTCCCCATCACCGGGGTCAACAAATCCAAAGTTTCTTTTAAGAGTGATGACCCAGAGACGTTAACCGAACCTGCAACATATTCCATGATAATCTAACCACCACAAGCTCCATAAACCCAAAACGTTTTCGTATTATGATAACCTTTTCTAGCATCCTTTGCCTCGTCAGCTTCTTTCAATTTACAAATCCTTCGGGAAAGCATCTGTGGCTCTAATCTTGGCTGACTTCACCAAATTTTTCGACCGACCAGAACGCTCTTCTGCTTCCTTTACCATCTAAGGCCGCGAAAACTGTCCTGTACACTTACAGAGCGCAAGGAGTCTTTCACACTCCACAATAACGATGTTAACATTTCAAACGACAGGGAAACGACTGAAAGCAACGAGGATTACACCTCCTGAGTGTATAAGAGAGAGATATATCGTATGCTATGCTTGTGACATGCTGGAAGGCAAAGTTCCCAATCTGCACTGGAACCCACTTTCATACTGGCACGACAGGCATGGAAGACTCCGTAAAATACAGCCGAAGTAATCCAGAGACGCAACGTGGTGATGGACGGGCCACAAAGCCAAACCACAACTTGATCATCAACGAAGACATCAACCTTAGGCTACAATACAGAAGTGAATCATTCCATAGCTTTCCAGACTCCATCAGACAGCGTCTTCTGACCGAACGTTCGCCAG
>NC_092265.1:22970632-23110632 GCF_036320965.1 Panulirus ornatus
AACGAAGAAGAAATGGGACTTCCATATCCTACGAATTATAATCTTCACTATTTCCAGTTCACTGGGGCGTCTCCACCTTAAATACTGAACTCAGGTTTAATTACCTGTACTGGATGGAGATAATAACATCGGCCAGTTGCCATGGTGATTCCACATATGACGAACTAAGCATATGAGAGACGATTCCATAAACTTAACAACCTTTACTGACCACAGTAGTTATCAACAGTCATAGACACGCTTTCAAGTCCATCATCTACGTAGGAGTTTTAATCCAGAGTAATTTGAACTCGACTATATATGGTGTGGCGTTCACAAACTCCCTGACAAGCCATTTACTTCGAATGAGGCAAAGGAAGTCACAACAGGGTCGTTAGCATGAAATTGATCCCCAAAACAGATGACTGTAAGCAATTTCTTAACAAATTACTTGACATCAGATCAAGGAGTGACAATATTTGAGTCTATTACATACATATAAAGCTTCCAAAATACCTTGAATTCTCCTATAAGCTTCTATACCATTACCCAACCACCCTGGATGGTCCTGAACTCAACCTCGTATCATAACAAGCCTTCAAAGACCTGGTGGTCTGTTGCTCTCTGTCATCCCGTGTTTGCTCATCAAACATCGAAGACGCTTTAGGGGACCACGAAGCGGTTCATGGCGATCGCATTGTCTTCATACATCATACAACTTTAATGAGCCGAGCTCGCACACAGGATCGTGAAGAGGAAGTTGGCGGAGCAGGAATGAAGTTGGCGGGAGCAGGACTGAAGTTGGCGGGGACATTTCTCTATCAACGCCGGGAGGAAGGTAGATGAGAGATAGATAGATAGATAGATAGATAGATAGATAGATAGAGATAGAGAGAGAGAGAGAGAGAGAGAGAGAGAGAGAGAGAGAGGACGCATATCCACCTCATGACCACGGTCAATGAAACACATTCTGATGGTAGATACATGAACGGCAACATACAACTTCATGAACTATGAGGAGGGAAAACTTCATGACAGCAATTTAAGATTCTACGTGAAGGCGAAAGGAGAATATACTTCTCAGATTTGCTGACTATTCGTACGGAAGCATGAAGAATATAGAGAAAGGGTTCTCCCTAGGAGGCAATGTTACACCGAGGGGGTTAAGAGGCCATAAACTTGTCCACCATGGAGTAGAAGAGTAAGGGGTGACTTGATCAAGGCCTTTAAGTATCAAAGAAATACAGTTCCATGACGAGAACAGTGAACAGTTCTTCGAAAGATGCAGGAAAAGAACAACCACATGACATAACATGAACACTACGAAGAAAGTTGTTATAAAAGATGTGTAGAAAAAATGGTATAATACAAGATTAATGAAGAAATATGAATAAATTAGATGATGAAACTGTGAATATGTGCAGAGCAAACAGAAATTTCAAAAGCTGTGGGGGTAGAGAATGTTCAAGAAATGAGGGCTCCATACCCCATATAAGAAATAGGGTCCCCAAAAGAGTACAACTCCCTCCCCGTACAGTACAAGAGATGGGGCCCCCACGAGTGTAGAACTCCCTCCCCGTACAGTACAAGAGATGGGGCCCCCACGAGTGTAGAACTCCCTCCCCGTACAGTACAAGAGATGGGGCCCCACGAGTGTAGAACTCCCTCCCCGTACAGTACAAGAGATGGGGCCCCACGAGTGTAGAACTCCCTCCCCGTACAGTACAAGAGATGGGGCCCCACGAGTGTAGAACTCCCTCCCCGTACAGTACAAGAGATGGGGCCCCACCAGTGTAGAACTCTCTCCCCGTACAGTACAAGAGATGGGGCCCCACCAGTGTAGAACTCCCTCCCCGTATAGTACAAGAGATGGGGCCCCCACCAGTGTAGAACTCCCTCCCCGTACAGTACAAGAGATGGGGCCCCCACCAGTGTAGAACTCCCTCCCCGTACAGTACAAGAGATGGGGCCCCACGAGTGTAGAACTCCCTCCCCGTACAGTACAAGAGATGGGGCCCCACGAGTGTAGAACTCCCTCCCCGTACAGTACAAGAGATGAGGCCCCACGAGTGTAGAACTCCCTCCCCGTACAGTACAAGAGATGGGGCCCCACGAGTGTAGAACCCCCTCCCCGTACAGTACAAGAGATGGGGCCCCACGAGTGTAGAACTCCCTCCCCGTACAGTACAAGAGATGGGGCCCCCACGAGTGTAGAACTCCCTCCCCGTACAGTACAAGAGATGGGGCCCCACGAGTGTAGAACTCCCTCCCCGTACAGTACAAGAGATGGGGCCCCACCAGTGTAGAGCACCCTCCCCGTACAGTACAAACAGCTAAATACAATTATGTAATTACATGGACACAGACACACACACACTCGTTAGACTCTCTCTCTCTCTCTCTCTCTCTCTCTCTCTCTCTCTCTCTCTCTCTCTCTCTCTCTCTCTCTCTCTCTCTCCTGCGGCTGTAAATCCATATGTCAACAAACCTTACGTTTCCACCAGCTCACTTCACATTATTACCAAAGCTTTTCCTCCCAGCGGCGTTGGAGTATATAATACAACATATACTAAATTACTCCGTTGTCCTTGTTGTGTTGAGGTGGCAACACTGCTCAGGGAGGGAGGGAGGGTGTGGTTATCTCTCGCAAAAAGGTTGGCAACAATGGATCGTAAGAATGAACTCCAAAGTGGCAACACAGAAGACGACAGTTGGCACAAGATGGCATCACTGTAATTGTGTTATGAGTTAACATTTTGAGCACGACGGTACGACCCTTGAGCACGACGGTACGACCCTTGAGCACGACGGTACGACCCTTGAGCACGACCGTACGATCCTTTAGCACGATTTTACGATCTTAGAGCACGACGATACGACACGAACACAACGGTACGACCCTTGAGCACAACGGTACTACCCTTGAGCACGACCGTACGATCCTTTAGCACGATTTTACGATCTTAGAGCACGACGATACGACACTTGAGCACAACGGTACGACCCTTGAGCACGACGGTACGATCCTTGAGCACGACGGTACGACCCTTGAGCAAAATAATAGTAATACATACATACATAAATACATATATACATACATACATACATATATACATACATATATACATACAAGTTTCCACAATCTTAACCCGTGACTCACCTCCACCAACAGCCAAACGAATCACACACTTGAAACTGGAACTTGTGAGGCACCAGGCTGTCTCCCTGTCGAACCTCAGGGCCAGCGCAGGTCCTCCTGACCGACACACCATTTCCTTCACAATTATACCCTCACCTGTTATCTCCTTCCCCCTTCCCTCCCCTCTCTCATCACCCTTCACTATAACTGTCACCCTTGTCTTCACACTCCTGTCTCCCTTGTTCCATCTCTCACTATCGCTGTCTCCCTTATTCCATCTCTCACTATCGCTGTCTCCCTTATTCCATCTCTCACTATCGCTGTCTCCCTTATTCCATCTCTCACTATCGCTGTCTCCCTTATTCCATCTCTCACTATCGCTGTCTCCCTTATTCCATCTCTCACTATCGCTGTCTCCCTTATTCCATCTCTCACTATCGCTGTCTCCCTTATTCCATCTCTCACTATCGCTGTCTCCCTTATTCCATCTCTCACTATCGCTGTCTCCCTTATTCCATCTCTCACTATCGCCATCGCTATCTCCAGCACCTGCCTCCCGTCCATCAGAGACCCTTTAACCAGTTCCATTTCTACCCGGTACCTTCGTCTTCTCAAGAAAACCTCCTCCGTCCCTTGATGGTATCGAGCCTCGGTGTCTATCGTGAGTGACCCTTGCCACAGATAATGGGGGGGGGGGGGAGTGAAGGGGGGAAGGGGAAAGGGGAAGGGGAAGGGGAAGGGGGAAGGGGGAAGAAGCGTCCACTGATATCTTCCACTGGTGAGTTAAAGGTGGAAGAAAAGGGGCGAGCGAGGGTTACCGGTGATGGGAAATGCCACTCTGGTAGATCACATGTGAGGAGAGAGAGAGAGGAGTTGAGAGAGAGTTGGGGGAAGGGGGGGGGGTGAAGTTACGACACCACCATTCATGTGTTAACTACTTGTTTGCTTGTTATGATGACCGCGCCGGTGATTCACTCCGTCAGTGACGTGTACAGCGCGCGGCATGACCCCTCGCTTGACCCCTCGCTCTTGACCTCCTGACCCGAAATAATGTGGAACAACACGAGGGAAGCCCGGGAGGGGAGGAGGAGGAGGAGGAGGAGGAGGAGGAGGAGGAGGAGGAGGAGGAGGAGCTTGGAGACAGACCACCTTGTGTGTTGAGAGCCACTGGCAGGGTTCCTCCTCCTCCTCCTCCTCCATCATCTCCACTCGTGAGCAGTCGCTGTTCAAGTCTTCCCTCGAGGCCAGTTCAGCTGACCCTGTGACGACCAGGAGGAGTCTATACCCCCACGGTCCAGCCATCACTATATATGACCACAACTTGACAGCTGAACATGGTCGGGACCTCACCCACAGACGGCACGGACGCCCCGCTAACACGGCACGGACGCCCCTCTAACACGGCACGGACGTCCCTCTAACTCAGCACGGACGCCCCTCTAACACGGCACGGACGCCCCTCTAACACGGCACGGACGCCCCTCTAACACGGCACGGACGCCCCTCTAACACAGCACGGACGCCCCTCAAACACGGCACGGACGTCCCTCTAACACGGCACGGAAGCCCCTCTAACACGGCACGGACGCCCCTCTAACACGGCACGGACGCCCCTCTAACACGGCACGGACGCCCCTCTAAACGGCACGGACGCCCCTCTAAGCTCGTAAATCAGATCCAGACGTGGGAAAGTGTGAGTTCGATGCCTCACAGGACGTCTACAGCGACGGAGGACCTTACAGGAGAGGGTAGCACAGACAGAAGGGTAGACAGATGAACGTACACAGGGTGACAGGGCCTCCACCTACCTGTCTATCCTTACACAGGCTGACAATGCCTCCATCTACCTGTCTATCCTTACACAGACTGACAGTGCCTCCATCTACCTGTCTATCCTTACACAGACTGACAGTGCCTCCATCTACCTGTCTATCCACATTAGCAGCGATGAACAATAATTTATCAAAATGTACGAAACACTTCGGTAAATTCCGTTACGTAAATCCCTCCTTGCTCTGGCAAGGTGTGGGTTTGCTTGGGTGCGTCTAGCAGGTGTTGTGGTATGGAACCCACAGACGTAACTCGAAGCTTCGAATTAGGACCCAGAAGCTTTTTTTTTTTTTTCCCTTTGAAGAGAAAATGGGACACCCACACCCACAATACGATAAGGTACCTAATGACACATTTATAATCACCCATCACAGATGATCCATACAGCTCATCTCCAGACTTTAATAACCTCATCAATACATCTTTTATAAAAAAACTCCCTAACATCATTATTGACCTCATCATCATCATCATCATCATCATCATCTCACAACCTGAACCATAACAGAAGTTTCCAGGTAGCTTATGACATCATTAGCAAGGTGTTACCTCGCACAGATCTCCACGGTGATTGGTGGAGCTGCGCCCTGATCTCCACGGTGATTGGTGGAGCTGCCATGGGAACCACCCTACTCTGCTCCTTTCATCGAATCCAAGTTTAATTAAGAGCGCAAATCATCGAATGTTTTCACAACGAAAAATATGTATAAAAAAAAAACATTCATTAAACCAGCCAGGTTCTGATGGACGAGTAAGGTAATTAATGAATGAATGCAAAATGTAAAAATGTTTTTCACTCTCAATACAACCCAAAATATCGACTGAAATTCGGTATACAAGCTTCGTCACAGTAAATCAGAGATTTATATAGATTATCAATTCATTTCACAGGGTTCACAAAGGCACTGCAACATCACTGTACACCTGTGATATCCCTGGCCAACAGTGCCAACCCTCAGAGTGATCCATCACTGCTGAGGGAGCAAGACAACTTCACTCACTGAATATGTAAGTACCGTAACAAAAAGGTTGTTCGTCCTGGGTATTAACTGTGAGTGATATACAACTGCATGACTGATCCCTCATCCTTCGTAAGGGCTTGGCAAAGATAAGATACGGATATATTATGTATCTGTTCCATAAGCTTCAACTCGAGCAGAATCTTTATCTGTTCCAGGAAGACATGTTTCAGAGCATGAGGACGCAGCAACACATCATCCATACTAGACAACACTACTTCCACGCAACATACACACACACACACACACACCTTTCAAGCAACTCAAGTAACACTCCATCCACGGAACACTTGCCTCAGGCAACAGAAAGACACACCATTGGACTGGACGATTCAAGTTGTGGTGTGCGAATGACACCAATATCAAATGGCTCTTTAGTGTCCCCCCTTTCGTTCGCTCGATGTAGATATACTGACGTGGCCAGGAGATGGCATGGAGCCAGTTAGAACTGTGTAGCACAGTGTAAGATGAGGGAGTGTGGCGTGGGGGTACAGCGTAGCACAGCAGTGTAGTACAGCGGTGGCTGAAGGGCGTTGTTTGGTATTCTCTATGTTAACTATGTGAAGGATGTTGATAATTGGTATTAACTGCTGGTGACGGAGTTCTGGGTTAAGTACACCTCTGAAAGTACATGTACAGAGGGTTACCAATTTGTACATACGGGGGAAGAAGTGTACATTCCTCTGTCTTCCATCATGGAGGTATTATTGACCACCCCAAAAGGATTGGGCACATTCACCTCTTTCTTGACGAAGTAAATCCCAAGTGTGGATAGGAGTCTTTGGTTGACACCATACCCACGCTGGGTACTGCAGACTCCTTTGCCCTCGACCGTCTTCCCTGCAGGATGGCTCGGGTAGCGCCCCTTTACTTGGGGGAAGATGTGTCTATGTCCATATCGTCAAGGGCTACGAAGCATTCAGATGCGGGTATCATGTTTCTTGTGACCTTCCCCCCTCACATGACGTGGGGACGTGGCATGACGCTCCTCCTCCTCCTCCTCCTCTTCCCTCCCTCCTCCTCCTCCCTCCTCCTCCTCCCTCCCTCCCTGCTCCTCCTCCTCCTCCTCCTCCGTCGTAAACCATCAGCCTTAAGTCCGACAACGTTCTGCCCACCTTCAGGTAGACTTCCTCCGTCAGTTCTACGCTGTTTTCTTTTTCACGCTGGAGGACCCCAGGCTGGTGGGACACACACGGAGACCAGTGTCGAGAGAGTATTCGTTTGAATATCCTCTACCATATCTGCTCAATTCTTAATCTTGGTTTATATCAAACAGATATTCGAAGAATCACGCGCTCGACTAAGGCGCATAAGACCTACGGAAAAGGCTTGAATGCATTCTGGTCTGTAGTCTTACATGGCCTAGATCCGGGCCTCAATGGCCTTTAAAACACATACAGCCTCGAGACCCAAGAAATGACAGAGACAGACAGACATGAGACAGACAGGCTATGGGTTACAGACAGCGAGTCCTCCCGACACCAAACCTCCTCACAGACGTGAAAAAAGACAGATTAAAAAAAATAATAATTGAATTACCACCAGGTTAAGTCTGTATTCTCAGACCGCTACAATACACTGGGGAAAAAAAAAGGCCAAGAAGAGGGGAAAAAGAGAGACATTGGCGGTAAAATTGCAATCAACTTGTTTTTCTAATTTTTACGAAAACATTGATTGACATGAACTTCAAACAGACTCCAGTGTTTGGTCAACACTTACATCCCTCATTTCCTCCTGGAGTCAGTTAGAATATATTCATGTTGATTACTTTTTTATTTCCCTCATCAAAGGAGTTTACACACACACACACACACACACACACATATATATATATATATATATATATATATATATATATATATATATAGTGGATTAAAAATGGTATGGTATTCTGTGAGAGGTAATGGTTAAGGGGGTGGCTGACAATTCGACCACACTGGTAACCCATGACATGGTTCGACCAGCAACCCATGACCCAGCTCGACCAGTAACCCGTGACCCGGCTCGACCAGTAACCCGTGACCCGGTACATGTTTAACCATCATTAAAAGTTAGTAGTAGTAATAATAATAATAATAATAATAATAATAATAATAATAATAATAATAATAATAATAACAATAACAATAATTGATATTTTCCCGGCGATGGCGAGAGAGAGAGAGAGAGAGAGAGAGAGAGAGAGAGAGAGAGAGAGAGAGAGAGAGAGAGAGAGAGAGAGAGAGAGAGAGAGAGAGACGGAAGCGGAAACTGACGCACCAGAAATGCTCTCATTGTTTCTTGTTTCATTGTCCTCCGGCCGCCCGCGCCACCCACCCCACCCCCAGGCTGAGGTCACCCGGACGAGCTCGCTCTCTCTCTCTCTCTCTCTCTCTCTCTCTCTCTCTCTCTCTCTCTCTCTCTCTCTCTCTCTCGCTGACGGCGCGTAAGTCTACCCAGCGTCAGTCACTAACTCGGTCAAGTGTGACCCGACAGCTACGTCCGTTTCACGCATCAGTCAATCACTCAACTTACGTTCACCAATCAGTCAACAGTCAGTCAGGCAGTCAGTCAGTCAGAAGGTCAGTCTGTCTGTCAATTTGATAAATACTTGAGTCAGTCAGTTAAACAGCCACCCAGCCACTCACTCTGTCAGTTAAACAGTCAGTCAGTCAGTTAAAAAGCCATCCAGCCATTCAGTCAGTCAGTCAGTTAAAAAGCTATCCAGCCATTCAGTCAGTCAGTCATTCAGTCAGCTATAAGGCCATCCACCGATTCAGTCAATCAAATAAGCAGTCAGCCAGCCACTCAATCATTGAAGAAAGTCATTCAGGAAAATACTCACCCAGTAAGTCAGTTAAACAGCCAGCCAGTCACTTGGTTAAACAGCCAGCCAGTCCACCCAGTCACTCAGTTAAACATCCAGCCAGTCAGTCAGTTAAACAGCCAGCCAATAAGTCAGTTAAACAGGCAGCCAGTCAGCTAAACAGCGAGTCAATCAAACGATTAAACAGTCAATTAGTCAGTTAAAAGGTCAAATAAGTTAGAGAGTCAAGCCAGTCAGTTAGTCACAGTGCCAGTCAATTAGTGAAGTCAGTCAGTCAGTTAAACAGACAGTCAGACAGTCAGTCGTCTTTACGTGGTTCACAAGGGCTCGTCAGGACACGAACCAACTGTCTTGTCTCATCAGGCTATTCCTGGCTGCAGACAGCAGGCTGGGGTAACCATTACAGGCTGGGGTAACCAAAGCAGGCTGGGGTAACCAAAGCAGGCTGGGGTAACCAAAGCAGGCTGGGGTAACCACTGCAGGCTGGGGTAACCAAAGCAGGCTGGGGTAACCACTGCAGGCTGGGGTAACCATCACAGGCAGGGGTAACCATTGCAGGATGGGGTGACCACTGCAGGCTAGGGTAACCACTGCAGGCTGGGGTAACCATAGCAGGCTGGGGTAACCATTACAGGCTGGGTAATCACTGCAGGCTGGGGTAACCACTGCAGGCTGGAGAAACCACTGCAGGCTAGGGTAACCATTGCAGGCTGGAGAAACCACTGCAGGCTGGAGTAACCACTGCAGGCTGGGGTAACCATTACAGGCAGGGGTAACCATTGCAGGCTGGGGTGACCAGAGCAGGCTGGGGTAACCACAACAGGTTGGGTAACCACTGTAGGCTGGGGTAACCACTGCAGGCTGGGGTAACCACTGCAGCCCGGCTGCGTCAAGACAATATGTGGATATATGTCCAGTGTGTCCTTAGGTTTTTCTAGTAGCTGGCCAATAATGTTTCCAGTGGCTGGTCAATAATGTTTCCAGTGGCTGGTTAATAATATATCCAGTGGCTGATAAATAATATTTCTAGTGGCTGGTCAATAATGCTTCCAGTGGCTGCTCAACAATGCTTCCACTGGCTGGTCAACAATGCTTCCAGTGGCTGGCCAATAATATTTCCAGTGGCTGGTCAATAATATTTCCAGTGGCTGATCAATAATATTTCCAGTGGCTGATCAATAATGTTTCCAGTGGCTGGTCAATAATGCTTCCAGTGGCTGGTCAATAACATCTGTCGCTACTGCAGGTAAAATGATATCTTCGGATGAGAAAAATTTCCTCATTTCCGTCTCCTGGTTATGGCCAAACATTCTTGTGTTTGTAGGTGTCCAGTCCTCAGGGGTTTGGGGCGCCCCAGGGACAGAATAAATTCAGTTGTCTACGCGTCCTGCGCCTCGATACTGAAATAAATTCACAGCCAGGAGACTCTACATGGGGGTCCAGGCGTGCCAGTGTTTTCCAGGTAGATGCACCACAACACATCTCTGGCGGCTGCAGCCAGCCACGCCTAAGAACAATGTCGTGGTGATGATTCCAGGCGTCCCCAGTGTGGAGACTCTATTTTTGGCGGCGGTGGTGGTGGTGGTGGTGGGAAGTGGGGAGTGTTCCTCCGCATATCTTGTATCTGGGAAATTTCGCCCGACTGGAAATAGAACCAGTGAATGAGAGTGAGCTAATATGACACCTACCCCAGCCAGCCTACCCAATCAGTGAATGAGAGTGAGTTAATATGACACCTACCCCAGCCAGCCTACCAAGCCAGAGAGCTCACTAAGACAGCCGTCTGAGACATTCTGGCCTCAGGCTAACCAACCGAAGAGTCGGGCTACCAAACGACTTGGTTGGTCAGTAACCAGGTCGTTGGCTTGGTCCTCTAGGCCGTCACCAACCGTGGCACAAGGCCCTCACCAGTAGTGTCGCAAGACCCCCCCACCAGCCACCAGCCGTAGCACAAGGCCCTCCGTGGTAATGGCACCAAGTCCTCTTCTGCAGCAGCACCAGGCCCTTCCCCAGCAGTGGTATTAAGACCCCTCGCCGGCCACAGCACTAGGCCCTCCGCAACGCGAGCCACGCCCACCTCCCAGGCTCTCGTAACGCCCAGCATATCAAGCATGAAGGTCGGAGGAACGAAGGTTCTCAGCCAGACACAGACGAGTATATCGTCCCCATCAGGAAACAGGAGATATACAACTCTTCCAGCAGGGCGTCCCATGAACTCCTGGAATTCACATTCGCATCTCTGACTCTATCATCAAACACAGCAGCAGAAATACGAAATATGTAATTAAAAAGTGTACCAAACTGAGGGTCAAAGGGGAAGTGCGACAAGGTCTATACCAAGAAGGATTTGCTGTAAGGTGAACATCGGAGGTGGGAGGGTGTGTGAGAACTGAAGGGTGAGGCATTAAAGGCTGATGATAATATTGTATATATCAAAAACTCCGAGAAGTATGCGAAATAACCTTATCTGCAAACATAGTCAATGTCTATTGGGAGGAGGAGCCTTCTGCTCTACTATCCTGTCTCCATCTATAGTGGTGGGTAGGGAGGAGCCTTCTGCTCTACTATCCTGTCTCCATCTATAGTGGTAGGTGGGGAGGAGCCTTCTGCTGTACTATCCTGTCTCCATCTACAGTGGTGGGTGGGGAGGAGCCTTCTGCTGTACTATCCTGTCTCCATCTACTGTGGTGGGTAGGGAGGAGCCTTCTACTTTTACTATCCTGTCTCCATCTATAGTGGTGGGTAGGAAGGAGCCTTCTACTTTTACTATCCTGTCTCCATCTATAGTGGTGGGTAGGAAGGAGCCTTCTACTTTTACTATCCTGTCTCCATCAATACATACTATGAATTGAGGATACAATTCCTCTCCTCCAGCAGATAACCTCGTCACTTGACCATCAGGTCCTCTGTAACCTGGCTTTCCCCCGCCCCCGTGCGCTCCGGTGATCGACCGCGGTTGCCACATACAGAGTACAGTCAGGGTATCGATCTATTGCGTAACACAACTAATTGCTACTCGAGGCATTGGGGGAGAACGCTGACGACAGGCTTTTTCGGGGAGGCTATATTCCCCCTCCTCCCTCCTCCCTCCTGCGCCCTTCTCCCCAGGAGGCCGTCTGCTGGTGGGAAAATATATTTCTTTTTTCCACCTTTTGGCTACGATTTCTTTCCTACAATATTGTAGGCCTTTTGGAGGCCGGAAGTATTGGCTTTTGGAGACTAAAAGGGACTGGCATTCTGGTGACTGAAAGGATTGGCTTTGAGGAGACCCATGGAATTGGTCTGGTGGAGACTTAAAGACGTGGCCTTGGCGGGACTCAAATCATCAGACTCAACCCGGAGGTACAGCTGGTGCAGCTGTCAGTCTGACAGCTGGATAACACAGCTGGTTTACCACGACTATTAAGGGAAAAATACGACAGACTGTCGGTTTAATATATTTACTTAAACCTCATCAATTCCCTTTCTTTGTGGCAGTGACCTGGAGTTGACCTAACGTAGACTTTGCAGGTCTTCTACCCACCCCATAACTTCGCTGATCGACCGAACAGTTAGAAGCCGCATACAGACCTACAGAAACATACACAGACGAGTAACGTCTGTGCTCTACACACACACACACACACACACACACACAGACAAGATGCATCTTTTTTTTATGACACTATTACAGGTATCAGTAGGAGCAAACTCGTACAGCTGCTGTACCCTCTGAACACGACGGTTCAACCCTTCAGCACGACGGTGCGACCCTTGAGCACGACGGTACGACCCTTGAGCACGACGGTACGACCCTTGAGCACGACGGTACGACCCTTGAGCACGACGGTGCGACCCTTGAGCACGACGGTGCGACCCTTGAGCACGACGGTACGATCCTTGAGCACGACGATGCGACCCTTGAGCACGATGGGCCCTTACACGACGTCACCCTTGAGCACGACGGTACGACCTTGAGCACGACGGACGATCCCTTGAGCACCGATGCGACCTGCGACCCTTGAGCACGATGGTGCGACCCTTAAGCACGATGGTACGACCCTTGAGCACGACGGTGCGACCCTTGAGCACGACGGTACGACCCTTGAGCACGACGGTACGACCCTTGAGCACGACGGTGCGACCCTTGAGCACGACGGTACGACCCTTGAGCACGACGGTACGACCCTTGAGCACGACGGTACGACCCTTGAGCACGACGGTACGACCCTTGAGCACGACGGTACGACCCTTGAGCACGACGGTGCGACCCTTGAGCACGACGGTGCGACCCTTGAGCACGACGGTACGACCCTTTGGTGCGATGGCGTGGCGGAACGGTGGAACAGCAGCAGTTGACCAAAGAAGAACAGCAACTGAACATGAAGGAACGGCAGCTGAACACTATACCGTAACAGCCACAGAACACCAGGAGAACAGCAGCAGATCATGGAAGAACAGCAGGTGATCACAGTAGAACAGCAGGAGAATACAGAAGGCCTGACAGCACCGTTCCTCATCCCGCTGTCTCACAGACACCGCCAGGAGGAACTGCTGCCTCCCGCCTCCACTCAGACGACACACACACACACACACACACACACACACATCGCGTCTATCCTCCCTGTATCTCGACCTCAAGCGACCCGACACCACCTCTCTCTCTCTCTCTCTCTCTCTCTCTCTCTCTCTCTCTCGGGGGCTTGGCAGACCTGCCGTAGACACCATCAGTTTTTACCAGTTTGTTTTTGTTTCTAATTTTTTTTTCTTAACGTCGTCTCGTGCGTGTCCATCACATGCCAAGGTCCCTCACGTGTCCACGTCCCTCACGTGTCCACGTTCTTCACGTGTCCACGTCCTTCACGTGTTCACGTTCCTGATGTATCCACGTTCACATGCCCACGTTCTTCACGTCTCAAGGTCCCTCACATGTCCACGTTCCTCACGTCTCAAGGTCCCTCACATGTCCACGTTCCTCACGTCTCAAGGTCCCTCACATGTCCACGTTCCTCACGTCTCAAGGTCCCTCACATGTCCACGTTCCTCATGTCTCAAGGTCCCTCACATGTCCACGTCCTCACGTCTCAAGATCCCTCACATATCCACGTTCCTCATAGTCTCAGGTCATTCACACCTCCAGGTTCACCACACACGCACGTCCTCCACACGTCCAGAGCCCCCTGACACGTCTCACAGTCTCCCTCAGGACTCCTTGTCTTCCTTTCCCCCTGGATGACTGAGGCAGCTGAGCGTCCATCCTGAACGACCAATGACCAGGCGAGGAACACCCTCACCTGCCCTGTGTCGTCCTCTCACAGCTCCAGTGAAACGACACTCCTCAATCTTCACACCACCAGACGCTCCCACACATGGCACATGATCCTGGTTACTGTCCATCCTCCTCCTCCTCCTCTTCTTCTTCTTCTTCTTCTTCTTCTTCTTCTTCTTTTCCTTCTTGTACATCATCATCATCATCATCATCATCTTTTTCTTCTTCTTCTTCTTCTTCTTCTTATTATTATTATTATTATTATCATTATTCTCCTCCTCCTCCTCTTCTTCTTCTTCTTCTTCTTCATCATTATCATCATCATCATCATCATCATCTTCTACTCCTCCTCCTCCTCCTCCTCCTCCTCTTCTTCTTCTTCTTCTTCTTCTTCTTCTTCTTC
Organism: Panulirus ornatus; assembly: GCF_036320965.1. Taxonomy (NCBI): domain Eukaryota; kingdom Metazoa; phylum Arthropoda; class Malacostraca; order Decapoda; family Palinuridae; genus Panulirus; species Panulirus ornatus. Next base: position 22,985,057 of record NC_092265.1, read on the forward strand.
TTCTTCTTCTTCTTCTTCTCCTCCTCCTCCTCCTCCTCCTCCTCCTCCTCTTCTTCTTCCTCTTCATCCTTGTTCTTCTCTTCTCCCTTCACGATCCTGACGAGCGAAGGTTGGCAGCACACTCGATCCTACTATCCACCAGAAAGCCAAGTTTGTTTACGTTTGTCCCCGACTCCATCACCCATCATAATAAATCATGAAGGTCGACCGCCACTATGAAGATCTTACGGTGGCTCACAGATAAAGCTTTCTCACTTTCACACTGGCTCACAGATAAAGCTTTCTCACTTTCACACTGGCTCACAGATAAAGCTTTCTCACTTTCACACTGGCTCACAGATAAAGCTTTCTCACTTTCACACTGGCTCACAGATAAAGCTTTCTCACTTTCACACTGGCTCACAGATAAAGCTTTCTCACTTTCACACTGGCTCACAGATAAAGCTTTCTCACTTTCACACTGGCTCACAGATAAAGCTTTCTCACTTTCACACTGGCTCACAGATAAAGCTTTCTCACTTTCACACTGGCTCATAGATAAAGCTTTCTCACTTTCACACTGGCTCACAGATAAAGCTTTCTCACTTTCACACTGGCTCATAGATAAAGCTTTCTCACTTTCACACTGGCTCACAGATAAAGCTTTCTCACTTTCACACTGGCTCATAGATAAAGCTTTCTCACTTTCACACTGGCTCACAGATAAAGCTTTCTCACTTTCACACTGGCTCACAGATAAAGCTTTCTCACTTTCACACTGGCTCACAGATAAAGCTTTCTCACTTTCACACTGGCTCACAGATAAAGCTTTCTCACTTTCACACTGGCTCACAGATAAAGCTTTCTCACTTTCACACTGGCTCACAGATAAAGCTTTCTCACTTTCACACTGGCTCATAGATAAAGCTTTCTCACTTTCTCAGTCTCATAGGTTTTTCAGTTTCACAGTGGCTCATAGACAAAGCTATCTCACTTTCAGTCTCATAGCTTTCTCACTTTCACACTGGCTCATAGACAAAGCTTTCTCACTTTCAGTCTCATAGCTTTCTCACTTTCAAAGTGGCTCACAGCTAGAACTTTCTCACTTTCACAGTAGCTCACAGCTAGAGCTTTCTTACTTTCAAAGTGGCTCACAACTAAAGCTTTCTCACTCTCACATTCTCACAGCTAAAAGCACTTTCACATTCTCACAGCTAAAACTTTCTCACTTTTAAAGTGGCTCACAGCTAGAACTTTCGCGCTCTCACAGCGGCTCATAGCTACATCTCCCCATCGAGTTTCGTTACCAACTTGAGCGGGGGAGCGCCACGAGCCCTTCAGAAGATGGGCAGAAGGCGCGTTGACGAGAGTGGCCCATAAAACTTCAGGCTTTACTGGTGTCCCTACACCCGAGGCCACACTCTGGCCAGGGAAAGACTTAAGGTAAGTGCCCCGGGAGGGCGGGCGCGCGCTGGGGGCCAGCCATAATCTTCCTCACTAGGGCGAACTGGATCTTATACAGAGGGGAAAAAGAAAACGAAAACTGAGAAATATAAAGATGAGGATTTATATAGACGTCCCCCTCATAAAAAAGGGTGACTGTTTCACGGAGGGGAAATCATAATTTATCATGAAGGAAAGTATAATAGAACTGGAAAAGTAGGAAAGCCTAAAGTAACTGCTACTAAAGTAGGAAAGCCTAAAGGAACTGCTACTAAAGTAGGAAAGCCTAAAGGAAGTGCTACTAAAGTAGGAAAGCCTAAAGGAACTGGGAAAGCCTAAAAGTCTAACAACAACACCACTACGTCTAGGCCACAACTAGGAAGCCTTTCCAGGGAATAGGAACATAAGACTCTAGAAACCAGCTAGACATCTAAGGCCCTAATTCTCGCTTTAACTTACGTACGACCGACTCTATGACACTGGGACGGGATATGTGGCATATAATGCTTTTTCCCTTCATTCTTGCTGGCATGTTTTCCACAGCGGGTCAGTCCATCAACAGATGAATTATTCAACAAATAATGTAATTATCAGAGATGTAAGATAATCCAGGGAGTCAGCGAAATTATAACTCAGATTAAAATGTAATTTTGAAAAGATGTTATCTCGACCCTAGATAATATCACCTTCCTAATTATATAAATGGTTCTCCACCAAATTCTTTTTGCTCGAGGTTTTTGATTACTATAACATTCACTTCTATACGACGAGTGTTATTCCATGAAGGGTTGTTAAGGTTATGAGCTCCCCTTAACCCCCATACATGGTCCCCTTAACCCCTATACATGGTCCCCTTAACCCCCATACAATACAAGGTCCCCTTAACCCCCATACAATACAAGGTCCCCTTAACCCCCATACAAGGTCCCCTTAACCCACATACAATACAAGGTCCCTTAACCCCCATACAGTACAAGGTAGCTTATCCCCCATAAAGTATAGGACCTCTTAACCCCCATACAATACAGGTCCTCTTAACCCCCATACATGACAGGATCCCTTAACCCCTATACAATACAGGTCCCCTTAATCCCTATAAAGCACAAGACGCATTATCCCCCCATACAATCTAGGGTCCCTTACCCCCTCGTACAAACTTACAAGCACTAAATAGTTAACACAATTGTATCTCATCTTATCTCTTTCTTATCATGTCATGTCTTCAGCTGCCTCGAGACACGATCGGAGAATCTTTCCCCTGGATACATTCTAAGATTAAATTCCAATCAAGATTATCTCTACACGTTAAGCTAAGCTTTCCCTGTCAATCAAAACTTCGTCTTCGTATTGTATGCGTCTTGCTGTCCCCTGGCGAGAGCATTTTGATGTTCTGTTTATCGAATGTATGCACGACTGTGTGGCAAGTCGGGTCAAGGTTGCCACGGCAAGTGTGAACACTAGGGAGGAGCAATACTCAGCAGGGATCACAAATGTGTATATCTCTCTCCGTCCAGTGTATTACCATCCCAACACAGTGTGTGGGTAAGACCATGTTTCTGCTGCTGTAGGGGCGGTGGGTCTTTTAGGGGAGGGGGTTGTGGCGGCGTCGGGTTCTTGGAAATGACTGCAGAAGATCGCAATGCGCGCCGTAGAGAGAGAGAGAGAGAGAGAGAGAGAGAGAGAGAGAGAGAGAGAGAGAGAGAGAGAGAGAGAGAGAGAGAGAGAGAGGTAATGGTCTTCCCCAGGTCCTCCAGCGTGACTCAGAACAAGCTGGCACATCCCCTCACAGATTCCAGGAAAAGACCCACCCAGACCACGTCCCGCCCACCCAGTGGGTCTTCTCCCTTGGCCAGCGGCTGTGTGGGCGACCACCCACCCACCAACCCACCGTGATGGTCCCCAGACACAGGCTGTACTTGAGGGTGGTCCGTGAAGACCCCACCGCTGGTACGGGACATGACCCGTGACACACTAGGCAGAGTGATGGGTGGCATGCTCCTGCAGGAGTGATGGGTGGCATGCTCCTGCAGGAGTGATGGGTGGCATGCTCCTGCAGGAGTGATGGGTGGCATGCTCCTGCAGGAGTGATGGGTGGCATGCTCCTGCAGGAGTGATGGGTGGCATGCTCCTGCAGGAGTGATGGGTGGCATGCTCCTGCAGGAGTGATGGGTGGCATGCTCCTGCAGGAGTGATGGGTGGCATGCTCCTGCAGGAGTGATGGGTGGCATGCTCCTGCAGGAGTGATGGGTGGCATGCTCCTGCAGGAGTGATGGGTGGCATGCTCCTGCAGGAGTGATGGGTGGCATGCTCCTGCAGGAGTGATGGGTGGCATGCTCCTGCAGGAGTGATGGGTGGCATGCTCCTGCAGGAGTGATGGGTGGCATGCTCCTGCAGGAGTGATGGGTGGCATGCTCCTGCAGGAGTGATGGGTGGCATGCTCCTGCAGGAGTGATGGGTGGCATGCTCCTGCAGGAGTGATGGGTGGCATGCTCCTGCAGGAGTGATGGGTGGCATGCTCCTGCAGGAGTGATGGGTGGCATGCTCCTGCAGGAGTGATGGGTGGCATGCTCCTGCAGGAGTGATGGGTGGCATGCTCCTGCAGGAGTGATGGGTGGCATGCTCCTGCAGGAGTGATGGGTGGCATGCTCCTGCAGGAGTGATGGGTGGCATGCTCCTGCAGGAGTGATGGGTGGCATGCTCTTGTAGGGGTGATGGGTGGCATGCTCCTGCAGGAGTGATGGGTGGCATGCTCCTGCAGGAGTGATGGGTGGCATGCTCCTGCAGGAGTGATGGGTGGCATGCTCCTGCAGGAGTGATGGGTGGCATGCTCCTGCAGGAGTGATGGGTGGCATGCTCCTGCAGGAGTGATGGGTGGCATGCTCCTGCAGGAGTGATGGGTGGCATGCTCCTGCAGGAGTGATGGGTGGCATGCTCCTGCAGGAGTGATGGGTGGCATGCTCCTGCAGGAGTGATGGGTGGCATGCTCCTGCAGGAGTGATGGGTGGCATGCTCCTGCAGGAGTGATGGGTGGCATGCTCCTGCAGGAGTGATGGGTGGCATGCTCTTGTAGGGGTGATGGGTGGCATGCTCCTGCAGGAGTGATGGGTGGCATGCTCCTGCAGGAGTGATGGGTGGCATGCTCCTGCAGGAGTGATGGGTGGCATGCTCCTGCAGGAGTGATGGGTGGCATGCTCCTGCAGGAGTGATGGGTGGCATGCTCCTGCAGGAGTGATGGGTGGCATGCTCCTGCAGGAGTGATGGGTGGCATGCTCCTGCAGGAGTGATGGGTGGCATGCTCCTGCAGGAGTGATGGGTGGCATGCTCTTGTAGGGGTGATGGGTGGCATGCTCCTGCAGGAGTGATGGGTGGCATGCTCCTGCAGGAGTGATGGGTGGCATGCTCCTGCAGGAGTGATGGGTGGCATGCTCCTGCAGGAGTGATGGGTGGCATGCTCCTGCAGGAGTGATGGGTGGCATGCTCCTGCAGGAGTGATGGGTGGCATGCTCCTGCAGGAGTGATGGGTGGCATGCTCTTGTAGGGGTGATGGGTGGCATGCTCTTGTAGGGGTGATGGGTGGCATGCTCTTGTAGGGGTGATGGGTGGCATGCTCCTGCAGGAGTGATGGGTGGCATGCTCCTGCAGGAGTGATGGGTGGCATGCTCCTGCAGGAGTGATGGGTGGCATGCTCCTGCAGGAGTGATGGGTGGCATGCTCCTGCAGGAGTGATGGGTGGCATGCTCCTGCAGGAGTGATGGGTGGCATGCTCCTGCAGGAGTGATGGGTGGCATGCTCCTGCAGGAGTGATGGGTGGCATGCTCCTGCAGGAGTGATGGGTGGCATGCTCCTGCAGGAGTGATGGGTGGCATGCTCCTGCAGGAGTGATGGGTGGCATGCTCCTGCAGGAGTGATGGGTGGCATGCTCCTGCAGGAGTGATGGGTGGCATGCTCCTGCAGGAGTGATGGGTGGCATGCTCCTGCAGGAGTGATGGGTGGCATGCTCCTGCAGGAGTGATGGGTGGCATGCTCCTGCAGGAGTGATGGGTGGCATGCTCCTGCAGGAGTGATGGGTGGCATGCTCCTGCAGGAGTGATGGGTGGCATGCTCCTGCAGGAGTGATGGGTGGCATGCTCCTGCAGGAGTGATGGGTGGCATGCTCCTGCAGGAGTGATGGGTGGCATGCTCCTGCAGGAGTGATGGGTGGCATGCTCCTGCAGGAGTGATGGGTGGCATGCTCCTGCAGGAGTGATGGGTGGCATGCTCCTGCAGGAGTGATGGGTGGCATGCTCCTGCAGGAGTGATGGGTGGCATGCTCCTGCAGGAGTGATGGGTGGCATGCTCTTGTAGGGGTGATGGGTGGCATGCTCCTGCAGGAGTGATGGGTGGCATGCTCCTGCAGGAGTGATGGGTGGCATGCTCCTGCAGGAGTGATGGGTGGCATGCTCCTGCAGGAGTGATGGGTGGCATGCTCCTGCAGGAGTGATGGGTGGCATGCTCCTGCAGGAGTGATGGGTGGCATGCTCCTGCAGGAGTGATGGGTGGCATGCTCCTGCAGGAGTGATGGGTGGCATGCTCCTGCAGGAGTGATGGGTGGCATGCTCTTGTAGGGGTGATGGGTGGCATGCTCCTGCAGGAGTGATGGGTGGCATGCTCCTGCAGGAGTGATGGGTGGCATGCTCCTGCAGGAGTGATGGGTGGCATGCTCCTGCAGGAGTGATGGGTGGCATGCTCCTGCAGGAGTGATGGGTGGCATGCTCCTGCAGGAGTGATGGGTGGCATGCTCTTGTAGGGGTGATGGGTGGCATGCTCCTGCAGGAGTGATGGGTGGCATGCTCCTGCAGGAGTGATGGGTGGCATGCTCCTGCAGGAGTGATGGGTGGCATGCTCCTGCAGGAGTGATGGGTGGCATGCTCCTGCAGGAGTGATGGGTGGCATGCTCCTGCAGGAGTGATGGGTGGCATGCTCCTGCAGGAGTGATGGGTGGCATGCTCCTGCAGGAGTGATGGGTGGCATGCTCCTGCAGGAGTGATGGGTGGCATGCTCCTGCAGGAGTGATGGGTGGCATGCTCCTGCAGGAGTGATGGGTGGCATGCTCCTGCAGGAGTGATGGGTGGCATGCTCTTGTAGGGGTGATGGGTGGCATGCTCCTGCAGGAGTGATGGGTGGCATGCTCTTGTAGGGGTGATGGGTGGCATGCTCTTGTAGGGGTGATGGGTGGCATGCTCCTGCAGGAGTGATGGGTGGCATGCTCCTGCAGGAGTGATGGGTGGCATGCTCTTGTAGGGGTGATGGGTGGCATGCTCCTGCAGGAGTGATGGGTGGCATGCTCCTGCAGGAGTGATGGGTGGCATGCTCCTGCAGGAGTGATGGGTGGCATGCTCCTGCAGGAGTGATGGGTGGCATGCTCCTGCAGGAGTGATGGGTGGCATGCTCCTGCAGGAGTGATGGGTGGCATGCTCTTGTAGGGGTGATGGGTGGCATGCTCCTGCAGGAGTGATGGGTGGCATGCTCCAGTGTGCGTTGGACTGGAAGGCCTCAAGATAAATGCCACATGAAAAGTGGCTCTCGTACCATAATGAAATGGCCTGGGTAGGCCATACGTACATGCCTGTAGGAGGAGGAGCCTCCACATATACCCAATACAGGAGGCAAGACCTCATTGTGGGTCTTCTGTTCCAGGGTCGACCTTCAACCTCCTTGCCTACCTCACACTCGAAGACAACTTGACTCAATGCAGATAAGGTGACACTTTCCCTCAGCCCAACATACACGTCTGGGAGCTTAAGGGGGACAGCCCCTGGACTTCCCTTAAGCCCTAGACAATTCAACATCCGCCATCCATCTCCATTTCCATAAACTCTGGCTCCCAAACCATCCAACATGAACTCATGCAGATGTAAATGATGTCCCATGGGAGGGTGGAGTGGCCCAGCAGTCGAGACGAGACCTTCAATCAACAGTGGAGACTTGACAGGAAGATCAAAACCGAGGCAGAAATAAGTGGGACATCGAACTGAGTTCTAGGTCAGGAGGGTAACTTCTCCCACAATGATCATAGCAATGTTTCTCTGTCCTGCGCCTTGAGGAGGAACGGGGTCAGAATAACTTCTCATGGACCAGCCACTGTCATCCAGCCTTCAATTTATTCTCATTTTCCTTCTCTCCTTTTCTCTGCTTTCCAGCAGTCCCGCTTGATAACGAACCCGACACACTCACTGCTCCTCCGTCTCCTGCTGTCTTCCTCCGCCCTCCTCACCTCCTAGGGTCGAGCTTCCTCCCTCCACAATCATGTCCTAACTCACTATCGCTGTAGCACACTACCTCACCAGACGCCCTTAACTCTAGCACTGGAATGACCTCGTCCTCAACTTACTTTAGCCCCTTAAACCTAGGGAGAGGAGGCCCTTAACCCTCCCTCACGGCTTATTTGCAAATCATCCTGTGCTTTTAACTTTTCCTCATTACCCTTAAACCTTTCGCACCATTGTGTCCCAGGGTCCTCATGCTCACCATCCTCATAATATTACTCATTAAACCCGACCCTAATAGTACCCTTAACAAGGATCTAATCCCCTTATCCCACGACCCGGATACCCTTAACAAGAATCTAATACCCTTATCCCACGACCCTAATACCCTTAACGAGAATCTAATCCCCTTATCTTAAGACCCTAATACCCTTAACGAGAATCTAATCCCCTTATCTTAAGACCCTAATACCCTTAACGAGAATCTAATACCCTTATCCTAAGACCCTAATACCCTTAACGAGGATTAAATACCCTTATCCTAGTCCTGATACCTCTCCTATCCCTGATACTCTATACGTGGCCGTAATACATATGTCAAACTGATTCTCCATGTCCCTTATAGCGGCCCCGACTTCCCCTACTAAAACCTGGGCGTCCACTCTCTCTCTCTCTCTCTCTCTCTCTCTCTCTCTCTCTCTCTCTCTCTCTCTCTCTCTCTCTCCTCCATACTCACAACAGTTGCTCTTGTGTGCTGGTTCCAGAAGGACACGTCCAACATCGCCACAGAGCTTAGTCTCCGACACCCAGGTCCCCCAAGGAAGGTCTGGGTCTGCTAGTCTGTTTGACGCCTCTGATTTCCATTTGACTGACCCAGATTTTTTTCCCCCTCACTTGTCCCCACGTGTCCCCACGTGTTTCCACACGTGTTTCCACACGTGTTCCCACTGTGTTTCTTATTATGATATGCTGGAAACTGGTTGAACGAACGCATGGTAATCACATTTGAGCTGGAGGTATTTTTCGTATCCCCGGTGTGGCATCTTTCCCCTAAATTAATTTGCACATTTCATTCCGTCTCTCATTCCAGCGAGGAGGTGCATCCACATCCAGGTTAGGCACGAAGCTTTCCAGTATTTTCCAGATGTGTGGCTTACTGCAGTTTTGAAACTCTTCGCCTCTTCCAGCGATCGATGCTGGAAATAAGTGAATGCTGGACGTATTCCAGTGTTAGAAAGATATCTCCCACCTCACACAGTGGTGTGTCCGCTCACGGCAGTGATCCGGTAAGATAAGAACAAGAGCGCTGAAAAATATTACTGTTATCTTGCTTCTCTCGTCTTACCCAGTTCTCAGAGTCCAACCTTGGCAGAGTCGCCAGTACATTTCAGCCATGTTCGCTAAAGGTAAGGTCCCTCTACACCCTCACTATACTAAGTATTGGACGCATCTCTATCGTCTTATAATCAGTTCTGTTTCCGTCTTGTGTTCGATTCCTGAAATGATTTTTTCTTTTCCATTACTTTTGCCGCAGCGAAGAAGTTTTGAACATTTTTTTCCCATCGACGAAACATGTCACTCGTCTCTGGAGGCAAATTGGAAAGTTTAGTTTGTTTGTATTTGAGTTTTTTTCTTTTTCAGTTCCTCTGTGGCAGTGGGCGGCCGGTGCATGTGAGCTGTTGGTGGTGGTGGCTGATGGGTGGCAGATGATGGTGGGTGGCAGATGATGGTGGGTGGCAGATGATGGTGGGTGGCAGATGATGGTGGGTGGCAGATGATGGTGGGTGGTGGTGGGTCGGCCAAGGCTGGCATTGTGTATGATTCCTCCTTCAAGTATTTTCATTTCTAGTCAACTCTTTAGCCTTCATATATATATATATATATATATATATATATATATATATATATATATATATATATATATAATGTCGTAGAAGGCGACTAAATGGGAAGGGAGCGGGGGGCTGGAAATCTTCCCGTCTCATTCTTTTTTTCTTTTTTTTCAATTTTCCAAAGGAAGGAACAGAGAAGGGGGCCGGGTGAGGATGTTTCCTCAGGGGCCCAGTCCTCTGTTCTTAACGCTACCTCGCTGAGGCGGGAAATGGCGGATAGTATGTAAGAAAAAAGAAAAATATATATATATATATATATATATATATATATATATCCTTCTTTAACACAGGTTTACGGGAGAGCAATTCCGTCAATGGTTTTCTCGAAGTCAGCCGGAGCAAAATCTGTTCCAGGCGCGTTTGTCACTTGGGAGAAACGGCGCCTTTGATGAATTTCTTCAGTTCCTCGATCGTAAGAGTGTTTGACGGTTCCATAAATACTCACTCGAGCAGCTTCCTTTTTAAGATCACAGAGATACCTTCTTCTTACTGTCATCTCCCTCCGTGTGTGTGTTGGAGGCACACTGCAGTCTTATCTCTTTACGATAGATAAAAGATATAAATATCATAGTGGTTCTCTGGTCCAGGTGTGTACGAAGCCTGTGTCCTCTGGTCCAGGTGTGTACGAAGCCTGTGTCCCTTGGTCCAGGTGTGTGCGAAGCCTGTGTCCCCTGGTCCAGGTGTGTACGAAGCCTGTGTCCCTTGGTCCAGGTGTGTGCGAAGCCTGTGTCCCCTGGTCCAGGTGTGTAGGAAGCCTGTGTCCCCTGGTCCAGGTGTGTACGAAGCCTGTGTCCCTTGGTCCAGGTGTGTGCGAAGCCTGTGTCCCCTGGTCCAGGTGTGTACGAAGCCTGTGTCCCCTGGTCCAGGTGTGTACGAAGCCTGTGTCCCCTGGTCCAGGTGTGTACGAAGCCTGTGTCCCCTGGTCCAGGTGTGTACGAAGCCTGTGTCCCCTGGTCCAGGTGTGTACGAAGCCTGTGTCCCTTGGTCCAGGTGTGTGCGAAGCCTGTGTCCCCTGGTCCAGGTGTGTAGGAAGCCTGTGTCCCTTGGTCCAGGTGTGTGCGAAGCCTGTGTCCCTTGGTCCAGGTGTGTGCGAAGCCTGTGTCCCCTGGTCCAGGTGTGTACGAAGCCTGTGTCCCTTGGTCCAGGTGTGTGCGAAGCCTGTGTCCCCTGGTCCAGGTGTGTACGAAGCCTGTGTCCTCTGGTCCAGGTGTGTAGGAAGCCTGTGTCCCCTGGTCCAGGTGTGTACGAAGCCTGTGTCCCCTGGTCCAGGTGTGTACGAAGCCTGTGTCCCTTGGTCCAGGTGTGTGCGAAGCCTGTGTCCCCTGGTCCAGGTGTGTACGAAGCCTGTGTCCCCTGGTCCAGGTGTGTACGAAGCCTGTGTCCTCTGGTCCAGGTGTGTACGAAGCCTGTGTCCCTTGGTCCAGGTGTGTGCGAAGCCTGTGTCCCTTGGTCCAGGTGTGTGCGAAGCCTGTGTCCCCTGGTCCAGGTGTGTACGAAGCCTGTGTCCTCTGGTCCAGGTGTGTACGAAGCCTGTGTCCTCTGGTCCAGGTGTGTACGAAGCCTGTGTCCTCTGGTCCAGGTGTGTACGAAGCCTGTGTCCTTGGTCCAGGTATGTGCGAAGCCTGTGTCCCCTGGTCCAGGTGTGTACGAAGCCTGTGTCCTCTGGTCCAGGTGTGTACGAAGCCTGTGTCCCCTGGTCCAGGTGTGTACGAAGCCTGTGTCCCCTGGTCCAGGTGTGTACGAAGCCTGTGTCCCTTGGTCCAGGTGTGTGCGAAGCCTGTGTCCCTTGGTCCAGGTGTGTGCGAAGCCTGTGTCCCCTGGTCCAGGTGTGTACGAAGCCTGTGTCCCCTGGTCCAGGTGTGTAGGAAGCCTGTGTCCCCTGGTCCAGGTGTGTACGAAGCCTGTGTCCCCTGGTCCAGGTGTGTAGGAAGCCTGTGTCCCTTGGTCCAGGTGTGTGCGAAGCCTGTGTCCCCTGGTCCAGGTGTGTAGGAAGCCTGTGTCCCTTGGTCCAGGTGTGTGCGAAGCCTGTGTCCCCTGGTCCAGGTGTGTACGAAGCCTGTGTCCTTGGTCCAGGTATGTGCGAAGCCTGTGTCCCCTGGTCCAGGTGTGTACGAAGCCTGTGTCCTCTGGTCCAGGTGTGTACGAAGCCTGTGTCCTCTGGTCCAGGTGTGTACGAAGCCTGTGTCCTCTGGTCCAGGTGTGTACGAAGCCTGTGTCCCCTGGTCCAGGTGTGTAGGAAGCCTGTGTCCCCTGGTCCAGGTGTGTACGAAGCCTGTGTCCCCTGGTCCAGGTGTGTACGAAGCCTGTGTCCTCTGGTCCAGGTGTGTACGAAGCCTGTGTCCCCTGGTCCAGGTGTGTAGGAAGCCTGTGTCCCCTGGTCCAGGTGTGTACGAAGCCTGTGTCCCCTGGTCCAGGTGTGTACGAAGCCTGTGTCCCCTGGTCCAGGTGTGTAGGAAGCCTGTGTCCCCTGGTCCAGGTGTGTAGGAAGCCTGTGTCCTTGGTCCAGGTATGTGCGAAGCCTGTGTCCTCTGGTCCAGGTGTGTACGAAGCCTGTGTCCCCTGGTCCAGGTGTGTACGAAGCCTGTGTCCCCTGGTCCAGGTGTGTACGAAGCCTGTGTCCCTTGGTCCAGGTGTGTGCGAAGCCTGTGTCCCTTGGTCCAGGTGTGTGCGAAGCCTGTGTCCCTTGGTCCAGGTGTGTGCGAAGCCTGTGTCCTCTGGTCCAGGTGTGTACGAAGCCTGTGTCCCCTGGTCCAGGTGTGTACGAAGCCTGTGTCCCCTGGTCCAGGTGTGTACGAAGCCTGTGTCCCTTGGTCCAGGTGTGTACGAAGCCTGTGTCCCCTGGTCCAGGTGTGTACGAAGCCTGTGTCCTTGGTCCAGGTATGTGCGAAGCCTGTGTCCTCTGGTCCAGGTGTGTACGAAGCCTGTGTCCTCTGGTCCAGGTGTGTACGAAGCCTGTGTCCCTTGGTCCAGGTGTGTGCGAAGCCTGTGTCCCCTGGTCCAGGTGTGTACGAAGCCTGTGTCCTTGGTCCAGGTATGTGCGAAGCCTGTGTCCTTGGTCCAGGTATGTGCGAAGCCTGTGTCCTCTGGTCCAGGTGTGTACGAAGCCTGTGTCCCTTGGTCCAGGTGTGTGCGAAGCCTGTGTCCTCTGGTCCAGGTGTGTACGAAGCCTGTGTCCCTTGGTCCAGGTGTGTGCGAAGCCTGTGTCCCCTGGTCCAGGTGTGTACGAAGCCTGTGTCCCCTGGTCCAGGTGTGTACGAAGCCTGTGTCCCCTGGTCCAGGTGTGTACGAAGCCTGTGTCCCTTGGTCCAGGTGTGTGCGAAGCCTGTGTCCCTTGGTCCAGGTGTGTGCGAAGCCTGTGTCCCTTGGTCCAGGTGTGTGCGAAGCCTGTGTCCCTTGGTCCAGGTGTGTGCGAAGCCTGTGTCCCCTGGTCCAGGTGTGTAGGAAGCCTGTGTCCCTTGGTCCAGGTGTGTACGAAGCCTGTGTCCCCTGGTCCAGGTGTGTACGAAGCCTGTGTCCCCTGGTCCAGGTGTGTACGAAGCCTGTGTCCCTTGGTCCAGGTGTGTGCGAAGCCTGTGTCCCTTGGTCCAGGTGTGTGCGAAGCCTGTGTCCTCTGGTCCAGGTGTGTACGAAGCCTGTGTCCCCTGGTCCAGGTGTGTACGAAGCCTGTGTCCCCTGGTCCAGGTGTGTACGAAGCCTGTGTCCTCTGGTCCAGGTGTGTACGAAGCCTGTGTCCTCTGGTCCAGGTGTGTACGAAGCCTGTGTCCTCTGGTCCAGGTGTGTACGAAGCCTGTGTCCTCTGGTCCAGGTGTGTACGAAGCCTGTGTCCCTTGGTCCAGGTGTGTGCGAAGCCTGTGTCCTCTGGTCCAGGTGTGTACGAAGCCTGTGTCCCCTGGTCCAGGTGTGTAGGAAGCCTGTGTCCCTTGGTCCAGGTGTGTGCGAAGCCTGTGTCCTCTGGTCCAGGTGTGTACGAAGCCTGTGTCCTCTGGTCCAGGTGTGTACGAAGCCTGTGTCCCTTGGTCCAGGTGTGTACGAAGCCTGTGTCCTCTGGTCCAGGTGTGTACGAAGCCTGTGTCCTTGGTCCAGGTATGTGCGAAGCCTGTGTCCCCTGGTCCAGGTGTGTACGAAGCCTGTGTCCTCTGGTCCAGGTGTGTACGAAGCCTGTGTCCTCTGGTCCAGGTGTGTACGAAGCCTGTGTCCCCTGGTCCAGGTGTGTACGAAGCCTGTGTCCTCTGGTCCAGGTGTGTACGAAGCCTGTGTCCTCTGGTCCAGGTGTGTACGAAGCCTGTGTCCTCTGGTCCAGGTGTGTACGAAGCCTGTGTCCCCTGGTCCAGGTGTGTACGAAGCCTGTGTCCTCTGGTCCAGGTGTGTACGAAGCCTGTGTCCTCTGGTCCAGGTGTGTACGAAGCCTGTGTCCCCTGGTCCAGGTGTGTACGAAGCCTGTGTCCTCTGGTCCAGGTGTGTACGAAGCCTGTGTCCCTTGGTCCAGGTGTGTGCGAAGCCTGTGTCCCCTGGTCCAGGTGTGTACGAAGCCTGTGTCCTCTGGTCCAGGTGTGTACGAAGCCTGTGTCCCCTGGTCCAGGTGTGTACGAAGCCTGTGTCCTCTGGTCCAGGTGTGTACGAAGCCTGTGTCCCCTGGTCCAGGTGTGTACGAAGCCTGTGTCCCCTGGTCCAGGTGTGTACGAAGCCTGTGTCCTCTGGTCCAGGTGTGTACGAAGCCTGTGTCCTCTGGTCCAGGTGTGTACGAAGCCTGTGTCCCTTGGTCCAGGTGTGTGCGAAGCCTGTGTCCCCTGGTCCAGGTGTGTACGAAGCCTGTGTCCCCTGGTCCAGGTGTGTACGAAGCCTGTGTCCTCTGGTCCAGGTGTGTACGAAGCCTGTGTCCTTGGTCCAGGTATGTGCGAAGCCTGTGTCCCCTGGTCCAGGTGTGTAGGAAGCCTGTGTCCCCTGGTCCAGGTGTGTACGAAGCCTGTGTCCTCTGGTCCAGGTGTGTACGAAGCCTGTGTCCCTTGGCCCAGGTGCGTACGAAGCCTGTGTCCCTTGGTCCAGGTATGTGCGAAGCCTGTGTCCTCTGGTCCAGGTGTGTAGGAAGCCTGTGTCCCCTGGTCCAGGTGTGTAGGAAGCCTGTGTCCCTTGGTCCAGGTATGTGCGAAGCCTGTGTCCCTTGGTCCAGGTGTGTGCGAAGCCTGTGTCCCCTGGTCCAGGTATGTGCGAAGCCTGTGTCCTCTGGTCCAGGTGTGTACGAAGCCTGTGTCCCCTGGTCCAGGTGTGTAGGAAGCCTGTGTCCCTTGGTCCAGGTATGTGCGAAGCCTGTGTCCCTTGGTCCAGGTGTGTGCGAAGCCTGTGTCCCCTGGTCCAGGTATGTGCGAAGCCTGTGTCCCCTGGTCCAGGTGTGTACGAAGCCTGTGTCCCCTGGTCCAGGTGTGTACGAAGCCTGCAAGTCAGATGTTGAGGAACACTGTTGAACAGGCTCCCAGGCGTTGGCTCCTACTTTGCCCTAACAACGACGGGCCATTGTAAGGCGCTTGAATCTAGTCATTCATTGACACGGACCTTCTCTCATCTCGCTGCCTAAGCGTAGGAAAGAGGGAAAGGAGAGAGAGAGAGAGAGAGAGAGAGAGAGAGAGAGAGAGAGAGAGAGAGAGAGAGAGAGAGAGAGAGAGAGAGAGAGAGAGAGAGAGAGAGAGTCCTTAATAGGAAAGGTCATGCGCTGGTCGCTGAGAGATCAGTATTTTTTCATAGGGATGATAAGGGTTCCTTCGCACGCTAGGACACGCACCCGCCTCTCAAATAGAGACAGACGTACACGAACACACACACACACACATACACACACACACACACACACACACACACACGAACACGGAGGCCCCCCCCCCCCTTCCTTCTTATGAAAAGATCCTCAGAATGACACACACACACACCAACATTTCCCCACCACCAACAGCAGCATTTGGACACATTCTGTAGGTCGCTCAGAAAGGAATTGTTTACACTCGAGCCAGACTCTGGGCGTTTATGCCACTGTTATGTTCAGGAGCCGAGAACCAGTGAAAATATTGTGTACAAGAGCCAAGAGCTACTGAGAATATTGTGTACAGGAGCCGAGAGCCACTGTGGATATTGTGTTCTGGAGCCAAGAGCCACTGAGAATACTGTGTTTAGGAGCCGAGTGCCACTGAGAATTTTATGTACAGGAGCCGAGCGCCACTGAGAATATTGTGTACAGGAGCCAAAAGACGCTGAGAATATTGTGTACAGGAGCCACTGTGAATACTGTGTTCATGAGCCGAGAGCCACTGAGAATACTGTCTTCAGGAGCCGTCAGCCGCTGTGAATACAGCGTTCAAGAGCCGAGGGCCACTGTGAATATACGCAGTGTTCAACTGTCGAGAGCCACTGTGAATGTAATGGCCTCGAGACATGGGCTTTTGGCTTCTAACACGGAGAAAACTAGGACAATCAGGGCAGGTCTGAGCGGATCCGGTAACTCCCTCCCTTGAATGGTTGGCTTAGCAGCCAAAGCCAGAACGACCCATTACGAGTAGATGTGAGCCAAAGAATGAAGCCTTTGGACCGGTGGGTGTTGTCGCTACGGCTACTGCTGGCTGAGTGGCTGACTGGCGCCATTATCTGCCGCGCCAGACTGCATCATAGCTTCATTTGGAGATACAATTCTGGCGAAGTTTTCGCCAAGATGGGACAGAGGGCGCGCATCGCAAGGCAAGTGAGGAACCAACTGGCTCCGTCTGTACACCAGGAATCATCTGAGGCCTCTGTTCCCAAGTGCACTTTCATGTAATAATTACATCATCAGGGGAGACACAAGAGAGAAATATAACAATCAGTTAATATACAACGAAGAGACGTAGCTAAGACGCCATTTGGTAAACAAATGATTGTCCAAGACAATCGTTGTATATCAACTGACTGTTATATTTCTCTCTTGTGTCTCCCATGATGATGTGGTGATTACACGAAAGTGCACTTGGGAACTTACCGTGTTTCATTTTCCCCATGGACTCATAGATAAATACTTGATCACGCGCGAAATTGTGATTATCTCCAATATTCATGTGTATATATATATGTCAATTAACTCATGATATTCTATATAAAGCTGCCACACTGGCGGGCGAGGGAGGTAGAACCAGAGGTCGACTGACAACAAAAGGACACGCTAGTCTCTTACCGTTGCGTCGCCCATGACTGGGTCACTCCTGGCAACAGGCCCAGGGCATGACCCGCCAGGCTCACGCGACACACTCTATCTTGGTATGTGCACCTCTGTCACCTCCCGTGTGTGGGAGGGGGATGTTACCATGTGTCACGTCTGTTACATCATAACACAACTGGGGCCTTCAACAGCACAGCTTGATTTCTTATATATATATATATTTCTATTCAATGATTACATTATAATATTTCTATTCAATGATTACATTATAATATTTCTATTCAATGATTACATTATAATATTTCTATTCAATGATTACATTATAATATTTCTATTCAATGATTACATTATAATATTTCTATTCAATGATTACATTATAATATTTCTATTCAATGATTACATTATAATATTTCTATTCAATGATTACATTATAATATTTCTATTCAATGATTACATTATAATATTTCTATTCAATGATTACATTATAATATTTCTATTCAATGATTACATTATAATATTTCTATTCAATGATTACATTATAATATTTCTATTCAATGATTACATTATAATATTTCTATTCAATGATTACATTATAATATTTCTATTCAATGATTACATTATAATATTTCTATTCAATGATTACATTATAATATTTCTATTCAATGATTACATTATAATATTTCTATTCAATGATTACATTATAATATTTCTATTCAATGATTACATTATAATATTTCTATTCAATGATTACATTATAATATTTCTATTCAATGATTACATTATAATATTTCTATTCAATGATTACATTATAATATTTCTATTCAATGATTACATTATAATATTTCTATTCAATGATTACATTATAATATTTCTATTCAATGATTACATTATAATATTTCTATTCAATGATTACATTATAATATTTCTATTCAATGATTACATTATAATATTTCTATTCAATGATTACATTATAATATTTCTATTCAATGATTACATTATAATATTTCTATTCAATGATTACATTATAATATTTCTATTCAATGATTACATTATAATATTTCTATTCAATGATTACATTATAATATTTCTATTCAATGATTACATTATAATATTTCTATTCAATGATTACATTATAATATTTCTATTCAATGATTACATTATAATATTTCTATTCAATGATTACATTATAATATTTCTATTCAATGATTACATTATAATATTTCTATTCAATGATTACATTATAATATTTCTATTCAATGATTACATTATAATATTTCTATTCAATGATTACATTATAATATTTCTATTCAATGATTACATTATAATATTTCTATTCAATGATTACATTATAATATTTCTATTCAATGATTACATTATAATATTTCTATTCAATGATTACATTATAATATTTCTATTCAATGATTACATTATAATATTTCTATTCAATGATTACATTATAATATTTCTATTCAATGATTACATTATAATATTTCTATTCAATGATTACATTATAATATTTCTATTCAATGATTACATTATAATATTTCTATTCAATGATTACATTATAATATTTCTATTCAATGATTACATTATAATATTTCTATTCAATGATTACATTATAATATTTCTATTCAATGATTACATTATAATATTTCTATTCAATGATTACATTATAATATTTCTATTCAATGATTACATTATAATATTTCTATTCAATGATTACATTATAATATTTCTATTCAATGATTACATTATAATATTTCTATTCAATGATTACATTATAATATTTCTATTCAATGATTACATTATAATATTTCTATTCAATGATTACATTATAATATTTCTATTCAATGATTACATTATAATATTTCTATTCAATGATTACATTATAATATTTCTATTCAATGATTACATTATAATATTTCTATTCAATGATTACATTATAATATTTCTATTCAATGATTACATTATAATATTTCTATTCAATGATTACATTATAATATTTCTATTCAATGATTACATTATAATATTTCTATTCAATGATTACATTATAATATTTCTATTCAATGATTACATTATAATATTTCTATTCAATGATTACATTATAATATTTCTATTCAATGATTACATTATAATATTTCTATTCAATGATTACATTATAATATTTCTATTCAATGATTACATTATAATATTTCTATTCAATGATTACATTATAATATTTCTATTCAATGATTACATTATAATATTTCTATTCAATGATTACATTATAATATTTCTATTCAATGATTACATTATAATATTTCTATTCAATGATTACATTATAATATTTCTATTCAATGATTACATTATAATATTTCTATTCAATGATTACATTATAATATTTCTATTCAATGATTACATTATAATATTTCTATTCAATGATTACATTATAATATTTCTATTCAATGATTACATTATAATATTTCTATTCAATGATTACATTATAATATTTCTATTCAATGATTACATTATAATATTTCTATTCAATGATTACATTATAATATTTCTATTCAATGATTACATTATAATATTTCTATTCAATGATTACATTATAATATTTCTATTCAATGATTACATTATAATATTTCTATTCAATGATTACATTATAATATTTCTATTCAATGATTACATTATAATATTTCTATTCAATGATTACATTATAATATTTCTATTCAATGATTACATTATAATATTTCTATTCAATGATTACATTATAATATTTCTATTCAATGATTACATTATAATATTTCTATTCAATGATTACATTATAATATTTCTATTCAATGATTACATTATAATATTTCTATTCAATGATTACATTATAATATTTCTATTCAATGATTACATTATAATATTTCTATTCAATGATTACATTATAATATTTCTATTCAATGATTACATTATAATATTTCTATTCAATGATTACATTATAATATTTCTATTCAATGATTACATTATAATATTTCTATTCAATGATTACATTATAATATTTCTATTCAATGATTACATTATAATATTTCTATTCAATGATTACATTATAATATTTCTATTCAATGATTACATTATAATATTTCTATTCAATGATTACATTATAATATTTCTATTCAATGATTACATTATAATATTTCTATTCAATGATTACATTATAATATTTCTATTCAATGATTACATTATAATATTTCTATTCAATGATTACATTATAATATTTCTATTCAATGATTACATTATAATATTTCTATTCAATGATTACATTATAATATTTCTATTCAATGATTACATTATAATATTTCTATTCAATGATTACATTATAATATTTCTATTCAATGATTACATTATAATATTTCTATTCAATGATTACATTATAATATTTCTATTCAATGATTACATTATAATATTTCTATTCAATGATTACATTATAATATTTCTATTCAATGATTACATTATAATATTTCTATTCAATGATTACATTATAATATTTCTATTCAATGATTACATTATAATATTTCTATTCAATGATTACATTATAATATTTCTATTCAATGATTACATTATAATATTTCTATTCAATGATTACATTATAATATTTCTATTCAATGATTACATTATAATATTTCTATTCAATGATTACATTATAATATTTCTATTCAATGATTACATTATAATATTTCTATTCAATGATTACATTATAATATTTCTATTCAATGATTACATTATAATATTTCTATTCAATGATTACATTATAATATTTCTATTCAATGATTACATTATAATATTTCTATTCAATGATTACATTATAATATTTCTATTCAATGATTACATTATAATATTTCTATTCAATGATTACATTATAATATTTCTATTCAATGATTACATTATAATATTTCTATTCAATGATTACATTATAATATTTCTATTCAATGATTACATTATAATATTTCTATTCAATGATTACATTATAATATTTCTATTCAATGATTACATTATAATATTTCTATTCAATGATTACATTATAATATTTCTATTCAATGATTACATTATAATATTTCTATTCAATGATTACATTATAATATTTCTATTCAATGATTACATTATAATATTTCTATTCAATGATTACATTATAATATTTCTATTCAATGATTACATTATAATATTTCTATTCAATGATTACATTATAATATTTCTATTCAATGATTACATTATAATATTTCTATTCAATGATTACATTATAATATTTCTATTCAATGATTACATTATAATATTTCTATTCAATGATTACATTATAATATTTCTATTCAATGATTACATTATAATATTTCTATTCAATGATTACATTATAATATTTCTATTCAATGATTACATTATAATATTTCTATTCAATGATTACATTATAATATTTCTATTCAATGATTACATTATAATATTTCTATTCAATGATTACATTATAATATTTCTATTCAATGATTACATTATAATATTTCTATTCAATGATTACATTATAATATTTCTATTCAATGATTACATTATAATATTTCTATTCAATGATTACATTATAATATTTCTATTCAATGATTACATTATAATATTTCTATTCAATGATTACATTATAATATTTCTATTCAATGATTACATTATAATATTTCTATTCAATGATTACATTATAATATTTCTATTCAATGATTACATTATAATATTTCTATTCAATGATTACATTATAATATTTCTATTCAATGATTACATTATAATATTTCTATTCAATGATTACATTATAATATTTCTATTCAATGATTACATTATAATATTTCTATTCAATGATTACATTATAATATTTCTATTCAATGATTACATTATAATATTTCTATTCAATGATTACATTATAATATTTCTATTCAATGATTACATTATAATATTTCTATTCAATGATTACATTATAATATTTCTATTCAATGATTACATTATAATATTTCTATTCAATGATTACATTATAATATTTCTATTCAATGATTACATTATAATATTTCTATTCAATGATTACATTATAATATTTCTATTCAATGATTACATTATAATATTTCTATTCAATGATTACATTATAATATTTCTATTCAATGATTACATTATAATATTTCTATTCAATGATTACATTATAATATTTCTATTCAATGATTACATTATAATATTTCTATTCAATGATTACATTATAATATTTCTATTCAATGATTACATTATAATATTTCTATTCAATGATTACATTATAATATTTCTATTCAATGATTACATTATAATATTTCTATTCAATGATTACATTATAATATTTCTATTCAATGATTACATTATAATATTTCTATTCAATGATTACATTATAATATTTCTATTCAATGATTACATTATAATATTTCTATTCAATGATTACATTATAATATTTCTATTCAATGATTACATTATAATATTTCTATTCAATGATTACATTATAATATTTCTATTCAATGATTACATTATAATATTTCTATTCAATGATTACATTATAATATTTCTATTCAATGATTACATTATAATATTTCTATTCAATGATTACATTATAATATTTCTATTCAATGATTACATTATAATATTTCTATTCAATGATTACATTATAATATTTCTATTCAATGATTACATTATAATATTTCTATTCAATGATTACATTATAATATTTCTATTCAATGATTACATTATAATATTTCTATTCAATGATTACATTATAATATTTCTATTCAATGATTACATTATAATATTTCTATTCAATGATTACATTATAATATTTCTATTCAATGATTACATTATAATATTTCTATTCAATGATTACATTATAATATTTCTATTCAATGATTACATTATAATATTTCTATTCAATGATTACATTATAATATTTCTATTCAATGATTACATTATAATATTTCTATTCAATGATTACATTATAATATTTCTATTCAATGATTACATTATAATATTTCTAATCAGTAATTACATTATGATATTTCTATTCAGTGATTACATTATAATATTTCTATTCACTAATTACATTATATTTCTATTCAGTGATTACATTATAATATTTCTTTCAGTGATGACATAATATTTCTATTCAGTGATGACATTACAATATTTCTATTCAATGATTACATTATGATATTTCTATTCAGTGATTACATTATAATATTTCTATTCAATGATTACATTATAATAATTGTATTCACAGTGACCAGCTTATCACCAGTAACGGCCCAGAAGAAGCAGATATCCCTTATCTCTTATCTTCAGCCTCCCATCATTATCCCAGGTCACTGACAGCATTGTACAACCTCCTTCCAGCGTCCCAGGTCACACCCTCATGTGTCCCAGCATTGTGAAGCCTTCCCACCAGTGTCCCAGATGAATCCCATCACTTCCCACCTGTTTGACCTCCACCTTCCTCAAGTGTCTCGACTCAATAGAGAGATATCGCGAGACATTCGTCCTCCTCTCGGTACATGGGTGTTCTGTGGTCTCCATTTCTGCCAGGAAACAAGAATTATACATCCTGGGTTCGTTATACATCTTGGGTTCGTTATACATCTTGGGTTCGTTATACACCCTGGGTTCGTTATACATCCTGGGTTCGTTATGCATCCTGGGTTCGTTATACACCCTGGGTTCGATATACATCCTGGGTTCGTTATACATCTTGGGTTCGTTATACATCTTGGGTTCGTTATACATCTTGGGTTCGTTATACATCTTGGGTTCGTTATATTCACATCACAGTTGCTGAACTGACTGTCTACAACGACGGATTGCGCAAGTCTTGTCTTGTGCTACAGGCAGCGCGGTATCGGTGGCCGGCGGGCCGAGAGACCCGCCCGCTGCCAGTCGACTCCGAAACTATCGTACACTTCTGAGGGACGACGAACAAAGTGTTCGGGCGGGCGGGCTGGAGGGCGAACACGACTCTCCTGTTCCCCAGGTCGGTATGGCCTTGCGACTGGCCATCTGGGGGAGGAGGAGGAGGAGGAGGAGGAGGAGGAGGAGGAGGGGAGGAAATACAAGTGGCTCTTGCCGCCCCTTCTGGCTCACACACGGTACAATCCTCACCTATTCACAAGACCCATCGAGGTGAACAGGAACTGACACCAAACTTGTTGCCTTCACCGCTTTCATCACCGGGCGTCTCTCCCCTGCTCATACGAAGCGACGCAAGCGGTAAGGCAGCAGCCCAAAGCGTCTATGTATGAATGAATGTGTCAGTTACGAATAGGCAGTTACGCAAGTCTTTATTTCCTGGTGTTTTACATAGCAGTTTCACCCGGAATATACCTCAGCCACTGTCTGAAGGAGGCGCGGGTGGAGGTCGCCGGCGTGTCGAACTTTGCTCCTGACGATGTTCTCGGTGCATGTTATTACCCCAGCGGCAGGAGGGTCTCCATGACATACATACGTTCTCGTCTCAGCCGAGCGAACTGAAATCTATATACACCTGAAATCTATATACATCGGTCTGACTCATGCCAGGTGCACCTAATGTAAAGCAATCGTACGATCGACGTAAGAGCGGAGCTGCAATCAACACATAGCAAAGCCTACGTCGACGTAGAGCGGAGAGCAACTATCATCGTAAAGTGAAGCTACGATTTACGTAAAGCGAAGGTCATGTCAACGTATAACGAAGCTACGATCAACTTCGAGCGTTGCGAACTGTTATCGACAGCTGACGAAAGTAGATATGGCTGGCACCTCGAGGCTGTAGTCTACGCCAAGACTCACTTAACAAAGGTTCTTCAGTCTGAGAATACAATGGCGAGGAGACGAGCAACCTTGCTACTGTGGGTCGGAGGAATGTACACCACCAGCACACAACGGAGGGAGGAAGGAACTGGACACTACAAGACATGAATACAAGATGGATGAAGGGTCCCTTCCTGAGATCCACCAGTGCCCCACGTCACTGTCAGCAGTGTGGTGCCTCCCTCTAGTGTCCCAGGTCACTGCCAGCAGTATGGTGCCTCCTTCCAGTGCCCCAGGTCACTGTCAGCAGTGTGGTGCCTCCTTCCAGTGCCCCAGGTCACTGTCAGCAGTGTGGTGCCTCCTTCCAGTGTCCCAGGTCACTGTCAGCAGTGTGGTGCCTCCTTCCAGTGCCCCAGGTCACTGTCAGCAGTGTGGTGCCTCCTTCCAGTGCCCCAGGTCACTGCCAGCAGTGTAGAGCCTCCTACCAGTGTCCCAGGTCACTGCCAGCAGTGTAGAGCCTCCTACCAGTGTCCCAGGTCACTGCCAGCAGTGTAGAGCCTCCCTCCAGTGTCCCAGGTCACTGCCAGCAGTGTAGTGCCTCCCTCCAGTGTCCCAGGTCACTGCCAGCAGTGTAGAGCCTCCCTCCAGTGTCCCAGGTCACTGCCAGCAGTGTAGAGCCTCCCTCCAGTGTCCCAGGTCACTGCCAGCAAGGTGGAGTCTCCCAACAGTGTCTCAGGTCACTCCCATCAAAACCTCAGGTCAATCTCAGTCCTCCCCATCACCCAGCCCCTTCCTTACTGACACCTAGCCAACCTCCCTCCCATCTCCACGCCTTAGGCTCCCCGATGGGCCGATATTCTCCCCATCCCCCCCAGCATCACCCCTACTCCCCAATGACATCTCCCCTCGTCTGCTGGGGCTCAACGTTTTTGGCATCAGCACAAAGACACTTCCCCTCACATTCCCCCCCCCCTCTCTCTCTCTCTCTCTCTCTCTCTCTCTCTCTCTCTCTCTCTCTCTCTCTCTCTCTCTCTCTCCCCATCATGGCATCTCGCCCTCTTGGCACCCAACGGCATCTCTACCCCCGGCATCTCTACCACCGTGGCCCCCAGATAAGGGGAGGGGGGGAAGGGGGTTGTCATGCCCTTGCCACGATGACCTCCCCTGCTCTCTATACTGGCCCGTATCACCCAGTGCCACGTCGTGACCCCCTCCTCTCTAAATGGCCTCTTCCAATCCAGTGCCACATCTTCGTAGGACACCATCCCTCACCTCACCTCACCTCCCTATTAAAGACGAGCCGTGTCTAGTGGCACTCCATCGCTAGTGCCAGAGCCACCATGCTACATACCATGACACCCCCATATCTACTGTGCCATCCTGCCGCCTGCGGCAACCCCGTTACGTACGGCAACCAGCTGACTATGACCCCGTCATTCCGTGCATGGCAACTCATCATCCGTGGCAACACACTGTCTGGGTCATTCTGCCGTGCATGACATTCTGTTGCATTCCGCTTCTTACGTCATCCACGGCATGCAAGCAATACCCTACACCCACACAAGCAACACCCTACACCCACACAAGCAACACCCTACACCCACACAAGCAACACCCTACACCCACACAAGCAACACCCTACACCCACACAAGCAACACCCTACACCCACACAAGCAACACCCCACACCCACACAAGCAACACCCTACACCCACACAAGCAACACCCTACACCCACACAAGCCACACCCCACACCCACACAAGCCACACCCCACACCCACACAAGCAACACCCTACACCCACACAACCAACACCCTACACCCACACAACCAACACCCTACACCCACACAAGCAACACCCTACACTCACACAGGCAACACCCTACACCCACACAACCAACACCCTACACCTACACAAGCAACACCCTACACCCACACAAGCAACACCCTACACCCACACAAGCCACACCCCACACCCACACAAGCAACACCCTACACCCACACAACCAACACCCTACACCCACACAAGCAACACCCTACACCCACACAAGCAACACTCCAACTCCCAGGTAAGCAACAGCCCACAGCCCTGCCCACACTGCACCATTCCCCTCCCGCCCACAATGCCTGGCACCTTCCACTGGTTTCTATCATGTGAACGTAATTCCCAAAGTTTCATTTCCATTCGTCAGTGTCGGACCCTCGCTGCTCCCCCTCCACCAGCCTGGCCAGCACCTCCGCATCGCCCTAGCCTCACAGGTACTTCCCACACACACATCAGCCAACTTCCCCCTCCTCCTCCTCCTCACCCCACCTCCCACTACCTCAGCCATCTGCCCTTCCTCACCCACAAAGGGGGGAAATAGCGAACCCCCTCCTCTAACCACTTCACATCTCATCCTTCAGCATCCGTCTCGCTGACACAAACGTCTCAATTCATTCATCCTCTCCACCTCACAGCCTGCGACAGTGCCCTGCTGCTTCGGCCCAGATCCTACGACAGTGTCCTACTGCTTTGGGCCAGATCCTACGACAGTGTCCTGCTGCTTCGGCCCAGATCCTACGACAGTGTCCTACTGCTTTGGGCCAGATCCTACGACAGTGTCCTGCTGCTTCGGCCCACATCCTACGACAGTGTCCTACTGCTTTGGGCCAGATCCTACGACAGTGTCCTACTGCTTTGGGCCAGATCCTACTACAGTGTCCTGTCGTCTCTTGTGGTGCATTACCTCTCCACAGTTCCACATCACCTCAGGACCCAGCACACATGACCCCTGTACTCCTTGCCATCCTCCGCCACTCTCGCCGCTCCTCACTCGAAGAGGCCAAGCCAACATCTCCCTCCCTCCCTCCCTCCTCCGTGCGTCACCCATGCAAGACATGACGCACACGGAGAGGTGGGAAGGTGACCCGGGGTGAGCTTTGCCACACTCATCAACAACGTTCGAATCCCTCCGTACCTTCCCCCCCCTCCCCCCCCATGACGTATCGCCTGTCACAACGTCATGACGTCCCCACGACATGCACCCCCCCCCCACACCCCCCACGGACACAAGAATGATTCGTACAACAGAAATTCTTATGCATGACGCCAGCACCTCCAACCACACACCACCCTCACATAACACCACTACGATATATGGTATACCTCCACCACTACGGTATACCTCCACTACTACGGTGTACGGTATGCCTCCACACCTCCACCACTACGATATACGGTAAACTTACACACCTCCACCACTCCGATATACGATATACTTCCACACCTCCACCACTACGATATAAGGTATACTTCCACACCTCCACCACTGCGATATACGGTATACTTCCACACCTCCACCACTGCGATATACCTCTACACCCACACCACAAAGACGATGACTGCTGACACTGAAACACTTGACGTCACCCTCCCTCCCTGCTTCCCTCCCTCCCTCCCACACACCCTGCCTGCCTCCCTCCCTCCCTGCTTCCCTCCCTCCCTCCCTCACACCCTGCCTCCCTCCCTCCCTCCTTGCTTCCCTCCCTCCCTCCTTGCTTCCCTCCCTCCCTCCCTCCCATCTAAAATCATTGCCACATGTGTCGGCCGCTGGCTTCCCTCGTTACCTACGTTTGACACGAGCGCCACCATTATACAACCCAAGTGTTTCACAGGGTCGGATGCCTCTAAATACCCCAGCCTCCCCCTGAATACATTCATCTTCACTTCCTCCATTCAATCTTGTTACGATACTCGGGACTTGTCTAACTACCCAACCATCAATAAGGCTCAACAATTTCCTCTCGAGGCAACATGCCTCCACTCCACTGCCTCATTTGAGCCTTTCATTACCACGTAATTCATCCACGTGCCTTCATTATGCACTTCATTCATCTTCATTCCTTGTGCATCTTTCATCTCTTATTAATATCTATATCTTATACTCTTATCTCTCTCTCTCTCTCTCTCTCTCTCTCTCTCTCTCTCTCTCTCTCTCTCTCTGTACGTATGTATGTATGTATGTATGTGTCTCAATACTCCCTACAGCACATCTACTGTATTGACAGTACCTCCTACACCACACCTACTGTATCAACAGTAGTTCTTACAGCACATCTACTGCAGTAACAGTAACTCCTACGACACCTGTACTGTATTAAGAGTAGGTTACTACAACACCTGTACTGTATTAAGAGTAGGTTACTACAACACCTGTATTGTATTAAGAGTAGGTTACTACAACACCTGTATTGTATTAAGAGTAAGTTACTACAACACCTGTATTGTTTTAAGAGCAAGTTCCTACTACACCTGTACTGTATTAAGTGTAGGTTACTCCAGCACCGGTACTGTAGCAAAAGTGGCTTGAATCGTATGCTGGCAGAATGTATACATATTCAAAAACCAAAATTTGCATAAAAACGTCTAAATACATGTCTACAGGATATCTAATTACCCTCAACAGTAAACAGGTATGTTTACAGTAATTCGAACCACCGGTGAAACGACTACTTCTGCGTCGCTGGTAATTACCTCCAGGTTGATGACTGGCACAGTGCAGGGACGAGGAGGTGGCCATCCACGGTGGCTGGCCTGAACCACCACACGGACGTCCATGACCCGCGTTCGACGCCCCACATACAAAGCCAGGGTCACTCAGGCTTTAGGACACTACTAGTCTCTATATACACGTCTAAGGTTATCTCCAGTGCCACCACTGGTGGTAGGTGGTGGTGGTGGGAGAGGTGGCAGCCTATCCAGTTCCATCATTCGTATTCATCCATCCAGCCACATCTCTGCTTTCCGCTATACGTGTAGAAACATCAATTCTCTTCTCGCACAGGTATTCCACAAGGGGTTCATCTCACTCCTGTGTTTCTGTAGCACAAGTGTTGCTCTTCCATCAGTACAAATGAGGTGTCCTTAGCAACACACAGCGTCTTGTGTTGTCAAAAGCCTTCCTGTTGCTTCAAAATATCACAAGATGAAGAATATTCGCGTGAGGTGTGAGGCTACTTCCTCCACAGCTCCTCGCCGAGACAAACAAAGGACTTCAAAACTCACAAACATCCCCGAAGTTCGAACCATAGTCCTCATGAGCCACAGAGCCAGTAAGAAGAGACGAGGAGAAAAGACAAAGGACGATAGTAAAGCAAGAGACACTGTTCATCGAATTAAGAATTTACCTAAATGATAAAAGACCCAAAAGACCCCATCATCCAGCAAATACATGGCCGAGTTCGCCAGCACACAAATGAAGAGAATGAGTGAGGAAAGATTGACAAAGAGGATATACGTGTCGGAAATAGAGGGAACGAGGAAAAGTGGGAGACCAAATTGAAGGTGGAAGGATGGAGTGAAAAAGATTTTGAACGATCGGGGCCTGAACATGCAGGAGGGTGAAAGGCGTGCACAGGATAGAGTGAATTTGAACGATGTGGTATACCGGGGTCGCAGTGCTCTTCACGGATTGAACTAGGGCATGTGAAGCGTCTGGGGTAAACCAAGGAAAGGTCTGTGGGGCCTGGATGTGGATAGGGAGCTGTGTTTTCAGAGCATTACACATGGCAGCTAGAGACAATGGATGTGAGAGGATGCAGCCTTTCTTCGTCCGTTCCTGGCGCTACCTCGCTAACACAGGAAACGGTGATCAAGTATGATTTATATATATATAGCTGTCACATATAGTAGCCTCTGGCTACATATAACAGGTATTGGCAAGAAATAGGAAAAAAAAAAGGCTAAATACAGCAGTCACTGGCTAGATATAGCAGCCAGTGGCTAAATATAGCTATTCAGCCACTGGCTGGTGGTCCATGATATTCATCTCCTTGACAAGCTATCAACAAACAAACAAACAAAATCAAGGGCGTCTTATCCCTTAAGTAAACTCGTTTATCAAACTGTTACTTGTTAAGTGACGTGATATATTTGGTAACACTGTTTTGAAGTAATATACAACACTTAATACCCGTTGTAAAGTGATACGTTCCATCTGATACTTAAGGCGAAGTGTAAGACTTGATCCATACAATAAAGTGAGGTGCAACACCTGATACTTAAAGTAAAGTGAGGTGCAACACCTGATACTTAAAGGAAAGTAAGGTGCAACACTTAAATTAATTAAGTGAGGTATTCCGTACCACCCTAAGCACTGGACCATTTTTTTCCCCTAATCATACGAAACTTTCGCTATTAAGTTAGCTGGAGTAACATTAAGTTATCTTGGGTTATATTAAGTTAGCTGGAGTTACATTAGGTTGGCTGGTGTTATATTAAATTAACTGGGGGGGGGGGTTACATTACATTTAGCTGGAATCGTATTACATTGAAGTTATCAAAGGCTATATCATATTTAGCTGGAGCTACTTTATATCAAGTAAGCTGTGGAGGTAGATTATATTTAGCTGGGGGTCACATTACATCAAGTTAGCTGTGGGTGATATTACTTTATCTTGTCTGGTAGACTGGTAGACTGGTAGAAGGTCGAATGTTAGGACCTCGTATGGAAAAGGGCATGTCGTGTCCAAAGGCCCTACCATCGTGCCCATGGGCCGTATGGTCGTGCTCAAGGGCCGTCCCGTCGTGCTCAAGGGCAGACTGTCGTGTTAAGGGCCGTCCCGTCGTGTTCAAGAGACAGACCATCGTGTTCAAGGGCCGTATGGTCGCGCTCAAGGGGCAGACCGTTGTGCTCAAGGGCCGTCCTGTCGTGTCTAAGGGCCGTCCCGTCGTGCTCAAGGGCTAGACCCTCCTCCTGAAGTGGTTTACGAAAGTCCCGCACCTCGAATACTTCACGTGGTCCAGCACAGACGACCGCCTCTACATGGTGTGTGTGTGTGTGGCTGGCAGTGTGGGTGTCGTCGTAGAAGACCCCCTTCATCTTGTAGCTTATGCCCTGAATTCAGAGGCGGTGTACACGTCTGTGCGTGTCCCACAGCTGACGAAGGGAGTCCTCGCCCACCCTGGTGACCCGAACCGTTCGACACTCCACTGTTCTACTGTTTTAAGCAGAACTGTTTTCGTGTTGGGCAAGAGGAGGCAACATTTCAAAACAGTGCGTGCATGGATTCCGACATGTATTTGCATACATACATATGCATGACGGAGATAATAACACGTGCATTATTCGACGGGGCGCATATGTATTTTCGGCATATGTAATTCGAGCTGGTGTTTGTGTGTGTGTGTGTGTGTGTGTGTGTGTGTGTGTAGGAAAACACAACAGACACAAGGCTTCTCAGTGTTACTTTGTGTACACGTCTGCTCCATCGTCAAGACCTCCAGCTGTTGTGTATACACCCCTCACCACACTCGAGGTACCTGGCGCCTCCGTGCACCTGAACGCGAGAACTTATACACACCTTCCAATCTCTCCCACAGCTCACCTGTGCCCCCCCCTCTATTTCCTCCCTCCCCTCTTCATCCTCCCTCCCAGTTCACCACACATGGGGTGTGGACAAAGGAGTTCGCTCACAATCACGTCCCAGTTACCTAACCTATGCAGAGGCTAAGGTAAGCACAATTGGTGCAGTAGCTCTCCAACCAAGACCTCAATTGCCAGATCGGGAATGAAGCCACTTGATCTTCTAGCCACCAACACCTCTTGCTCAACACTATCCCTTGTCCCCAGGGTAGCACAACACAGACACACACACACAGACACACAGACACACACACACACACACAGACACAAACACACACACACACACACACACACACACACACACACACACACACACACACACACAGAGTCGTTCGTGAGACCTCGCCTCAGAGCGTGGGAGAGAGAATGGGAGGGAGTGCCAGTACAGAGTCGTTCATCGCCTCCTCCAAAAGGCTGCTCTCTCTCTCTCTCTCTCTCTCTCTCTCTCTCTCTCTCTCTCTCTTTCTCTCCATTCGTCTGCGCCGTCTGTCTGTCTGTCTGTCTGTTGTGGTGTGTGTGTCAAGCTTCGCGCACCCGACCCAACTTTACGTCTATCGTTAATTCGGTCTGGGACGGTTTACGACGTATCGTTACGACGTAAAGGATCGCTGCAACGTAACTCTTGATGTCGAGTCTTGCTCGTCTGTGACGCATTCTTGCGTCAAGTCCTGTGCTTGCCTGTGACGCATTCTCCCATCACGCCATGTTTAGTCTGTGACGCAATCTTACGTCACCTCATGTCCTCCTGTGACGTAATCTCCCGTCGCGTCTTGTGAAGCAACCTTACGTCTCGTCTTCTCTGCCTGTGACGTAACCTTACGTCACGTCTTACGTGCCTGTGAGACAGCCTTGCGTCTCGCCTAGCTTGTCTGTGACGGACTGTTACGTCACGCCTTGCATGACACGTTTTTACTCAGTAAACAGACCGACTGTCCTTGGCAAGCAAGCTTGGCAAGCACAAGGCTCTTCCGTTAAGCTTAGCATTCAAAGTTACTACCATTCTAAGCTTATCTTCCCCCCAATCCCCCCCTAATCGTAAGCTTTGACGACCTAATGAACCACCAGTTCCCTTTCGTCATGCAGAATTCCCTTAAAACAGCGAATCAGACATAATAAACCAAACGTTTTAAATAAAAAAGAGAACGAACCATTTCAGTTTTGCTTAGCCGTGTGTTTCTTGTGTTCGCTCAGCAGTTTAACCTCAGTAAGACGAACGAAAACTCTCACTAAGTCGGAGGATCGAGCGGCAAATATGGTGGGCAGTGTGTGACATCAGCGCTCAGTTAGCGGGAGTAGCGTATCAGCGCTCAGTTAGCGGGAGTAGCGTATCAGCGCTCAGTTAGCGGGAGTAGCGTATCAGCGCTCAGTTAGCGGGAGTAGCGTATCAGCGCTCAGTTAGCGAGAGTAGCGTATCAGCGCTCAGTTAGCGGGAGTAGCGTATCAACGCTCAGGTAGTGGGAGTAGCGTATCAGCGCTCAGTTAGCGAAAGTAGCGTAAAGCTGAACTGGCAGTGCTGGGCAGAGATACACACACAGGAGGGACACTGCTCAGCCTTATCCCTTCTGTCTATCGGTCTATCTCTTTATCTATCCATCTGTCTATCTATCTATCTATCTATCTATTAGGCTGTTCATCTATCTAGTCTGTCTATCTGACGCCATTAAGGATCAGGGGTTCATACAAGCTCTGATAATCACACACACACACACACACACACACACACACACACACACACACACACACAGATGAACAGTGTGTTTGAGTGGAAGAGGAGTTCTCCACACTTATTCCACCACAGTGGAGCTGATATATGCAAATTTATGCATGCCACTGTAGTCCACGTGAGACAAGATAACTCTCTGTTTACTGTCTTAATCGCTAAGACATTTATCATTATCATTATCACACGCCACGGTAACATACAACATTATCAAACAATGACAACAAGAAATTCGTCTTGCCCAACCAGAGAGACCTGGGATAACTGGTTGAGCGGGTCGACCATGTGCAGTGGGTCGACCAGCTCGACCACACGGTCAGAAAAAAAACCCGACCCTTAGCAACAACATCCAACACTACCAGGTCAACCACACCTTGACGACCAGTCTAGCCCATGACCCTGACCTCCTTCACCTCCCCCTCCCTTGACCTTGCTGGTGACAGGTGACCTTTGAACTCCACCGTACCGTCTCTCTGTCTCGAGATTTCACGACCTCAACCCGCCACATGAGGAGGGACACAGGATTGAAACCTTTTTGTTCCTCGTCTGTGGAGTTAGAAACCCGACACGCAGCCCAGCTGGCATACACACTCAACCCTGCCTTGTTTATATATATATATATATATATATATATATATATATATATATATATATATATATATATATATATATATATATATATATTCCTATGAGTCCACGGGGAAAATAAAACACGATAAGTTCCCAAGTGCACTTTCGTGTAATAATCACATCATCAGGGGAGACACAAGAGAGAAATATAACAGTCAGTTGATATACATCGAAGAGACGAAGCTAGGACGTCATTTGGTAAACATGTGATTGTCCAAAGCATAACTGACTGATATATTTCTCTCTTGTGTCTCCCCTGATGATGTGATTATTACACGAAAATGCACTTGGGAACTTATCGTGTTTTATTTTCCCCGTGGACGCATAGGAATATATATATATATATATATATATATATATATATATATATATATATATATATACATATACTAAGGTTCTCTGATCCACTCTCACTCTCAGTTACTCTCACAGTCATCCTCTTCATAGACAGAGTTTCAGGTCTATGTTGTGCCTACTGGATGATTTCAGGTGACCTGGTACCTGAACACGATCTGGGGTTGATACCTGGTCATGACCTGGGGTTGGCATAACTGGTCATGACCTGGGATTGGTACCTGGTCATGACCTGGGGTTACTATGAAACCCCATAACACTATCTCCATCGCTGGGGCACCCCATCTCTACACTATCTCTCACCATCGCCAAGACGCTATCCTGCCTTCCCCTCCCCCCCCTTATCTCCCCCAAGGCCAAAATAGACTCGTCTCCCCCCCCCCTCGGGGGTCATTCACGACCAAAATCACACCCTAACAACCCACTTGAATGACTCCATGACAGTTCGTGGCGCCCCCGGCATATGACAGGTGTCATGTGTCACTGTGTCATGCATCTCATTAAGCTTCATGGAGCGTGTAATCCTGACTGAAACAAAGGTCATGACTTGCTGAAGTTCTTTCAGTGGACGAGGGTAATACAGGTTTGTGCTGATGGTGAAGCCTCAGTGATGGTGAAGCCTCAGTGATGGTGAAGCCTCAGTGACGGTAAAGCCTCAGTGATGGTGAAGCCTCAGTGATGGTGAAGCCTCAGTGATGGTGAAGCCTCAGTGATGGTGAAGCCTCAGTGACGGTGAAGCCTCAGTGACGGTAAAGCCTCAGTGATGGTGAAGCCTCAGTGATGGTAAAGCCTCAGTGATGGTGAAGCCTCAGTGATGGTGAAGCCTCAGTGACGGTAAAGCCTCAGTGATGGTGAAGCCTCAGTGATGGTAAAGCCTCAGTGATGGTGAAGCCTCAGTGATGGTGAAGCCTCAGTGATGGTGAAGCCTCAGTGATGGTAAAGCCTCAGTGATGGTGAAGCCTCAGTGACGGTGAAGCCTCAGTGACGGTAAAGCCTCAGTGATGGTGAAGCCTCAGTGATGGTAAAGCCTCAGTGATGGTGAAGCCTCAGTGACGGTAAAGCCTCAGTGATGGTGAAGCCTCAGTGATGGTGAAGCCTCAGTGATGGTGAAGCCTCAGTGACGGTAAAGCCTCAGTGATGGTGAAGCCTCAGTGATGGTGAAGCCTCAGTGATGGTGAAGCCTCAGTGATGGTAAAGCCTCAGTGATGGTGAAGCCTCAGTGATGGTGAAGCCTCAGTGATGGTGAAGGCCTTGAGGCACATGATGGTGGTGGTCGTGCATTCATCCCATCACCCGCCCAGGGCATCTCCTGCATTCACATCACTGAAGGCAGTGTTACCGGACAGCGAAGGAAACACCTAACTTGCCACAATTCTTTCTTTCCATTACGAGGGAAAGAAGTCGTCTTTCCTTCTAGGTATAGAGATGGACACTGTGAGGGACGACGCCTCCTCCTTAACGTTCCCTCACTCCTCCTCCTCCTCCTCCTCCCGCGCCGCTATCATGCTCGCTATCTACCTCAGGGGCACCTGGGCGGCGGAGGGAGGCGCCCTGATACACCACCATGTGTAACACAGTTGGAAGCGACGGGCCTGAAATTTGCGTACTATTTTCGCCCAACACGACGAGGGAAGGAGTGAGGGAGGGTAGCGGAGGGAGGGAGTGAGGGAGGGTAGCGGAGGGAGGGAGTGAGGGAGGGCAGCGGAGGGAGGGAATGAGGGAGGGCAGCGGAGGGAGCGAGTGAGGGAGGGCAGCGGAGGGAGAGGTCCACAGTGCAGCAGGCGTCGTTCACCGAAGGCGCTACAAGACGAAGGGAGGCAGACGACGCAGAGGTGTGTGTGTTAGGCTCCGACGCGCCCGTGTGAGTCAGCAGGAGGGTTCGCCAGGCGACGTCCAGCTGGTGACGTGTGTGAGTGTGTGTGTGTGAGAGTGTGTGAGTCAGTAGGGAGGTGCGTCAGGCCACGTGGGGGTCGCTGGGAGTGCACGTGGTCAAGTTCTCAGCAACTGTTACTCCCCCACACACGCTAGTCCCAGGATCATACACCAACTTTACGCTAATCCCAGCATCACCGCCAGGCCCTTCGGGGGGCGATGCAGGGCGATTAGAGGACCTACCTACCTCCCTCCTCTTCGTCAGTGCCTACACCAGGAGACGTGTTTGGGATCCTACTCTCGTTAAATACTACATATATATATATACAAGTATTTCGTCAGCTCTACCTGACTCACACACTCAAACAAAGGCCTGGAGAGAGAGAGAGAGAGAGAGAGAGAGAGAGAGAGAGAGAGAGAGAGAGAGAGAGAGAGAGAGAGAGAGAGAGAGAGAGCGTAGCCTCATCTTGTGAGAGAGAGTTCAGGGTGGTGGTGGCGGTAGGAGGAGGGCGCCCCAGGCAGTGCCCACGGCTGGGGCGTGGGTGTAGGTCTCGGGTCCCTACAGCCCACACTGTGCTGGCTGCTGCCAAGCCCCCACGGTCCACTCTCCTCAGGAGGAGACGAGGAGGAGGAGGAGGAGGAGAAGGAGGAGGAGGAGGAGGTGCCCTTGTGTCTCCCGCTTCGTGACAACAGGCGAGAGGAGTTCGAAGACGAGATTAGAACAGCCGAAGCTTGACTCCTTCTCCTCCAGAGGCTCTGAGCGAAGTGTGTGTGTGTGTGTGTGTGTGTGTGTGTGTGTGTGTGTGTGTGTTGGGAGGGAGTTTAACACCCGTGGAGTTCCATCTCTTGAACTTTCTCCGGCGTCGTAAAACTTTTAAACTTTCGTGTATTGTCAACATTCCCTGCGTCGTAACTTGCTTTATTTCATTCATCTACTCATCTATTGCTTCATTCATTCACTGATCTATTGTTTCATTCATCTACTCATCTATTATTTCATTCATCCAATGATCTATCATTTCATTCATCCACTGATCTATTATTTCATTCATCCACTGATCTATTATTTCATTCATCCACTGATCTATTATTTCAATCATTTACTGATCTATTCTTTCATTCATTCACTTATCTATTATTTCATTCATTCACTGATCTATTATTTCATTCATCCACTGATCTATTATTTCATTCATCCACTGATCTATTATTTCCTTCATTCATTGATCTATTCTTTCAATCATTCACTGATCTTTCATTCATTCACTGATCTATTATTCCATTCATCCACTGATCTATTATTTCATTCATCCACTGATCTATTATTTCATTCATCCACTGATCTATTATTTCATTCATCCACTGATCTATTATTTCATTCATCCACTGATCTATTATTTCATTCAATCACTCATCTATTTTTTCATTCATCCACTGATCTAATATGCCATTCATCCATTAATCTGTTAATACAAAAGTTCTTTACATCTATTTTAGTAGGTTTCTCCCTATGTTCTCTAGTTAGTCTCTGCGTTCACTGTCGCCACCTGTCATTTTGATCTCCAGTTCTTAAAAATCTAATGTTCCAGTCAAGTCTTATTACAGTCTTCCACGGTGGCCAGATGCGTAACCTCTGGCCTCGCCCTGTAACACAACACTCTTATTTCTAATACCATCTTTGCTCATCTCCTCTTGACCTTCTCTAACATTTCTTTAAGTTTCTTTTAGTGATGCAACCGCTTTCAAAGACCGCATCGCCGTCTTCAGCGACCGTGCCGTCGTGTTCTACCATCGTATTTCGAGTTCACGGGTCGTACCGTCGTGTTCAAGGGTCGTACCGTCGTGTTCAAGGGTCGTACCGTCGTGTTCAAAGGTCGTACGGTGGTGTTCAAGGGTCGTACCGTCGTGTTCAAAGGTCGTACCGTGGTGTTCAAGGGTCGTACCGTCGTGTTCAAAGGTTGTACCGTCGTGTTCAAGGGTCGTACCGTCGTGTCCAACGGTCGTACCGTCGTGGTTTATGTAGACGGATGAGAATTGTCGTTCTTCAAGCTGAGTTATTCATTGCTATAACTGTTCATCCATTGAATGTTTTGTTCAGGGAGAACTAAGCTAAAGCTGACCTTTTACCGAACACTAACACACAAGTTGCCAGCAGCTATTGCCTTCCAAAATAAAGCTTAACTTAAAAACAAAGTAAAGAACTGCTTCTTTATACCTGGCAACCATCGAAGGGTGTGTTTCTAAGCTTTTGATTACGTTTCCCAGGTTGAACACACACACACACGTGCCTTATCCCAGTAAAAAAGCGGCAGACAAACACGAGACAAACGGGAAATATCGACACAGAAGAGGGATTTATAAAAGGGTTTTAAAGGTACTCTAATACTACTCAGTACAACTCTAAGCATCAGAGCCCCATATGAGGTTCAACACCCTAACCCCCCCATAAAACCCCTTACACACCCAGCATTAAGCCCCACACTGTGTGTACAACACCTTACCCACGCTATACCATATACTAGGGGGCTGTTTTACCCAGCATTAAGCCCCACACTGTGTGCAAAACACCTTACCCACTCTATACCATATACTAGGGGGCTGTTTTACCCAACATTTAAGCCCCACACTGTGTGTAAAACACCTTACCCACTCTATGCCACATACTAGGGGTCTGTTTTCTACACCTCAGGAGCTATAGCGTGCGACCAGGTTCGCCCATTGAGGGCCTGGTCTACCAGCCTGTTTGATGCTGTAGTCGACCATTCATTGTGTACTGTGTGACCAAGTGGGTCACCTACACTCTGGCCAGTGCGCACCTTGAAGCTAGGTTTATCCCTACTACAGGAGGCTGGGCAGATGAAGGGCCTTTGACATATATGGTGTCATCTGTCATTTTTCCAACAGCATCTCGTCTGTCCAGTGGATTCCATCTGCACATCCTCTCTCCCTAGCCACCTCTTCCATCTCGTCATTCGCACGTAACGTATGGCCGACGTCATCCACTATTCTTCGCTATATCTCGCATATTCGTTCTACCCAGGACAAGTCTCCGGGCCATTTACCACGCCGTAGTAATTCATAGTCTGTGATTTAATCACCGTGTGGGTGGTAAAAGGCCTTTTGACATTTTCTGAACCAGTGATTTTCGTGGCCTTAAAGAGTGATGTAAGCGCACACTCAGCCCCCCCGCCAATCAGGGTAGACCAGAGACGGTGCCAGCATCAATTCCTCCAGCCCCGAGGTTGGCAATGCTGCCGGTGTATACATTCTTCGTAGACATCTTCGCCAGTTTCTCTGCCGCGTCCTGCAGCGGTGTGGTCATCCCACCACAGCGTCACGTCTCCATCTGTGACGCCTCCCTCATGTGACGACCAGCCCCGTAACAGCGTCCTGCAGCGGTGTGGTCATCCCCCCACAGCGTCACGTCTCCATCTGTGACGCCTCCCTCATGTGACGACCAGCCCCGTAACAGACAGGTTGCAATCAC
The DNA here is from genome assembly GCF_036320965.1 of Panulirus ornatus. Lineage (NCBI taxonomy): Eukaryota > Metazoa > Arthropoda > Malacostraca > Decapoda > Palinuridae > Panulirus > Panulirus ornatus. The sequence continues at coordinate 23,025,030 of NC_092265.1, forward strand.
AGTGCCCCGCGGGGCAGAAGAGCAACAGTGCCCCATGGGGCAGAAGAGCAACGAACAGTGCCCCAGGGGGCAAAACTTACAAAAAACAGAGACAGTGTGAATACAGTACGAGACATCGTCGTCAAATAATACAATATGACACATTACTTGATGAAAATACAATATGAGGCTAAATCCTGGGGTCAAACACTGAGGTAAAACCCTAAGGTCAAACCCTGAGGTCAAACCTTGAGGTCAAACCCTGAGGTCAAACCCTGAGGTCAAACCCTATGGTCAAACCTTGAGGACAAACCCTGAGGTCAAACCCTGGGGTCAAACTCTGGGGTCAAACCCTGAGGTCAAACCCTGAGGTTAAACCCTGAGGTCAAACCCTGGGGTTAAACCCTGGGGTCAAACCCTGAGGTCAAACCCTGGGGTCAAACCCTGAGGTCAAACCCTGGGGTCAAACCCTGAGGTCAAACCCTGGGGTTAAACCCTGGGGTCAAACCCTGAGGTCAAACCCTGGGGTCAAACCCTGAGGTCAAACCCTGGGGTCAAACCCTGAGGTCAAACCCTGAGGTTAAACCCTGAGGTCAAACCCTGGGGTTAAACCCTGGGGTCAAACCCTGAGGTCAAACCCTGGGGTCAAACCCTGAGGTCAAACCCTGAGGTTAAACCCTGAGGTCAAACCCTGGGGTCAAACCCTGGGGTCAAACCCTGGGGTTAAACCCTGGGGTCAAACCCTGAGGTCAAATCCTGAGGTCAAACCCTGGGGACAAACCCTTTGTCAAACCCTGAGATCAAACCCTGAGATCAAACCCTGGGGTCAAACGCTGAGGTCAAACCCTGAGGTCAAACCCTGGGGTCAAACCCTGAGGTCAAACTCTGGGGTCAAACCCTGAGGTCAAACCCTGAGGTTAAACCCTGAGGTCAAACCCTGGGGTTAAACCCTGGGGTCAAACCCTGAGGTCAAACCCTGGGGTCAAACCCTGAGGTCAAACCCTGAGGTTAAACCCTGAGGTCAAACCCTGGGGTCAAACCCTGGGGTCAAACCCTGGGGTTAAACCCTGGGGTCAAACCCTGAGGTCAAACCCTGAGGTCAAACCCTGAGGTCAAACCCTGAGATCAAACCCTGGGGTCAAACGCTGAGGTCAAACCCTGAGGTCAAACCCTGGGGTCAAACCCTGGGGTCAAACCCTGAGATCAAACCCTGGGGTCAAACCCTGAGATCAAACCCTGGGGTCAAACCCTGAGGTCAAATCCTGAGGTCAAACCCTGGGGACAAACCCTTTGTCAAACCCTGAGATCAAACCCTGAGATCAAACCCTGGGGTCAAACGCTGAGGTCAAACCCTGGGGTCAAACTCTTTGTCAAACCCTTTGTCAAACCCCAGGGTTTGACCAGGGTCAAACCCTGGGGTCAAACCTTAGTCAAACCTTGGGGTCAAATGTTATGTACTCTCCTTCACCAGCTTCTTTAAGGATGTTTGGTGTCAAGGTTGTACTTTACCGTGAGGTTCAGGGAGACCAGCCGTACCTGGAAATAAGCCAGAAGGAGAAATTTTAATAACATGATCTTATTATTATGGAAATAATTTCTGTGCGTTGTGTGTGTGTGTGTGTGGGTATCGCTGTGATCTTACTATTGTGGAAATATATTTCCTTAGTTCGGTGTGTGTGTGTGTGTGTGTGTGTCTGTGTGTGTGTGTGTGTGTGTGTGTGTGTGTGTGTCTGTGTGTGTGTGTGTGTGTGTGTGTGTCTGTGTGTGTGTGTGTGTGTGTGTGTGTGTGTTACGGGTACAGGGTTTTACATCCGTGTTGCCCCGTCTCTTAACCTTGTATATATGTACCATGTCTTAACTATTATGTCGCTACACACACACACACACACACACACACACACACACACACACACACACACACACACGCCAGCCTAAGCCAAGTACCCATCTATCGACCACAGCCAAAGGGGAGGATGAACGGCTAGGTCCTCTGTGGGCCGGGCCCAGCAATTCGCAAGCGTGCGGGCCCGTGCGTCAATCATGGTCAGCAAAGTGACTGTTAAAAAAAATGAATAATGTGTATGATGTATATGAGAGAGAGAGAGAGAGAGAGAGAGAGAGAGAGAGAGAGAGAGAGAGAGAGAGAGAGAGAGAGAGAGAGAGAGAGAGAGAGAATCACAGCCATTGAGAATACTACGGAGTTCTTCCTTGCCCAGTGAATAAGGTTGGTGTTCCTATACACAGCACAGGCAACGCCGGCCTTACGTCAGTAGGGTCATGATAGCGTCATACAGGTTCAGCATTACAGCCCAGCCATAGTTGGATACAGCAACTTCTGTAATCACACTGAAATGATCCACATGTCACTTCTCAAGGGACCCGTTCATCATTTTCTTCGATGATTTCGTAGTAACTGCTTCGTTATAACTGACGTCATCAAGCTGTGACGTACCTATTTCGTTATGAATTACTGACGTATTTCCGTTCCGTCTTGTAACAGGTACATAATCCGTTCGTTTCGTTCAATAAAGCGATGGAGTTCAATTACTCCCCCCCCTCCTCCACTACAAACACCCCCCCCCCTTTTTTTCGACGCATGCGTACAGCGCCTGTGTCAGCCCCCCCTACCGTCAGCATTACAGCATCTGCTCGTCAGCGCATAGCACCTGTGTCAGCTCCTAACGTCAGGTTTACGGTATCAACAGCACAGCGTCAGCAGCTGTGTGGCAGCTTCAGCGTCAGCAGCTGTGTGGCAGCTTCAGCGTCAGCAGCTATGTGGCAGCTTCAGCTTCATCAGCTGTGTGGCAGCTTCAGCGTCAGCAGCTGTGTGGCAGCTTCAGCGTAAGCAGCTGTGTGGCAGCGTCAGCGTCAGCAGCAATGTGGGAGCTTCAGCGTCAGCAGCTATGTGGCAGCTTCAGCGTCAGCAGCTGTGTGGCAGCTTCAGCGTCAGCAGCTGACCCGACCGCCAGCTAGAAGCTGTGTGTCAGACCCCAACGTCAGCTAAGCCACAGAAAGCGCCTGCAGCCGTGTCAGCCCCAACGTCAGCAGCTGTCAGCGAACCGGGAGAAAACAATTTCAATCAACAGGGGAAGATCCCCTCTCTCTCTCTCTCTCTCTCTCTCTCTCTCTCTCTCTCTCTCACGACCCCCGTTAATGAACACCGTAAGCTGATTATCACTGGAGAGTGACGCCCCGGACCACCACTGCTGAGAGAGAGAGAGAGAGAGAGAGAGAGAGAGAGAGAGAGAGAGAGAGAGAGAGAGAGAGAGAGAGAGAGAGAGGCGAAATAACTTCGCCATCGCGTTTTTCACCCTCCAGGTGTCTACCATGTTCCGACATAGTCCTCCTCCCTGTGCTGCCACCTCCCGTTACCTGCTAAGAACACATCCACCCAAACATACTGGCGCTGTTTCGTTCTTCTTTTAGGCCTCTAACTCCTCGTGTGGCCTTCTAGCAAACCATAGAGCTATAGAGAGGTTAGCAGTCGTCTCTACCATGGCTTGACAGATTCGGTCAACTTGTTAGAGACTTTAAAAAGATCCTGTCAAGTGATGGGAGGAAGGAACCCCATCCTCGCTTCTGTCTCCAATGGAAACCGACCGACCAGTGTTGAATTATGAAGTGGTTCTCAAAGGCTTTCGCTTCCCTGGAGGTCCAGGAAACTAGGAGGACTTTGGAACTACACACCATTGGCTCTCTGGATTGTCTTTCCAGCAATTTCAACTACCGTGGTGGTTGCTGTTCAATGGCCTCGCCCTTGTCAAAGCGTGACTGGGAGGAGCAGGAGCTACACCTTACTCAAGGATGACCCGAGTCTATGTAAGGCTGGCCTGTGTTTATGTAGGCCAAGGGTGTTCTTAGACTATTCCCACAACTGTGCAGGGCAGGGTAGTCTGCCTCAGCCAACGATTTTTACAAAGGCCTTCTCATCCTTTTCTGTTTCTCGTGTATATTCAAAATCCTTTCCACGTGCTCTGACATTTGCATACAATCCTCTCTCCATTATTTTACTCGCTAATTTTCATTCTCTTTCCACAGTTCTACAATCTGACAATATGCTGTGCGAACACTGTCTCTTTTATAAATTTCGCAATTGCTTCTCTTTCAACCAAAGAACCTTTTTCCCCCCCTGCTGCTACACACACACACACACACACACACACACACACACACACAGCCCAGGCTGGGGGACCAGGCTGCTGGGTTAGGTTTGTTGGTAGACCAAGCTGTTGGACGCCGCAACTCACTACATCGATCAAATAAGTCTTTCAAGAATGCCTTTTCCAGTTTCCAAACTGTAGTTTTCAAAAGAGAATTGGCTTCCCCTCTTCACGTGTTTCTTTCCCCAGTGGATCCATAAATATAAAAATATATGACGGCACACACTCTCAACAAAACATGTCAGGTATAACCAGTTCACAAAGAAAGGATTGCAAAATGTGGGACCGGATCCATTGCATTTAAAAGCAAAATTAAAACAGCTCAGTGAGTCATAGGTTGAGACAGTGTTTTTTATTTCTTTCTTTCTTTGGCCAACGGAATATGTGATCCGTGTCCACATTAACCCTGAGCCTGGTGGGGGCAAAGAAGCCATTATGGAGGAAGCAGTTCACATCATCGAGTCATCACACACCACCACACGCGTCTACTGTGACGGGTCAACACAGAGAGAGAGAGAGAGAGAGAGAGAGAGAGAGAGAGAGAGAGAGAGAGAGAGAGAGAGAGAGTGTAGGGTAGGAGTAAGGCTGGAGGAGGAGGAAGGTGGGGGAAGGGTGTGGGGAGATGCATGACCTTGTAAGGCACAAAGGGAGGGACGAGGCACATGCCTCTCTACACACCTTACAGAGAGCCAGCCTCACCCACGCCCGGCTCAAGCCCCGGTGCTCCTCCCACCTTACAGAGAGCCAGCCTCACCCACGCCCGGCTCAAGCCCCGGTGCTCCTCCCAAACGGCTCATCACACACACACACACACATCTCATGTTCACTACATCTTCATACATCTCATGTTCACCACATCTTCACTCATCTCATGTTCACCACATCTTCACTCATCTCATGTTCACCACATCTTCACAAACCTCATGTTCACCACATCTCAATTTCGTCGTTCACAACACACGCACACACACACACACACACACACACACACACACACACACACACACACTAAGCTGCAACACATAAAGAAAAGCTAAAAATTAGCTTTGGGACGAGTTCCTGAACAGTCTTCATCACAACTCCAATTTCTCACAACGGTTGTGGAGGCGCCACACAACACCGGCCACAACTTCTACACACACACATGACGCTAAGGGGGGGGGGGGTTGGTGGGACCGGGGGGGGTGGCATGGGATGGGCTATGGCCTGGACAGCAACAGTCATGTAATCTGACACATTCTTGCAAGGAAAGTGTGTGCACTACATTACTGACAGAAGTAATTACTGTATGTAAACTACTTGAAGTCATAGTGATAAATGATAATAATAATAATAATAATAATAATAATAATAATAATAATAATAATAACAATAGTAATGATGATGATAATAATAATAATAATAATAATAATAATAATAATAATAATAATAATAATAATAATAATGATAATAATAATAATAATAATAATAATAATAATAATAATAATAATAATAACATCCCCAAATTCGTATTGGCCCACCCACGGATTCGTGCTGACCCACCCACGGATTCGTGCTGACCCACCCAGGGATTCGTGCTGACCCACCCACGGATTCGTGCTGACCCACCCACGGATTCGTGCTGACCCACCCACGGAAAGATGAAGGAGACCGGGATGACTGACTAGCCCAGCAGGAGCGGGAGTGAGGGGTTGGTGAGAGTGGCTACCCTTGCTGGCCCTAGAGAGAGAGAGAGAGAGAGAGAGAGAGAGAGAGAGAGAGAGAGAGAGAGAGAGAGAGAGAGAGAGAGAGAGAGAGAGAGAGAGAATATGGGTTGTTGTCCAGCAGGTCCAGGGGCGTCCCTTACCTGACCCTGACGCCTTCTGTAAGGGTCTCTGTCTCCTGGAGGCGAGGACATGGTGTGTGTTTCTCCCGCCCTCACAACTCTCTCTCTCTCTCTCTCTCTCTCTCTCTCTCTCTCTACTGCTATCACAGTCTAACTTGGATTAGAACAATCCTAGGAATTTCCCCCTCAGTCTGCGCTTCCCGTGGCTTCGTACAGTCTGTTCTTCCCGTGGCTCCTACAGTCTGTTCTTCCCGTGGCTCCTACAGTCTGTTCTTCCCGTGGCTCCTACAGTCTGTTCTTCCCGTGGCTTCCACAGTCTGTTCTTCCCGTGGCTCCTACAGTCTGTTCTCCCCGTCTCCTACAGTCTGTTCTCCCCGTGGCTCCTACAGTCTGTTCTTCCCGTGGCTCCTACAGTCTGTTCTCCCCGTGGCTCCTACAGTCTGTTCTCCCCGTGGCTCCTACAGTCTGTTCTCCCCGTGGCTTCCACAGTCTGTTCTTCCCGTGGCTCCTACAGTCTGTTCTTCCCGTGGCTCCTACAGTCTGTTCTCCCCGTGGCTCCTACAGTCTGTTCTTCTCGTGGCTTCCACAGTCTGTTCTCCCCGTCTCCTACAGTCTGTTCTCCCCGTGGCTCCTACAGCCTGTTCTTCCCGTGGCTCCTACAGTCTGTTCTTCCCGTGGCTCCTACAGTCTGTTCTCCCCGTGGCTCCTACAGTCTGTTCTTCTCGTGGCTTCCACAGTCTGTTCTTCCCGTGGTTCCTACAGTCTGTTCTCCCCGTGGCTCCTACAGTCTGTTCTTCCCGTGGCTTCCACAGTCTGTTCTTCCCGTGGTTCCTACAGTCTGTTCTCCCCGTGGCTTCCACAGTCTGTTCTTCCCGTGGTTCCTACAGTCTGTTCCTCCCGTGGATTCCACAATCTGTTCTTCCCGTGGCTTCCACAGTTCCACAGTGCTAGCCTCTCCATCTCTCCTGCCTGGCACTAACTGCTTTAGTTTCTGTATCGCACCCCTCACTCTGTCTGTGCCACGATCTGTGTCCCTTGTAGTGATCTCTTTATCTCCCATTCCCCTCTGCTTCATCAGTTCTCTCGTGTTACCAAGAGCAACCCGGTCTACCAGGGAACCATCGACCACGCACACGACCACCAAGACTCTAGGACGACCCCTTCCCTATACAAGGGTACGACTCGTTTCCTCACGTAGTCGACAACTTCTAAAGAATAAGAGAGTTAAAACAGGAGTGAGTGAGTGTCCAGACCTGCGCCTCTCTGGCTGGGTCCGCCACACACCCCACTGCCATATACTCCCTGGAGAAAAACTTCGGAAAGAATGAGGAAGAATGAGAGGAGATGAGGTGAGTCCTGGTGGGTGTGTGGGAGCTTAGGAGGTCTAGTGGAGGGTAGAGATGAGGGAGTGGAACACACAATGGCGACCCACCGTCGCCAGAATACGCATGAGGAGACGAAGAGACGGAGGAGGATGGGCAGGGGAAAATGTTTAAATCTTCGGAGTTTCGTAATCCGCCACTTCTTTATATTCTTGTCATGGAAACTTGGGGGGCAGGAGGAGCGAGGGAGGGAGGGTAGGAGGCTGGTCGTTAAAGCAGAGGGAACGCCACCCTGGGCACTCGTCCATCGCGAAACTCGCAAGACTGGTTGATCACTCGCCACCAGTCAAGGGTTTGGTCGTGTGGTGGGTAGGGACGTCACACAGGTCTGGATGGACGAACACTTCGACCAACGTCATCGCCTCTTCCACACACACATACAAGTACATATACACATAAACATCTTCCCACATATCTCGCCTCTTCTGCACACATACAAGCACATATATACATAAACACCTTCCCACATATCTCGCCTTTTCTACACATACAAGCACATATATACATAAACACCTTCCCACATATCTCGCCTCTTCTACACATACAAGCACATATATACATAAACACCTTCCCACATATCTCGCCTCTTCTACACATACAAGCACATATATACATAAACACCTTCCCACATATCTCGCCCCTTCCACACACACACACATACAGGCACATATAAACTTAATCACCTTCCCACATATCTCGCCCCTTAAAAAAACATAAAAGCACTTTATACATATGACAGCTTCCACAATATCTCGCCTCTTCTACACATACAAGCACATATATACATAAACACCTTCCCACATATCTCGCCTCTTCGTCCACACACATACAGCAGAGCCACACACATTTACTCCTTACGTATACAAAGTGAACAGGGTTTGCTCTGGGTCAAGGCAAGCAGGAAGGAGAACCCCCCAAGTCTTTGAATCAAATTTGATGCAGATCAAAAGTCATTTCGGTGCCACCGACTTCCTGCTCGACCGTGGGGGGGTGGTGGTGGATGAACACCCGCTGAAGGTGAAGATCTTCGGGTTTACATGTAGTCTTACTGCAACGTTATGTAGCATCCAAGCCCGACCTGGTGGCCAGGGTTGGTGTGTGTGTGTGTGTGTGTGTGTGTGTGTGTGTGTGCATGATGAAGACACCCTTCATGGGGGAAGGGGTGGGGGGGACTAACTCACTCACCACCCCTCCCCCACAACCCTTCCACATGTGTACTCTACCCCTTACATGTGTACAGACACCTGTAGCATAACTATAACACCTGCAGAGAGACCACCATCCCTCACAAAATGCTCCCCGCCATCACAGGTGCAGGCACACTTACCCTCCTCACATTCTCCAGTGTGTTCACACACCTGCAGATCACAGTGGGCGAACACCCTTACTTCGCCAAGGCCACGGCCACCACTGACACACCACTTACAGTCCCTCCCTCCCTCCTTCCCCCCCCCCCCCCCCACTAGACCCACTACTTTCATAGGTGAGCTCATTTCAATAATTTCTCGGCAGTTCCGCATCCCCTAGGCTTCAGTGGCTGACACTGAGACTAAATGGAAGGATTGAGTCACCACTGTCAAGGAAGGTTAAGACCCTTACACCAGCTTCTCTCCTCTCTCTCTCTCTCTCTCTCTCTCTCTCTCTCTCTCTCTCTCTCGAGAGAGAGAGAGAGAGAGAGAGAGAGAGAGATCCGTCAGACTACATCCACCTTACGTGCCCTGGTTCACCCACCTGACGTGTCCTGGTTCACCCACCTGACGTGCCCTGGTTCATCCACCTGACGTGTCCTGGTTCACCCACCTGACGTGCCCTGGTTCACCCACCTGACGTGTCCTGGTTCACCCTCGGACCAACGTCCCCCCTCCTCCTCCTCCTCCATCCCACGTCACCACCACAACCCACCAAACCAAGCCAGCGTTCGTGCATGTCCACCTCTCTCGTCCAGCCACGTCCCACATTTCCCAGAGTCCTAACCACGCATGGCAGAGCCTCGTCTACGGGGGTGTCCAGTCCACCAACCACATTCTCGTCATTACAGACGGTAAGCTGGGAGGAGCACGCCAGCACTAACTTCAGACCCTCTACACTTTGTCTCCTCCTTCTTCGTCGACGCAAGACACACGACGCTCCTCTCCCCTCAACTCGACATCAACATGGCCTGATCCAGCATATATGTGTACACAGAGGTGCCAACCTCTCTGTGTAGGAAAAGAAAAAGGTATCTGGTTTCTGTTTGGGTCAGACATTACCTTCCTAAAGAACGTGTGATGAGTACACTAATGGGTACTTTGTTAAATCTCAGACCTTCTTAATGACAGTGAGTAATACTATATAAGATGGGTCGTGAACCAGCACGAAACTGGAGTGACATGATGTATCGGCGAGTCTCAGGCGTGTGTTGCCGTCGTGAGATGAACACCAAGTCTTGCGAGGCTGGCAAAAAAAAAAAGAAGAAAAAAGAAAAAGAAAAGAAACTGCCAAGACGATTTGACATGAGCCATGATCTTGTCGGTGGTCAATACTGAGTCTATGAGGACCGTCAGCAAGGCTGGCCTGCCTCCAACCCAAGTTCCCACTCGCTAGGCTGGCAACAACTGAGAGAGAGAGAGAGAGAGAGAGAGAGAGAGAGAGAGAGAGAGAGAGAGAGAGAGAGAGAGAGAGAGACTCGTGATGGGGTGCTCAGACGATCAGCTGTGATGGGGGTGGGTTGCCAAAGACTGGCCAGCCCTGATGGGGGTGCACAGATGATCAGGATCTCTTATATGACCAATGATCACGGGGCGACCCCATCACCCCTAACGGGGAGACAAGTCTCCTCCCCCCATCTGTTGTCTCTCCCCTCCTTCCTGCTCCCCCCCACCCCACGCTGGCAGAGGGCGCCACCTCCACCATGGCACAGTGCCCAATACACCACACCAACGGTGTGGCATGACAGCCTCCACCACAGTGCCATACAATACACCCACAGTGCCAGGGGGGCGGCAACCCCATGATGTTACGTGGAACTGTACACCCAGTGTCAACCTGACACTCTCTCTCTCTCTCTCTCTCTCTCTCTCTCTCTCTCTCTCTCTCTCTCTCTCTCTCTCTCCGTGTGTGTCTGTCTGTGTATATATATATATATATATATATATATATATATATATATATATATATATATATATATACACACACATTATATCTGAACCATTTAAAGGATTTGTAAGAGGTCAAAGACACAAAAAACAATGGTGCTTAAATCCCTACAACCCGCTCCAACACCACCATTTCAACCTGGACACAAAGTGTTGTGAACAACTGTCTGTCACATATAACAACATTTCTTTCTTCCATTACAAGAAAGACGTATTTTCCAATGACACAAAAAAGGGCGCATCACTTTTTTTTTGTTTTTTAAATTTCCAAGTTTTTTCTTTTCTGTATTTATCAAGGCAATGTTGACAACACAACTCTGGCATATAGGAATTACTGTCTTATGATTCTTGATGAATCTTGGTACAAGGGACATTTAAATTACATTGAAGACTGAGGAGGGAAGGGTGGGAGGTGCTATTTCATGTGTGGCGGGGTGGCGACGGAAATGGATGAAGGCAGCAAGTATGGCTGAATTCTTATTCAATAAACCATTAGCTTATCATAATTATCATTATCAATATCATCAATATTATTAGTATCATTATCACTATAATCATCATTATCATTATCATCATTATTATTAGTATTATCATTATTATCATTATAATTATCATTATCATCATTAGTATCATTATAATTATCATTATCATCATTATTATCATTATCATTGTTATCATTCTTCTTCTTCTTATCATTATCACTATTATCTACCTCCCGAGTGGCACATGGGTCGCAACCCACACTGCCACATGAAGCCCCACCACTGGCCACACGACGGACAACATTATAGGAAGAAATCCGGGGTATTTCCCCCAGGGGCTTGGCCAACACCCCTGGCTTCCAAGAACAGTTGAGTTCGCCACCTTCCCCCGAGCCGAGGACCCAGCAAGACCACCCTCCACCTCTACCTAAACCCACATTACATCAGCTTTCCTTTCTTCGTAAGGGAAGCCCACAGACCACCGCTACTGACGGCGGCGCTGAAGGGGATACAATATGCTTCCGTGGATAGACTTGGGGGTCTCTCACGCCCCACTCAGACTGTTCTGGAGTGAGAGAGATAGCAGGAGTGGAAGAGAGAGAGAGAGAGAGAGAGAGACGAGAGAGATAAGGATACGAGACTTTATGCAGCAACTGTGGTAATAAACAGTATATGACCAGAGAGATTTATTACTGCATGTGAGAGATAATACTTTGGAGCTGTATATAGTGTGTGAGAGATAGGTAAGAGACCTTGAGGGACTGAGGAATATAGCTGGGAGACCCTAAGGGCTGGGTAAGATAACTGGGAGACTATGAGTGCTGGGGAGATGGTTTGGGAGACTCGGGTACCCGAGGAGATACCTGGGAGATTCTAGGGGCTGGGGGGAGATAACTGGGAGACTCTGGGTGCTGGGGGATAGATTGGGAGACTCGGGTACTTGAAGAGATAGCTAGGAGACTCTGGGGGTGAGAAGAATGCTTTGTATGGGTGAGAGGTAGCGAGACTTTGAGAGACAACTGCGGACGCCTGCAGCAGGGGGAGATAGGAAAGGAGGAGATAAGTATGAGTGGGTAATAAGGGAGGGAAGCTGGGGAGATCAAGGAGTGATGGGGGAATGGTGGAGGAGTGTTGGAGAGTTAGGAGTGATGGGTGAGGGCTGGAGGGTCAAGGGGACTGGTAGAGGAGTAGTGAAGGGTTAGGAGGTCTGATGGATGAGTGTTGGAGGGTGTGGGGGACTGTTGGAGGAGTGTTGGAGGGTCAGGAGTGATGGGTGAGTGTTGGTGGGTGTGGGAGACTGGTGGAGGAGTGTTGGAGGTGTGGGGACTGGTGAAGAAGTGTTGGAGGGCTAGGAGGAGTGATGGGTGAGTGTTGGAGGGTGTGGGGGACTGGTGGAGGAGTGCTGGAGGGTTAGGAGGAGTGACGGGTGAGTGTTGGAGAGGCTTGCTGTTGGTGGTGGTGGTGGGGGCACGAGCTGTAGGTGGCCACAAGTTAGGGACAAGCCTCAACACTGTACCACATATGTACAGAGCTACGTACACGTGTGAGCATCCACACACACACACACACACACACACACACACACACACACACACACACACACACACACACACACACACACACACACACACACACCTAAGTAATGAGAGTTTGTCCCCAAACACTGACGAAACTTTTTCATAGGTAGTGCGTGCCAGAGATTTGATAGGGGGGAGAGAAAGAGAATGTGTGGGGGGTGGGTGGTGGAGTGGGGAAGGAAGAGGAGTTGTAGAAGGTTGTGGAGTGGGGAAGAGGAGGTGTGGAGGGTGGGTGGAAGGAGGTGCGGAGGGTGGGAGAGGGTGGAGGAGGAAAAGGAGGGATGGAGGGAAGAGGAGGTGCGGAGGGTGGGGGAGGGTGAAGAAGGGAAAGGAGGGTGGGGGGGGGGGAAGAGAAGGTGTGGAGGGGTGTGTAATGGGGAACGTCCGACCACCACCTCACCTTTGTACAACAACAAAGGAAGTGTCGAACACGTGCTTCTCCTGCTTCGTCTGCCTCGAACCCACCCACCCCTCCCGCGAACCTCGCTCGCCTCCTTCACCCAAGCCCCGATGCTCCCCATCTCTCAGAAACGAGTTTCGCTGTAGCATTTCTCTCTATGGCCCCTCATCGCTCTCACTAGACTCTATAACATTTCTATCTCCAACCCCACCCCTCCCCCCTATTGCTCTCACTCGCCACACTCTCTCTCTCTAAAGTCTTCCAAACTCTCATTTAACTCTCACTTTTCGTCAACATTTACGATCTGATTTCCTCCAAGATGCAATGGTGATCTCGTCTCCCATGTGACACATCTCCGGTCCTCTTCGGGGATCCCTGATGCGCCATCTGTCCGTGGCCTTCAACATCTCTAAAGCATCTGTCAGGTTGTGGGATCAGTCTTGGCCTACTGGACTTCCCTTCCCTTGACCCTTATGTATTCCATCAAGGCGTTCCATCACGATACAAGTCATAGGAAAAGACTTCTTCTTCGTCGTATCCTACCAAAGTGGGTGTTCCTCAAGGTTCTTTGCTATCGCCTACGTTCCTTCTCTTCATATATCGTCTTTTATCCTCATCCTCCAGCACCACTCGGAGTACATACACCAATCCTCATCTTCCATCCCATTCTGACTCCGACATTCGTTCTTTTCCAGAGCATATATTTCCTCTCATGATCCGGGACTGTGCAGCATTTCCGAGTAGGGAAGGACTAAAATGGTTTATTGACACAATACAACACAAGCGAAATTTCGACCATAATATTTTTTCTACATCGTATTCGTCTCGTGATATCAAATCTAGAAACACTACAGTTCAACTCTGCGAGAACATAACACGTCAGGCGTCATGGAAACTCCAGATTCTGAACACATAATGTGCTGACTACCATCTAAGGTGTTGTGTGAGAGCCACTGTTATCTTGCTTCTGAGCAGGTATTCCATACCCATAAGGCATCTCATGTATTCTAGTCTCAAGTACTTTTCTCGTATCTGGAATGGCTCTTCTTTCTCCTCTCTTTAAACCCGCCTGGAATCTAAGCTTTTCATCTTATCAGGTCTCCTTCTATTCAGTCTCTTCAACAACAAAGCCTCTCCAGGAGATACTTGTTCGCTGGCGAGATGTTCCAGGAATGATCTGTCCGTCGGTGAATTGTTCCAGGAGCGTCCTGTCCTCTGGTGAACCGTTCCAGGGGCGGCCTGTCCTCTGGTGAACCGTTCCAGGGGCGGCCTGTCCTCTGGTGAACCATTCCAGGGGCGGCCTGTCCTCTGGTGAACCATTCCAGGGGCGGCCTGTCCTCTGGTAAACCGTTCCAGGAGCGGCCCGTCCGCTGGCGAACACTTTCAGGAGCGAACAGTTCCAGCAGCGATCTGTCAGCTGGCAAACCATTGTCTAGACGCCCGCAGGGCCAGTATATGGCGATTCATTCGTCAGTAGCCTACTGGAAAAGGATCACTGGAGCAGTGACAAATCCTTTCATCAAATATCATTGTTACGCCAAACACACAAGACTAAAGAAACAGTAAAGTAAGGACAAGAGAAGAAGAAGAAGAACCGACCTGACTTCGGCGGTATAAACCCGTTGTTAAAGAGGGTCAGATCGTACGTGTTTGGAGAAACATGAGAGGGTCAAGGGATCTAAAGCTTCGTGGTATAAGGGAAGATATAGATATTATAAAAGACTCATTCCTCAAATCAACAAAGGCCACACATTACTCATACCACTTGTTGGTTTGCGGTTTAAAGGTCTGAGTAATGGAGGAGATACGCATGAGGCCACGTTCTTCGATGCAGAAACCGAAGTATTACCTACAGAAGAAGGAAAGAGAACCAACATTGTGGTGATGTTAAGGTCTGAGGTCAGACTCCGAGAGAAGGTAAGTCAGACTGCTTTAAACTCGACTCTGTCAGGTAAATATGTAGATTAAGAGAGACACCCTGGATATAAGAGCAGCTCCTCAAACAACGAAGACTCACTCCTTTGTATCAGTCGAGCAACTGTTTGGAAGGGAAGTATCGCTGGGACAGAACTTCCAGTTTCTTGGTGGGCGGACGCAGCTGTTTGTGTAATGTGGGGTTTGGACGACGGATTAGATGTTGTGGTGAAGCCAAGTATATATATATGTATCTATCGAGGTAAGTGCTGGGGCCACAGAGCCATCAAAGGAGATGGGAAAGTTGGGAGGAGTTTTAGAGAAGGAGAAATCGAGGGGAGAAAAGGAAATAGGGTGCCTGACTGACGTAGTTACTCGAGTGGATGGTAACTTTTACTCGTCTTTAGACGTGTGTGTGTGTGTGTGTGTGTGTGTGTGTGTGTGTGTGTGTGTGTGTGTGTGTGTGTGCGTGTGTGTGTGTGGTGTGTGTGTGGTGTGTGGTGTGTGGAGTGTGGTGTGTGTGTGTGTGTGTGTGTGGTGGGGAGGAAGGTCGTGACCCAGATCTGTGTCCTCGACACTACAAAACTAACACTAATAAAGGACGACCCTCACTCTCGAACAAATGACTGACGATTCCAGGACCCAGATGACACAAATATAACTCCTTCCGCGGACACACCCGCCTGGTGGGCTGTATTTCCTACACACAAACACACACACACACACACACACACACACACACACACACACACCTGAAGCGGATTTGTAAGATGCTAAAGACTGTCATCGAGTACCACTTCGTCCTCGCGGTAGCCTTCACCTGTCGCGTCTGTGTCCTGAGGACTGAGGTCCTAGGCAAGCATACGGGGGTCGACTGAACGACAACTTGTTACTTCCATACGACACACAAACAAACACACAAGACTCATACAGACAGAGAATGCCAGGCTGTGGTATCGCCCATCTCTGTCCGTCACACTCGAGGTATAAGAACAGAGAAATACAGCACAACTCCTTGTAGTTCGTAGTGGGTCAACACCATCATCCATCACCAGGGTCATTCCAAACCTCGTTGATCTTATGACTACAAGACGGCGATACACAGCTGGATAATGACGACCCGACGTTCCCCCCCTGACGCTACACCACCAAAGGGCCGACTGCACGGGGCGTGATGGCGAGGGAGGAGAACCTTAACATGAACTCCACTGCCAACCACATAGGGTGGAGCACAGACACACACTCTGTGGGGATATATATATATATATATATATATATATATATATATATATATATATATATATATATATATACACATTCTGGAAGGTTGTGGGGCTGTAGGGGTATTCACCCAAACCCAGCCCTGCAAGCTAACAGCATATAATAGCCAAGGACGCCTCGCTCCCTCATAGGAGACTTTGTATCACGTACGGTGTCCGTGGTGGTACTTGATGTGACAGACAGAGTTTAGAAACTGGAATGAAGAGGTTAGAACAACAAATGCGTACGAAAAACCATCTGTCAGTATGGGTTTGGGAATTTCATTCATAGCTTTATCAGCTTCAGACGCCTCCTGCCTCCTGTTCTTCACGTCTCGCGAGGCCCAAGTTCTTCACGTCTCGCGAGGCCCAATTTCATCGTCCTCTCGCACAGGAAGACCATGGGTGTGCCGGTCACCTCCCAGCTCCGGCTCTCCTCCCAGCTCCGGCTCACCTCTCAGCTCCGGCTCTCCTCTCAGCTCAGGCTCACCTCCCAGCTCCGGCTCTCCTCCCAGCTCCGGCTCTCCTCCCAGCTCCGGCTCTCCTCTCAGCTCCGGCTCACCTCCCAGCTCCGGCTCTCCTCTCAGCTCCGGCTCTCCTCCCAGCTCCGGCTCACCTCCAAGCTCCGGCTCTCCTCCCAGCTCCGGCTCTCCTCTCAGCTCCGGCTCACCTCCCAGCTCCGGCTCTCCTCCCAGCTGCCGCTCACCTGCCAGCTCGGGCTCTCCTCTCAGCTCCGGCTCACCTCCTAGCTCCGGCTCACCTCCCAGCTCCGGCTCACCTCCCAGCTCCGGCTCACCTCTCAGCTCCGGCTCTCCTCTCAGCTCCGGCTCACCTCTCAGCTCCGGCTCACCTCCCAGCTCCGTTGCTCTCCTCACATCCGCGTGTGTGTGTGTGTTTACCACAACAAAAACATTACAGGTACATATCAAATACACACAAACGCACACATACAACACATCAAAGTCCAGAAGTTGTACGACAGGAGAGAGAATGTTCAAGAGATGGGCCGCGCGCGCGCCCCCCATGAGTGTAGAACTCCCTCTCCCTGCACAGCACAAACAGGTAATCTTATCTGGGTAACTGAACACACACACACACACACAACACACACACACACACACACACACACACACACACACACACACACACACACACACACACACACACCGTGGACAAGCCCCATCAAACAATTCAGCGGAACTCAAGCAATACGTTTTTCTTATCTTGTTCTCAGTCATTGTAATACGTCATTCGTATCATCATTCTAGTCTTCCTGTATATGTTACACTCAGCAGCAATGACCACATTATAAGTACCGTAATATATAGATGCTATAGGTGACTGTGATGCTATAGACACACTGCACATTATACCATACGTGATATACACCTGTGTGTGTCATAAACGTAATTCTATAACGTAGTTTTTCTAAAGTGAGTTTACTGAAGGATTTTTTAAAACGAGAAATTTTTTAGATTTCTATAAGAAAAATCTTTAAGATTATGAAAAAGAAAAATCATTTAGATTTTTATAAAGAAAAATCTTTTAGATTTTTATAAGAAAAATCTTTTTAAGATTTTTAAAAAGAAAAATCTTTCAGATTTCTAAAAAGAAAAATCTTTAAGATTCTTAAAAAGAAAAATCTTTTAGATTTTTAAAAAGAAAAATCTTTTAAAGTTAAATTTTTTTTTCATGGTTTTCATTCAGCGTCGTCTAACCTCCTTCAGATACGACCCCTACCAGTACGAGAGGCCAGTAGTGACAATGTGTAACATGTTACGTGACGGAGATAAGTCGTTTGTCACGCTGAGGTGACGCATCTTGTACCAGGTCGAACCCCCGAGTCGAACCCTGACAACACACGCACACACACACACACACACACACACACGGTCTACCCAGACCCAGGTGCACACATAGCGTTTTCTTTGCGATGGTTTAGTGTATATCCAACTGTTCCACGAAGCATTGCTTCTGTTCCACGATGCATTGCTTCTGTTCCACGATGCACTGCCTCTGTTCCACGACGCACTGCTTCTGTTCCATGACGCATTGCTTCTATTCCATGACGCATTGCTTCTGTTCCACGACGCATTGCTTCTGGACGAAGACGCTTCAGATGGGACAGGAAGGGAGCTGGGTGACCCACTCCTGGAGCTAGGGTGGGCAGGGGTCAAGAAACACGTCCCAGGGGCTCGATCGACATGTTCCAGGGGGCTCGATCGACATGTTCCAGGGATTCGATCGACACTTTCCAGGAACTCCATCGACACATTCCAGGGGCTCGATCGATACGTTCCAGGAACTCCATCGACGCATTCCAGGGGCTTAATCGACACGTTCCAGGGGCTCGACCATCCCTCCTCTACAAAGCCATCTTGCCCCTGGAGGCGGTTTCTCAGACCTCACCAACACCTGCTGGCCACAGTGTCAAACTTCAGCACAACTGAAAGCGGAATCTACACGGCTGAAGTGAACTTAATGACTCAGCCGATCATGAAGCGTCACGTCATTAAAAGACGTCGATTGTCTGTCGAGCTGAGGAGGTCGAACGCCCCCCACCCTCCCCTGTGGTCCCGGAAGCCATCCTGTACAGCTCCTACGTCACGCATTTCAGACACTGAATCCTCCCCTCTTTCCTTATGCCGATCCTACACGAGATCCTCTTCCAATCCCCTTTCTAAACCATTTTGGACGACTGAATTCCGTCCACGCGTTGCTCAGGACGTCTGTGCTGTTGCAAAGGAGGAACTATTTAGCTCCCTAGGGCGGCTCGATTGGCCGAGGGATATCACTTTAAACCTACCGTGGATGGCATCAATCCACTAACTCCTCCACACCAGCAGGCAGGTGCGACACAGAGTCCTGACGGTAATGGGACACTGGCTTAGTGAAGGGAGGAATCTACCATCCCATCTGTCATGAAAATGGGATAAAAAAATGGGGTAAAAATGGGAGCTCTGGACCGTCTCAAAGCAATAACCAAATAATTCCTGAAACATATATATTTTTTTGCTAATAATGACGATAATTCAGTCATATTTAATAAAGATATGATTGGTCTTAATAAAGGAGTATATGTTAGTAAAGTTGGATGCCATCCACATCAAATTCCTCCATACAAAACCTTCAACATGGCTGCACTAGGAAATGGTGTAACACGAAAATACATAACGTAACAGAAGCACAATTGTTGGAGACATTGAGGGAGCTGTGGTGGTGAAGATGGACCACGTCTACTTCGATGTTATATGTGTGGAGGCCGCGTCTCCCACCCCCCCACTCTCCCTCCATCCCTCCCTCACTCTCCCTCCGCCCCTCCCTCACTCTCCCTTCCAGGGAATGAAATGTCACGACCCATTTGTGTGGTACACGCACACACACACACACACACACACACACACACACACACATACACACACACACACACACACATACACACACACACACACACACACACGCACACACACACACACACACACACACACATACACTCTCTCTCTCTCTCTCTCTCTCTCTCTCTCTCTCTCTCTCTCTCTCTCTCTCTCTCTCTCTCTCTCTCCAAAAGCCCCTGCAGCTCCGAGGTTGCACAACTTCCAGTAGCTGGGCAATGATGGATCCTATGGCCACTAAAAAACTGCAGACAACTATCAACAAATCCATCCACAGTCCAACGTAACGAAGGTCAGAGAGACTCAGACGAGCCTAACCTGACCTAACCTAACCTGACGACCTGACCTGACCTGACCTAACCTGACCTCAGCTCCACACCTGGACAATAACGGTTTCGCTTGTCTCTTCTTACTACATTTAGTGATGGACTTTCTTGTCTAATATTGTTTTTCTGTGATTTTTCTCGATTGAAAATGTTCAATTTTTTTTCTGTTGTATATAAATTGTACAACCTCTCATGAGGTTGTTGATTTGTTTAGTGTTTACTTTAATTATAGGTGCTATGTGTTGCGCTTTTCCGAGTGTTTTTGAAGTCTGTTTGAGTTTTACTTTTCTTATCCAAGTTTTGTGACGCAGTCTTTTTTTTTCTTCTTTTTGTAGCTTCCTGATGATGCCTCTTTGAAGGCAAAAGCTTGAATGTATGAAATGATGAACTACGGACAACAAGAGTTTGAGCACTCCCTTAAATGGTAAAATAATACTGAGAAAATTAAAGAAACATATGAAAGAAGGTTAATAACTCTAAATATGTTGATGTATTCCATTCTACGTGGATCAGAGAAAACCTGCTCCCCAGCGGATACTAACATAAACATATAATCTCACTGAAAGGCAGAGACTAGAGGCAAACTGTCCAGTGAACACTGATAATACTGGAAGTTCCAGGCCACGTCCAGCAGGCGGGGATAATCCACTTGCTGGAGGGACGGACTTACAAGTGGGAGGTTGGGGGGGGGGAGGTTGGGGGGTGGGGATGGGGTGGGGGGTGGGGATGTGCAAATCCAACCCAGCGGACATTAGGGATGCAGTCAGCCGCTGTGGAGGAGACAGCTTAAACGCCAGGGTCGCCACGCCAGGGGAGCCACCTGCTGGATGTTGCACGAAACACCAGCGGAAGACCAGAAGAACACTCGTGGAACACCAGGGTAACACCGGTGGAAGACAAGCAGAACACTAGTGGATCGCCAGTGGATCACCAGTGGGTTAAGGATGTGTACGACTGAAGTTACAGGACCAGTACAGTCAACAGATGAGAGTGGTGAGAGGCAGCGTTAATGGGGAGAGTCCATTGCAGGAGAGGCAGTGTAGAGGCTACAGATGACTCTGAAGAGACACGAACCACCGCTAATTACGCCATTTAAACAGCTGTTAATGAGGCCATTATCAGTCGAGGATGTGCACTGGACACGCAACCTACGAAGCGTACCAGACCAGCCAGGCTGTGGGGGGAGGGGGGGGGCTCCTCTATGTGGGCATGAGTCTGGCTACGGCTTCCAACGCCCTGGTCGACCAACGACCCAGCATAATAACCTGGGCTGTGGAAGAGTAGGGGAGGAGGAGGAGAAGAAGAAGAAGACACACTCCCGAAGCCTTCACCAGGTGTACACCAGGTATACATGAAACTCAACGTTTGAAAGTGAGACACTATGACAGACCGGGGGGGTGCGGGGGCATGTATTCTTCAGGTATACATATACGGGAGTGTCTTGACTTTCTGAAGCCAGAGAGGAGCGGGAACACACCCGAAAGGCTGGCTGCTCCGTATGCTGACAGTGCCTCAAGATAATCCAGGGAGGCTGCCGTGGTGACGGGTGCTCTGCGTCAGGCAGTTCCTCTTTCTTCAAGGCTGCTCTTATCTGTACGCTGCTGAGGCCTCCGCGCGTGACCTGCATGCGGCCAACCACAGGAACCGGCTCTCCGACCACACCCCAGGCGATGGTGGGTCGACCAGACCCCGATGACGGGGTCGACCTAGGATAATGGGTCTACACCATAAGATGGGTCGATCAGATGATGGTCGGTCGACACAAAGATGGTTCAGCCATACGATGGGTCGACCAGACGATGGGTCGACCAGACGATGGTTCGACCAGCCAACAGTTCAGCTACACGAGGAGGATTCGTCCGAAGTTTCAAACGGTACCTATGTATATGTATGCATTTACATGTGTATGTGGGTGGGTTGGGTCATTCTTTCGTCTGTTTCCTTGCGCTACCTCGCTAACGCGGGAGACGGCGACAAAGTATAATAAACGAATAAATGAAATATTTTATATATGAAATCCTCCCCTCTCATTTTCCATTTTCCGAGGGAAGGAACAGAGAAAGGGGCCAAGTGAGGATTTCCTTCAAAGGCCCAGCCCTCTTCTTAACGCTACCTCGCTAACGCGGGAAATGGCGAATAGTATGAAAGAAAAAAAGAAAGAATATATATATATATATATATATATATATATATATATATATATATATATATCATTGCATTGACGTGCCAATTCGTTTAAGACGTTAACAAGTTGGGCAATTACATAATTAAGACAACACAGTCCACTGGGGCTCTCGTGTGCTTTTACTTAATCTGTGGCTGCCAGCCACTTCAGCATGACCGAGCTGTGATTTCTAAACGCAAGCTTCCATCACTGAAGGCACGGGTGTCCTGATCATCCCCCTGGTAGCCTTACATTCACCTAGGTTCCTGGAGCACTAGTGGCCTTGTAGCCTTAGTGGACGTAGGAGGCTTTTGATGACTCCCTTTGAAGTCTCAACGAAGATGTTAGTCTCTTAGGTAATGTTTTATAGACTCACGGGACATGATGCCATACGGAATACACACATCAGGCTTTTGGACAATATCTGTGAGCCTCCTGGAAAACATAAGCCTCTTAAACTGAAGCCCTGGAGCCATATTAAATATATAAGGTTTTTAAACTGTCTTAAAGCCTCATAGGTCATATATGTCTTTTGAACAATGTCTTAAAACCACTTGGAATATACATAAGGGTCTTGAACACCTCCCTTTAGCTCTTGAACACCACCTCGTAGCCTCACAACATATATAAGGTTCTTGAACACAATCTTGTTTCCTAACGGATGAACCACAACCCCCTCGTCTCACAACTGAACCCCTAAGTTACAACCATATTCTCCAGGTGAGAACATGATCCTCGGCTTGCAGACCACCTCCTCCCTTCGTCAAGCATTACGTGGATGAAAGACAAAAATGCTTGCAAGAGCAGACGAGGCCTTGTTACATAGGTCGACCCAACCCAGTGTGGCTCATACATACCTCACTTTCTCACAGTCGTCTTCGTAACTTTTGAGACTTGTAAGTCACTCATACGACCATCTACGTACCGCGTGGTTCATGTATCACTCCGACACCACAGACAGACCACAAAATCACACGTCATGTAATCCTAAACAGACAATAAAAAAGAGGGGGAATAATTCTGGTTAGAAGACAGAGACAGGAAAATACGAATCGACACATTGGACATATTGGTCGTTTGGAAACGGGTCGTGTGTGGGGCTGTCTGTGGACTGGAGCATTTGGGAAAGACGAGACGACTGAAGATAAACAAAGTCTCATAACATTTCGTGGATATGTAACATGATTTAGCATATGGCTCCCCAGACGGGCACTCAAGGTCAAGTCTTATACGCGTGGACGGCTGATGGAGGGTCACGACCCGGCTTCTTGTGGACGGGGGTCAATTCATACGACCCTGGCCCCACCTTTGACACAGAGCCAGGGATTAATACAATCAAAGGTCATACAAAACCAGTCTGGCCATATTCTTCAAAGCCTGGTTGGCGGACCACCTTACTGGATTGTACTCTCAAGGCTCCATCTCCCATCCTGAGCAGCAGTTCATTGAAACTAATCACACATTGCCAATTAAAATAGAAATTATAACACCCCATTATCTCCCAGAGCTTTCATTACAGTCACAAGCTATGCAGGAATGCAGTAAGGTCAGAGGTCAGTTGAATAAACATTTCCCTGATCATAACTTGCTTCCAGTCTTGACCTAATCTATCAGTCTTGACCTAATCTATTAGTCTCGACCTAATCTATCAGTCTTGACCTAATCTATTATTCTTGACCTAATCTATCAGTCTCGACCTAATCTATCAGTGTTGACCTAATCTATCAATCTTGACCTAATCTATTAGTCTCGACCTAATCTATCAGTCTTGCCCTAATCTAATCAGTCTTGACCTAATCTACCAATCTTCACCTAATCTATCAGTCGATATGAAGGAATCTTCTGCTTCATCATTTCTAAAGAGAATCCAATCCTCATGAATACCAGCGATTGAAAACAAAGGCCCCGGATTGGAAATACAGACGATCACTCAGATGTGGGTAATGTACAATCCTTCTTCCGTTCCATGAAATGGATAGGAGAGGAAAGACTGTGTCGTGGGATGGAGGGGGAGGAGATCGTATGAGCTATTCGAAAAAGGAAGGGACGTCCTACCTCGAGGACGTGGGAGATGTAATGTAAGGATAAGACGATTAGGAACCTGAATGTGATTGGTGCAGGTGGGGGATCATGATGGGCGTCTTACGGCAGGATGTAAGTAGAGGCTGGAGGGAACACGGGCTTGGGAGGTGACTAACGGATGACAGATGACTATAGGGTTGTCGTCCGGAGGGAGTAGATGACAGTAGAAGATAACTGGGATGACAGACGAATCATGAAAAGACGTCACTGATATCTGTTATCAGTAGAGGAATCATGTTACTATTACTTTTTCACAACCTATGACCACAGAGCAGATGTTGTTAAACTGATCTCTCTCTCTCTCTCTCTCTCTCTCTCTCTCTCTCTCTCTCTCTCTCTCTCTCTCTCTCTCTCTCTCTCTCCCCCCCCCCCTCTCTCTCTCTCTCTCTCTCTCTCTCTCTCTCTCTCTCTCTCTCTCTCTCCATACTGCACTGAATCGTCTCTCATCTTCCCCGTCAGCAGTTGAGCCAGAGGGAGAGGTGGGAGGGGTAGAAGTCTTAGCTTTGTTATCATGTTTCCATCATTATTTCCCGACCTGCGTTGAAGATAACCTCGCTATGGACCATAAGGTCTCCTGTTATCTGTCCTTCCCCTGTGCGCGGTGCCCTTGAGCAGGAGGTGACAGCATGTACCAGTGGGACTTTGATAACGACTAGGTAGAGAGATGAGGAAGGGCTAGGGTGTGACTTGGTACCAGTTCCTGAGTCTGCGGGTGATCATGAGGGGGGAGCAGGGGGTGAATGAGGTAACTAGAAGGTACTAATGGAAGAGGGAAGTACTTAGGTCAACATAACACCAGCTTGTCACACGCACGCTGGCCAGTGTCACACGAGGTTGAGTCATGACCGGGTAACACCCAGGCAGCCAGCAGCTCCTCAAATCCCTTCTGAGGACTAGGCAAGTGTTGTGAGTCTGGGCCGGTGGGAGCACTCTGCCTCATAACCTCACAACCAGCAGGGGCGGGGGAGCAGATGGCCCTCGTCGGCAGCCGAGAGTCAGGAAGCTATGAGGGCGTAAGGTGGCGTCAACATTCACAGACATAGGGTAAAGACCCACCAGTCGAAGGCAGTTGGGCTGTTAATAATGCTAAGTAATTGGACTGCTCTCCGTCTCAGGTGGATCTGGCCCCACACCAGCGGGAACTACTCTAAACGGATGCGACCTTCACCATGACAGAATGGCTCGACTCACAACCTTTTCCTTCAGATTTTTAAAAGTATTTGTAACACAATTCAGGTCAATATGAAGCGAATCATGCGAGGTTGCAGGAGGCAGAAAAGCTTTCCAAAAAGCTTATAAGACGAGTTCGTTCATCCATACATACAGCCTCCCTAGTAATATATAAATAGTTCTTATATAAGCATCTAATGTTATCCACCATTGTCTTCCATTTCTATGAGTTTCTGACGAAGGCTTTCTCTTCAGCTGAACACAACTCACACCCTCATACCTCTCCACCGAGCTCCGAAACAACCAACGAATCTGTGGTGAACGTGTTTCGGTGCTTCGAATATATGCATTCAAACTCAAGAGCGTTGTGTAAAGCCTTGGTTACATAAGATCTCCATTGGCGTGAAACAGCTCCATGCGTCACTCTGATGTTTCCTGAGTAATGTAACGTCGTCTACCTCTAACCTTTATCACAGCAATGTTATTATATAACATCGTAAGGTCTCCTAGTTACAACATCAACCACACACTCTCCACGTAACTTGCCTCTACATCTTCCTTTGACTCAGTCATTTCCAGTCACTCAGACCAGCTGTGCACTCAGACCAGTGGCACACTCATTGTGCACTCAGACTTGTGCACTCAGACCAGTTGTGCACTCAGACCAGTGGTACACTCAGTTGTGCACTCAGACCAGTTGTGCACTCAGACCAGTTGTGCACGCGGAACAGAAACGAGACATCCTTAAAAGCCGATACAATTGAGGTCAATGACACCATAACAATGAGAACATGAGAACAATGGGCTCCCTATACTAAGTCTCAGTCACCACCTTACACACTGAGGGTCGAACCCCCGTCACCACGAACCTGGCACCCCCACACCCCAGGGTCGAGTTGGCCTACCTGACGACCAGCGGCATGAGGGAGGGTCGACCTGGGCTGACCATAGACAAGAGGCAAGTCCCGCGCGCCACACACTGCCAGCCAGCCAGCGACACAGAACGGATTGAAAGGGTCTAAACTCTGACGAAGAACATCTCGAAGAGTTCTTCTCCATATGGTCTCCAGCTGCTGCCTCTATGAACATGGTTTCTCTCTGGGTCGACTAACACAGCCAAGATCTACTCCACCGTCAATCTCAACTCTTAAGCTAATTACTCTTCCTTTATCGGGACATATACCGTGAGGGTTTTCACATCACAACCTTCTGTTTCGTGTTATCAGTGAGTATAATCCATGGTAATCCTGCTCGTTTTTATCTTCGTTTCTATCTTTAATCAGTCTGAGTGCCAGGCCAGAGTGGAGGAACCTTTACTATCTCGTCTCCATCTATGGCCTGGGGGATGGGAAGGAGCCTTCACTATCCTGTCTCCATCTATGGTGGTGGGTGGGGGAGGAGCCTTCACTATCCTGTCTCCATCTATGGAGGTGGGTGGGGGAGGAGCCTTCACTATCCTGTCTCCATCTATGGTGGTGGGTGGGGGAGGAGCCTTCTGCTGCACTATCCTGACTCTCTCTCTCTCTCTCTCTCTCTCTCTCTCTCTCTCTCTCTCTCTCTCTCTCTCTCTCTCTCTCCCACTGATCCGCAAGACGTATCATCCCAACCCCAAGATATCCTAAATCCATTTATCAGCTGAACAGAAGAAGCGAGAAACTGTTCACCTTGTCAAACACCACACACACCCACACCCCCATGTGAAAATAATACCTTATCTTATTAATCCTTCACCAAAGCAAGAGATAAACAGACTTGAGCAATGACCAGATTACCCGTTGTCACACAGACAGATAAACAAACAAACAGATAGATAGATAGAAAGACACACAGACAGACAGACACTCGTCCAGTGTTTCAGCTCCTCCCTTGTATACACCTCCTCTGTGGCTTTCTCTCTCTCTCTCTTCCCCAGTGTTCTATGTCCTCCATCTCTCGTGATCACTGAACATCCACCAGAACACTAGAACACCACTACGCTCCACCACACACCGCTGTACTCCACCACTACGCTCCACCATACACCGCTGTACTCCACTATACGCTCCACCACACACCGCTGTACTCCACCATATGCTCCACCATATACCGCTGTACTCCACCATATGCTCCACCATACACCGCTGTACTCCATCATACGCTCCACCACACACCGCTGTACTCCACCACACACCTCTGTACTCCACCATAACACCCATCACCCTCCCTCCACCACCACACCACACACCCCTTTCCTCTCCTCACAGAGAGAAGTGTACACTCTAAGTGTATACGTTAAGGGAGGAGGGAAAGACGAGCAGTTTAAGTTTACACCAGAGTGTTA
This sequence comes from Panulirus ornatus, assembly GCF_036320965.1. Taxonomy (NCBI): domain Eukaryota; kingdom Metazoa; phylum Arthropoda; class Malacostraca; order Decapoda; family Palinuridae; genus Panulirus; species Panulirus ornatus. Next base: position 23,052,596 of record NC_092265.1, read on the forward strand.
AACTGCCGCTGAGGAGGGAGGTGGCCAGTGTAGAGGCAAGAGGCAGTGTTTAAAATGCACGAAGGACATTCCGTGAGGCAACATGATGGAGAGCAGTGGTGTGAAACCAGTCGACCAGTCAGGTTGCCAACCAGTCGACCAGTCGGGCTGCCAACCAGGTGACCAGCCAGGTTGCCAACCAGTCGACCAGCCAGGTTGTCAACCAGTCGGGCTGCCAACCAGATGACCAGCCAGGTTGCCAACCAGTCAACCAGCCAGACTGCCAGCCAGTCGACCAATCAGGCTGACAACCAGTCGACCAATCAACCACTCGTCCAGCCAGGCTGCTAATCAGTCGACCAATCAGGCTGCCAACCAGTCGACCAGCCAGGCTGCCAACCAGTCGACCAGCCAGGCTGCCAACCAGTCGACCAGCCAGCCAGGCTGGAGCGGGTCACAGTCATCATGAACACCAGGTCGTGTGTCACAGCAGCTGGTGGCACGGCCGCTCAAATATAATGACCACGACGACCATCCCGACGACGCGGGACGACCAGTTTATACAACGCATGACGTCATCGACGACGAAACACACCCCCCCCCCACCCACGACCTCACGCCTCCAACAGAGCTGCCCTCAACGGGCCCGTTGGCCAACAGGAAGCAGAGAGAGAGAGAGAGAGAGAGAGAGAGAGAGAGAGAGAGAGAGAGAGAGGGGGGGGGCGGAGGGGAGGGAGGGGGGGTAGAGCGAGGTCTGTTACACCACAGACCACAGTAACGCGGACGCCAACAAACCCCCCCACCCCACCCCACCACACCCCACCCCACCCCACCACCCCCAGCTGTTACGTCAGAGTGACCGGAGCGACACACACACACACACACACACACACACACACACACAAATATGGAACGACGCTAACGACCCATCGTAACAAACGACCCATCGTAACAACGACCCATCGTAACAACGACCCATCGTAACAAACGACCCATCGTAACAAACGACCCATCGTAACAAACGACCCATCGTAACAACGACCCATCGTAACAACGATCTATCGTAGTTTCACAACACATTACAGAGGATCAGAGAGGACACCCCCCCCAAGGCTACCTGTAACATGACGTCACCACGATACAGTCGATGCAGCTGTAAGAAAACGTAGGGCGTGTGCGCAGAATACAAATAGCCTTGATTGTACACAAACGAGGGGGCAAGTGAGACCGCGCGCGCGCGCGCACACACACAGACACACACACAGACACACACAGACACACACACACACACACACACACACACACACACGTGGACAGAGAGGCGCATCCGCCACACTCTTGCCTCGAGGGACACACGTAACAGGAGATGAACAGGAAGGCCAGGCCGGAGCAAGTAGCCAAGCAACAGTAACAAACAGGAACAGAAGCAGCTGTTGCAGCAACAGGAGGCAACCAACGACATCAACAGAAGGAGGAACACCAAGGGTTACGACCCAACGGCACAGCTGGTGCAACAGATGGTTATGATGTAACTAGTACAGCAGGAACAGCAGCCACGCCATACACAGCTTCAGTAGTAAGGTCTCAGCTACAGCAGTAACACTATCAGCACAGCAGTAACAGAAGGAGAATGAACACAGCATTCACAGCAGGAGTAGAGGCAGCATATCAACACAGCATTAACAGCAGGAGTAGAGGCAGCATATCAACAGAGCATTAACAGCAGGAGTAGAGGCAGTATATCAACACAGCATTAACAGCAGCAGTAGAGGCAGTATATCAACACAGAATTTACAGCACGAGTAGAGGCAGCATATCAACACAGCATTAACAGCATGAGTAGAGGCAGCATACCAACACAGCGGCGATAACCCGCACAACAGAAACACAGCAATACCGAGAACCAGAGCAGAAACACCTTTAACACAGCATATACAGCAAAACAACCTTGAACACAGCAGTAACAGCGGCTGGGATCAAAAGTACCCCCCTCACACAAGAGAGATCTTGGGGCTCAACCAACATTGTATCTAAACTGTCGGCAGAACTACACATCAGAAAGATTGTGAAGGAGGTAAACTGTCTGTTGGCAAATAGTGCCTTCAAGTCTATACGACCGAGGGAAAACCCTGGTTCGCTATTCACAACATCTTTCAGCCCCAAACTGGACAACGTCCCTCAAGTCTGGTCACCACAACTGCAGAAGCACAAAGCTTTGAGTTCGACGGTTCAGAGACGAGCACTCAAGATCTGTGAGTGAATTAAGACAACTGAGTTACACTGAGAGACGCAAGGGTTCTAAGGCTGTACAATTATGGAGGAGAGAAGAGAGGAGAGTGAGTTGAGGGAGGAGCTGATATCCTCCATCCAGTCTTTCAATCATCGGATAGTACCAAGGTAAACAGAGGCTAAGATGATCAGCTGTTTAGAAAAAAAAGATGTAAACAAATACAGGTTTAGCTTATGAGTGAAGGATGGTTCGCACACACGCGCACACACACACACACACACACACACACACACACACACACACACACACACACACACACTGTGTGAGGGGACTTCTAGTGCTGACGGTTTACGGAGGTTTAAAAAAAACTAATTGATGGTATAGCTAGTTCAAGAGAGCCCCCCCCCCCCCCACGAGTGTAGAACTCCCCCCCTCCCCCAGCAATATATAGATAAGTAAATATATTCCGTTATTCATTTTGCCATAAATACAGTTATCATATCCTATTTTTCCACAGAGAAGCCAATCATTATTTGAAGTTTCTCCCTCAGTGAATTGAGACGACAATCTTCTGTGGACAATGGAGACTCAGGGTGACCACCTTACCTCACTTTACGTAGAGCCTAAATGAACACCACACCAGAAGACCACAACAGGAGGATGTGTGAGTATGTGTGTGATTTCTCACAATCAAAGTCTTTCTCTAGCCTCACCCCACCCCTGTCAAGCCGGTCCACACCTTCCCTACATACCACCCCATTCACCTCCCCTACTTAACAACTCCCACCATTTGGGGCGGTGACCCCTGGGACATCACAACACATCCTGTTATTATAACCAACTAGAGAGTAATTAAGACTAAGTACAGGTGTACCGTTCCTTCTTTACATTCAGAAAATAGTCAAAAAGTGTAACCTGTTCGCGATTTAATCACATATTCTATTAATCCTCGTCTAAGGATCATAAAGGCCTTGTTGGACTATCTGAATTTAGAAAATGGAAAAAAAAGATATATTACTGTCATACAAAAAAAATAAGAGTTATAGGAATACTTGCTTGTACACAGGATGAAGCAGCTACTCAGCCAGACAGACTCATTTCTCATTTAAAACCAGGACTGCCATCCACTCACCTCCCTCTCTCTCTCTCTCGACCCGAACCAGCATCCTCCCCTCCCCTTAGCACCAGTCTAGCCAAACCTCATCAAACACAGTTCAGTATGACTGTATTTACGTATCTCTACTGCAAGACGGTGGTTAAAGATGCCCCCACAGGAGACTTGAAGTCTTAATCACTTTCGTTGACCAGGGATCAACGAAGCCAAGCCACAGACCCAACGAGGGTATTACCACCACCAGGCACACGTCAACAGACACCCTTCAGAGTCCTGCCAGCCAACCACAACGGCAATGAATCAACCACTCATCATCCCCCTTTCCCTATACCACAGCCACAGCTTATGCGCACACAGTCCAACCACAGAGATGCCTCAAGAGCCAGCCTTCCATCAACCATACCACAGCATCTATCTTCCACCAGCCATGACACAGCATCCATAACCTTCCATCAACCATACCACAGCATCCACAACCATCCAACAACCATACCACAGCATCCACAACCTTCCACCAACAATACCACAACATCTACAGCCATCCATCAACCATGCTACAGCATCTACAACCATCCACCAACTATACCACAGCATCTACAACCATCCACAACCATACCACAGCATCTACAACCATCCACAACCATACCACAGCATCTACAACCATCCACAACCATACCATAGCATCTACAACCATTCACCAACTATACCACAGCATCTAAAACCATCCACAACCATACCACAGCATCCACCTTTCCACCAACCATACCACAGCATCCACAACCATTCATCAACCATACAACAGCATCCACAACCATCCGCCAACCATACCACAAACCATCCACCACTGCAACTTGGTTGTCATCCATCGTCAATACAAAGGTGGCTACATGCACCCACCAGGTAACATGACGCTCCATATGGATGACCTAGAACCTGGCCAGGGAAAATGTTCTTGGCTGCTACAGTGGCCAGGCCAGGCCAGCGCGGTCTAGTGTCGCAGTGCCGCGCGGCACTGGGCCTGCAGTGCCAAAGCTGGGCCCTGCAGTGACGCCATTGGGTCTCTGCAGTGCCAAAGAGCATATGTATATTTCATAGACGTATCATGAAGAATCAAAGGGGTATACGCTACACAATCAAGGTATATATGTATATATATATATATATATATATATATATATATATATATATATATATATATATATATATATATATATATCGACAAGGGCACAAAGACGCTCATCCCTTACCCTAAGGGCAGAGGTAAGGGCAGTAGCGTCCGCTCTTAGCCTTATCATCACAAGGTCCGGGTTAAGGGCTCCGGCGTCTACCCCTTGGCCTTATGTCTAACCTGCACTTTCATCTGCCCTTTCCCTCGCCTCACCCTTACCAAGGGAGGAGAACCACACACACACACACACACACACACACATGACAGCAGTTCCTCACACGTACATACCACACGATGCCATACATCATTCCTTCTCTCCCAGGTAATGTTGCATGTCCCACACCAAGACCTTCACCCAGTCACGTCAACGCCACCGTGCCACGCTTCGCGCTTTAGCTTCCCTGGACGTAGGAACATGAACAGTCCCTCAGTCCACTCCATTCCCACAGTCCACGAACCAGTTACGCGGTTCCCAAGGCCAGCTACACTGTCAAATGACTGGTGATACAGTCCAGATATGACAGGGATATTCGTTCATCTCCTTGTATCAGTTACAATGGGCATGTATACAGTCTAGTCCAGTCAGGTGTACAGTCTGAATTCAGATATAAGTTCTAAGGATATATATGGTGTCTTATAGACACAGTTGATGTCCCTGGAGCAATCATACATTCATACAGTTAATGGTACACAGACAGAGTACCAGTTAAACCTGCTCGATTCCTTAATCAAGACGATACGACCCTTGAGCACGACGGAACGACCCTTAATCACTCACCTACACCCCTTGGGTATAATGATGACCTGGCTTATGACCCCCATCATTAAGAAAGAGTCAGGTCAAGGGTCATGTCATACCTGAAGGTCGTAAGGTTGTGATTAAGGGTTTACGGTCGCAAGGTCAGACACACTCAGGTTACACAGACGCTAGGCCACTCAGGTAACACGGACCCTGGGCCACTCAGGTTACACAGACGCCGGGCCATTCAGGTTACACAGACCCTGGGCCACTCAGGTTACACAGACCCTGGGCCACTCAGGTTACACAGACGCCGAGCCACTCAGGTTACACGGACCCTGGGCCACTCAGGTTACATAGACGCCGGGCCACTCAGGTACTCCTAGTGCCAAAGAACCCTCATCCACCGCCTCTCATACAGCCTTGCGTAGGGCAGCGCCCCGCGAGGTGTGTGCCGGTGCGACGCACACACGGGGTCAGGAGAGGAGGTCGCTTGCCGGCAGCGCTGGCGCCGAAGATGACAGCGACAAGGGAGGAGAGCGAGGCTGGGGCCAGGGAGGGAGGAGAGGCTGGGCCAGCTGGCAGGCAGGCAGGCAGGCAGGCTAATGGATCTGAGACATGAGATGTGAAAAAGTGGGACTCATTGGGAGGGGTCCATCCATTGGGCGAGATCAATGATCCGATGGGGTGGCTGTAGGGAGGAGGAGGGGCACTATGTGATGCAGGAGACGTACGTGTGTGTGTGTGTGTGTGTGTGTGTGTGTGTGTGTGTGTGTGTGTGTGTGGCCATAATGGGGTGTGACGTCACTGTGTGGGCGGAGGAAGGTTCGCCTTGCGACGCCAGGTCGCCGCCAGGATGTGGGAGGGGAAGGAGGGCGTCCCTCTGCACTCCCCAGGAGAGGAGGCGTCGTCCAGCCTCCTGTACCAACACAGAACGGAGGAGTCTCCTTCACAGCCCAGTATACACGACCATCCACACTCAGGGGCTTTCGTAGACTTGACTATCCGCTCAAACGCTGGACGAGGGATAGTCTTAACTATCCTCTCAAACACTGGACGAAAGATAGACTTCACTATCCTCTCAAACACTGGACGAGGGATAGACTTGACTAGCCTCTCAAACATTGGACGAAGGATAGACTTGACTATCCTCTCAAACACTGGACGAGGGATAGACTTAATTATCCTCTCGAACACTGGACGAGGATGCGAATAACATTACTGATCACAGAGTACATTCCCGTAGGACATGAGACCTTCCTGTAGGAGGCAATCGAACCACCACCACCACCACCACCACCACCACGAACCCTAGCATTGCCACCTCCTACAGCAACCTCATCAACCAAACTCATCCTTTACAATCCAGAGGTCAACACGGTGTCCTAAACACCTGCCTTGTTGGAATATACCAACTTCCTCCTCATCTCCCACTCGGGATGTGATGAATATCACTCACAATTCCAGGACAGACCCAGTCAGTGGTAGACCAGACATTAACGAGGCTACAATTCGTGTCATGAGCAATCGAGGTCTTGGACACGGTGACGTAAGATGGAATTGATATGATATGAAGCCCACAACTTCGAGATGAGCACCAGCAGGGAGTATGCCAGCGGCAACCACCCGGGTCACCACCTACTGCCCTTGAGTACGACTGTACTGCCCTCGAGCATGACAGTACTGCTGCCCTAGAGAGCGACAGTACTGCCCTTGAGCACGACTGTACTGCCCTCGAGCACGACAGTACTGCCCTCGAGAGCGACAGTACTGCCCTTGAGCTGTACTGCCCCTTAAGCACGAGGGTACTGCCCTTGGATATAATGTCGTGGCCTTTGACCTGACCCCTGACGATCAGGTCCTGCTGAATAAATTATACTTACTACCATGCCCATAGTAATCCATAATCAAGTGCTTCCATCTTCTTTATCCTCCCACTGTATCCCAGTGAGGGAGGAACCTACAGCAGAACATCATCTCGTCATCTGTACCTCGACGCCCCAGCGCCTCGCCTCTCGAACACCACGTCCGTCGGAACCCCCACCACGGGGTCACCGAGCAAGCATATACGTCATCATCATCAGCAGCAGCAACGCCCCCTGTGACCCCCACAGTTGCCCCTTAGTGAGTGCCTCACGCCCAGGTCCCCTCGTGCCAAAAAAAAAGAAATAATAACACTCAGCCGCTGTGCAACAAGACATAGCAGGAGTGTCGGGTTCCTCTCCTTCCATCTGGCTGGCCATTTCTCGACTATGGTCCCTATTGCCACCACCCACCCACCCTTCCTTTATCTCACTTTGTGGTATTACAGAGCTATCATTCGGGCCTCCGACATCGTCCCCGACTTGCCTCCTCCCCTCCCCCTCCTCCCTCCATTATCTTCCCTACCCGTACGTCAGAGGAGGGTCGGGGTTAGGGGTAGCCCAGCCTCACGCGTCCTCCGCAGGGAAAGACGTCGGGTGCGATAACATCCGCCAGAGAGTTGAAGGCTTAGCGGTAGGTGGCGTGGGGTGTGTCTCCACCACAACACCCACTCAACGCGACGCGGCCCCCCTGCGTCAGGCAGGTCCTGGTAGCTCCTCCTCCTCCTCCTCTGCTTGCCTCTCGTTCTCTAGCTGCCTCGTCGTTACGGGACGGGGGGGATCCCTTTGGGTCCCTGGGCCCCACTCGGGCCCACCTGTCACTCTATGTCCCACGTAGTATATATCCACTGTAAGCTCTCTACTGGCCTCCAGCTACCCCCTAGGTACGTGCCCTTCGCCCACACCCTCACTCTAACGCTTTGTCTCTGTATCTCTAGACATCAAATATCTCAAAACCATAAAAAAAACACAAACTGGTCGTGCCTTCTCTTCCAGTCTGCTATAATGATCTGGTTCACCCGCGCAGCCGAACAATAATACTCTCAATTACCTTAAAACCATCGTCCAGTTATGTTGCAGCCGGTGATAACGCCTCATTGTGCGCCATCACACTGCTCCAGCTGTCAAACCCACCCACTCTCCCCCGCGCTCCCACCGTGCGTCACTCCATGCTACACAATACTTGAACGGAATGTTTTAACTCACGATGTTCATCCCTCCTCCTCACGAATCGACGAATGCTGCTGCGCCCCAAAAAGCAGCACGAACGTACTTCCACTCACTGGACTAACAGAGGCTGCCACGATCCTTCTCACGAGCAGATAAGCACTGATCTTACGTTCTCTACACCATCGTGAGCAATATCAACACACATATACGAAATATTTATGTATAGACGAGACTCTCAAAGTATTATCCCAAGGAAGTACTTGGCAATAATCTGGGGGGGTTACTCTGTGGGGGACATTGGGGGAGAGGAGTTGTGAAGCCCCTTCAAAGGGGTGGTCTTCTCTCACACCCACACCCACCCCACCACAGACCCAGTTCCTCGTACTAGACTGATAAAGTCAGGTGCCTGTGTGCGCGATGCGCGTCGCAGGGAATCACCTTTTTTTTCTTTTCCTTCGCCAATGAACGTCCAGGTTTCCTGTGACTCCTTCAACTCAGTCAGTCTTCTGAGGTAGAGGAGGTCCTCCCGCCTCAGCTGGAGCTTGTAACTGCTGCTTCAGGCGGTTCGAAACCCCGAGCCAGCAGACGACTGTGTGTTTCGTACCACGTAAAACACTGAGCCATTTCGTCCCTCTAGATCTACATGTCGCATTTTCCTTTTCACACTTTTTTTTTTAGTACATTAATAATGAACTACAAAAAACAGCTCATTGATTTAATATTAAGCTCATTAGATATCTCTCATATCACGTACATTATCACTGACACTTCTTCAGCGACATATAAAGTGTACAGAGCCACTTTACCTTAAGTCATCTTAAAAGTGATCTCCACTTATAATAATCTCTATGTTCCTGATAACTTAAACTATCACAAACAACTTCGAAAGTTACCCAGTGATCTTGAAGGCGTTTAGTCTTCACGTAATTTCCTTTATATTTGAAGGTGTTTACTCTTGACGTGTTTTTCCTTCATATTCCTTTGTTTGGACACGTTTCTCTGTGATCAACAACAACACTTGTTCCTCAAAAGAAAAAGTACCGACAATGGAATGCAAGGTCTCTCCCACACGACAGAGACGAAGCCGAACTTGCCATGTACACCACTGCTGACAGATGCCACTACAACCTTGTTGCGATGTACACCACTGCTGAGAGATGCCACTACAACCTTGTTGCGATGTACACCACTGCTGACAGATGCCACTACAACCTTGTTGTAGTGGGTAGTCCTAAGCGATGAAAAAAGCCAGCCAGCCTGACCAGAAACTATGCCTTAGTTGCTAGGCCGGGTTGATACTAGAGGGCCAAGATTCACAAGGTTAACAGGTACGGAAAGGTTACTTGAATCAGGAGCGGTGTATATATATATCTACTTATCTGGGCGCTAATCTCTGCCCCACACAAGGACTAATGGACTCGTAATGGGCGGGTGAGGGGAAGTAGAACACCGACTGATAACCCAGGGGGAACATTACGCCCTCCTGCTGGCGGGAAAGACTCAGGGCAACATCTGCAGACCACAGAGTCCCATATAAGATCTGAGGGTTTGGATAACCGCCTGCAAACGAACGACCAGATCCAAACGAAGCGTCAAGTATGAAGGTGTTTAGATCGCCATTGTGTAAACAGGATCGAGAGATGACTGATGCATAGAGGGAATTGAATGCCAACGTATGTATAAGGGAAACAATAACATCCCCAATGTCCAGTGGGACTTTACAGACTTTTATAAGTGACTGTATAAAAGGGACTAGATATGTACACACGAATATAAAAAAGTATAAGTAGCTTCTCTATGAAGAATGAGATTGAGGAACTCTAAAAGCATCAAGATCCTTGATGAACTTTTATGAATACTACAGGACGAGACTACTTCTAAAAGGCTACAGCCGACGATACATCAGGACTACAGGAAGCTTGGACCAGCCCCCCCAAGAGGCTAATATTACAGGAGTTACGTAATACTTTGTATCTAGTGAGCGAGGCAAGCACCCTGGGGGTAGAGAGGGTCCTGGCGTTAAAGTAAATGACTCAAAATAGAGAGGAAAAGATGTCCTCTCAATAAAGCAGGATAGACATAATCCCTCCACATTAAAAAAGTATTTGTTTGAGCTACTTTGAGTATAAAGAGGCCTGCGTGACTCCCCCCTGCAGAGCCACTATGGAAGACGACGTGTCACTAGTATCCGGCAGGGAGGGAGGAAGACGAGGCAACCTTCCACATGCCTCTCACTCGCCAGGGACGAGGGGCATACACCAGCTTATCGCCCGACTCAACTGAAGGATTACCGTCCCGGCAGAGGTAAGAAAACTTCAGCCGTGGCGGACGAGAGAGAGAGAGAGAGAGAGAGAGAGAGAGAGAGAGAGAGAGAGAGAGAGAGAGAGAGAGAGAGAGAGACTGGCTTGCTTCTGCTCCTCCTCCTCCTCCTCCTCCTCCCTTGGTGGCCAGCGTAACCATCCCCCACAGCTGGCGGTCGGGGGAAGGGTTCGCCTCAGTGGAGGTTTCGTCAGCAGCCACCTCCACCTCCTCCTTCTCCACCTCCAGCCTCGCAGTTATCATAACTACATCAGGACTCCTTTCTCTCCTGAGCAACAACAACAGCACACAGCATGTATTCCCGTTTTCTCTACGGTGGCTACGAGGCAAGTAGTCCCCCCCCAACACCTTCTCTACGACCACTGTGCTGGCCACGGGACAAGTAACCCCCCCCCCCCCCACACGCTTGTCTACGACGATGTCTAGCCCTACGTTTTCTAAAAGACCCACTTAACGCCAAAGACTATCATTACTGAGGCGTATACGCATGATGCTGTGTGTGTGTGTGTGTGTGTGTGTGTGTGTGTGTGTGTGTGTGACTGTCAGGATGATCCTATCCCGACCTAACGTCAGCTACTTAATCCCAGGGCCTGAAACACACACACACACACACACACACACACACACACACACACACACACACACACACACACATGGCTTCGGTTGGGGGCGAGGGTGCCTGTTTACACACATGGGAGTGTAGACACGGTACATATATACAAGGTTAAGAGATGGGGCAACACGAGTGTACAACTCTCTCTCGCCCCCCAACACACAAATAGTAATGACATACAAAAAATAAAAAAAAAAAAGGTGAGGTGAGGGTGGAAGGGAGGTAATAAAACTCCCTCTTTGCACAAGAAGTTAATTACAAGTACGTAATGACACACACAAGGGGACCCTGGGGTTGGTATCTTGCCAAATTGAAAGGAACATCACTTGTCGTGGTGGGTGTGGAGCAAGGCAATATCAACAGTGGCAGCCACTCAAGACATGGAGAACGAATCGTTTTCAGAAGATATGTTCAGCATACATTCAACCCAAATTGGAATATGTTATACAATGTGAACTCCCTTACTAGTGGAAATACAGAAATATTTAACCTAAATTGGAATATATTTGAAGCAATGTGAACTTCGTTACCAGTGAAAATACAGAAATATCTAACCCAAATTGGAATATATTTGAAGCAGTGTGAACTCCCTTACTAGTGGAAATACAGAACTGTTATAAGAGGTCCAAAGGAATGCAATACGTCTCCGGAGCGAGTATGGTAGACAGTAAGGTAAGCGAAGCCCAAGAACTGTTCCTCTGGAGGAGACGAGGCAACGAAGACCAAATATACATCAACACTGCCTCTCAACCAGTCACAAGTGACTCTCAGAGAGCCAGTAGAGGCAGCAGGAAGCCATGCAAGAGGGAGTGTCATGAGGGGACATGAGGAAGCATTTCTCCAGCATGAGAGTTGAGAATGCGTAAGGCAGCATCAGACAGCAGAGGTAAATAACGATATACCAGATGAGACTATTCCTTTATCCGTCCTCCATGGCCGCTATACAGCAGAGTAAACGACGTGGTGGACACCAGGACAGCCTCCAACCTCGTCAGCTGTGAGGATTATAAGCCTCCCATCGATCCATAGATCTTCTGCTGTTCGCCTACCTCCTCACATGAGGGCTGGGCCACTCTCCTCCCCTCTTTACCTCCCTCCCTCTCTCTCCACACACATATACACACACTGCTCGGTTCGCCTGCAGCGGCAGCGCCCTCCTCCTTCTCTCCTCCTCCTCCTCCAGTAGTAGCCAGCCAGCCTCCCGCCTCCCACACCCTCATACCAGCCATGAGCGCCCCCTCTACCGAAGCGGGAGAAGCCACATCGTCGCCCGCTTCGTCAGAAGGCATCGTCAGTACTTGGCTGTGATGCAAGAAGGAAGCGTCTCGTCCAGCCACCAAGCGTCCTTCCTCTCTCCTCCCAGTTCCAGGTCATACGGCCACAACACGGGACAATACGACTTCACACGGCACTACACGGCGCAACACGGCCAATGCCACAGCACTATAAGGCTACAACACGGCACAACACGGCCATAACATAGCACTACATGGCGACAACATGGCACAACACAGTGCCACACGACCACACGCTGCTATGACACGGCCATAACATAGCACCACACGGCTACGACACGGCCATAACACAGCACTACACGGCGACAACACGGCCTCACACGGCACTACGTGGCTACAACAAGGCCATAACATAGCACCACACGGCTACAACCGGGCCACAACACACCACAACCTCCTCTCTGGTCACCCTTCATTCCCCATTTCTCCACCTTCGGAGGGAAAGCGACCTGGTGAAGGGTGGTTGTAGATACACAACACGTGCAGAGACACACACAACCTCCTGGAAACTACTTTAAGTGTAGAACTACAACACCAGTAATGTAAACCACCTTCACAACATGGACAGCCCTGGGCTAATAGATAAGTCATGGTCGAAGCATATATGCCACGAAGGTGTAGAGCTGGGTCATGGAGTATTATGATGTTGTAGGATCGGGAGCAGGATAATTGTATCCTCCTACTGATGTGTCGGGGAGATACACAGTGAGTGTGTGTGTGTGTGTGTGTGTGTGTGTGTGTGTGTGTGTGTGTGTGTGTGTGTGTGTGTGGAACAAGCAGGAGGCAAGTCTACTTGCCACAGGATATCCGCTCGAGGTAAATCTACATATGCAAATGATGCTGCTAATCCTTTTCATCAACACTAGTCTCAATATTCCTCTCCTTCGAATATACTCCTCCCGTAGCGGTGAGGGATATTCTGAATATTCCCACTATAGGGGTGAGGGGAGGGGAGTATTCCTAATATTCCCTCCACAGGGGTGAGGGGTATTCACAATATTCCCACCGTAACGATAATGGGTAGTCCCAATATTCTCATTAGTGGTGAGGGATATTCGAATATTCCTATCGTAGAAGTGAGGGAATATTCCCAATATTCCTTCCACAGAGGTGAGAGATATTCCCAATATTCTCACCATCATGGTGAGCAGTATTCTCAACCTCGTAGAGGTGAGGTGTATTCTACACTCACAAAAGAGAAAGACACTAACTACCCCCCCCTCCCTCGCCCCACGTCTGTGTACCTACTATTACAACCATCTGTCGCTTAATCACAACCCCCCCCCCCACACCCACACACCCCACCCACACCCCAACCCCACATAAATGGCTCCCCCAACACACACACACACACACACACACACACACACACTCACACTCTTGTTTGTTTACGTCACGTGACACACCACCTCCCTCCCTCACCCACCCACACCGGTCGTGACGTCACCAGCCCTCGCGCAATTCTTTTTTTTCTTCTTTTCGTTCACATCTTCCAGTGACGTCCGCCTCTGTGACGAAGCAGAAACCGTAGCGACACTTTTACTTGGCGTAAATGTGCTTGTCATCTGGTCTTCAGTTCCCAGTACACGTCTGAAAGGTATGTGGTTACGTCTTGCCTCCCAGTACACACACACACACACACACACACACACACACACACACACACAGAGGTTGCTGAGTTATGAGCATGTAGGTTCCCAGTCGACACGTATGTTGCTATGTTGGCTTATGTTGGCCCCTAAATCACAAGTATGTTGCTATGTTGCCTTATATTGGTCGCCCTCCAGTCCACAAGTGTGTAAGAATGTTGCCACATGTCTGTTCCCAGTACACACACACATGATGATATGTGGCGCCTCCACTCACGTCCACATATTGCTAACAACCACAAGGGAGGGTTGTGTAACTTTAATACATATATGTCCAATCCCAAAACCCTGTACTGCACCTGTGTGTGTGTGTGTGTGTGTGTGTGTGTGTGTGTGTGTTGAATACATGGGGGACCTATTCCCTAAAGGGGAAGGGACCGTCCCCTGATACGTGGGGATCTATGTCCTTGAGAGAGGGGACCCATTCCCGAAAACAGAGGGACCCTATTCCTAAGACGGAGAGACCCATATCCTTGAAAGGAAGGGACCTGAAACATAAGGATCCCATTCCCGGTGAGACATAAGGACTCATAGTCAGTGAAGGATCACCCATTCCTTAAGAGGAAAGGACCCATTCCCTGATAATCAGGTAGGCATTCCCGTAAGCCAGAGTGACCCACTCCCAAACAGGAAGGACCCAGGGGCGTCTCCCTGTCAATACATTGGCTTACATGCCAATGTCTCGTATTTTACCTTCCCAGGGCTTGACCGACACAGACACACACACACACACACACACACACACTCCTACAGGATCTGGGTCAAACTGGCTAATGAGACTCAATTCATTGATCCTTCTGCACACCTTCGAGGATTAGCATCTATACGAGTGAAGGCTTTAATCATTAATCACAGGCATGACTGAAAAAAGGGGAGAATTGGATCACATTTTGTGAGGTTGATCATTAGATTCAGGTACGAGGATAGGTGCTAATGAGGCATTCAGATATTAATCCACATCTTTCCGCGTAGCTCATGTCTGGTTCCCATTCCTCCTCCTCCTTTCCCAGTTCGGTGTTGGGCCGAGTCGTTCTCCCGTTCCTAAGGGACAGCAAACTGTTCATGGCCGCATCCCACAGGCTCATGGAACCACAACAAGCCAAGCTGACCTGTTTTTAAGAAGTCGTAGGTATAGATCTAAGTTCCTACAGAGGCTGATCCATAGTTCTCCCGGTGGCAAGGTACAGAACATAGGTCGTACACACACACACACACACACACAACTATAACCAGGCGACACACGGGCTGAAGGAGCGTCTCTGGCGTTGTTGACTTCCTAAGAAGCTCATCAGGGATTCAAGAGCTGGATTGTGATGCGAGAGGAGGTCCCCAGGCAGAGGAAAGCACCACAGGTATACGTACCCATGTGGTAAGCAGCCTCTCTCTCTCTCCCTCCTTCCCTCCCTCCCTCTCTACCAGGTATACACCGAGCAGCGCTCGACCACGAATACAGCAGGATCGAACAGCCTCGTTCACCAGGCCTTCGTCGACGGAGCCCGGCCAGAGAGAGAGAGAGAGAGAGAGAGAGAGAGAGAGAGAGAGAGAGAGAGAGAGAGAGAGAGAGAGAGATGAAACTCCTTCCATCATGGTACGTAGGGTACAGGTTATCTACACCACACACTGAACTACAATGAAACTCTCTTGCGACTTCCATTCAATTCCGGGTACTCGTTCCCCCAGACCGTCCCTTATCGCTACGCACCTCCCCACACCAATCGTCCCTCTCTCCCTCCCTCTTTTGGCGAGGACAGCCGTCTCCGATAACCTAGCGACGTCCCTGAGCAACCTCTCCCCTGTAGCGAATTTCAAGTGGCTGTGGTAGCGGCAGGAGGTGGTGTGTACATGCGCTGATGACGTGCAGTGTTCGCCAGGATCTTGTGTGACTTATTTTGCAGACATTGACGACGACGTCTCTCGATTCACTGATCTCTAGTTTTTCCCCCCAAACGATAGATAATTCTATTCCTTATCTCATGTTATCATGTCCAGAAACCCTTGCATATCCACCTTCCCTCCTTGTACCGGGCCTGATAACCCCCCAATCTCCTTCTGTCTGTCACTCTGGGCGATTTTGATAAGCCTTATCGTATTTATTAATCCCACGATGTATCCTCTGATCCTAGCAATACTTTATCACAAAAGACAAATTTAAAGAGTAACACAACGTATGTTCGCCCTTACATGCTTGCTCTTCTATTTCGCCTTCCTTAAGTAATGCAGTTTTCCTTCCCCTTAGATATATATATACACACACTGGTTCTGCTTATCCCAAAAAAAGGGAGACTGCTCAGACCCATTTGATTATCTTCGACCCATTCCTCCGTGAGGGAAATGTATTCCGGTCAAACAGAGTTTTCCCAATAGCAAAAAGCTTTTTCATTTCCCTTCTCTACAACTCCCCACGGCTCTCATTTCTTCTGAAGCTTCTGTGCTTCAACCTCACCACTCTACCAACTTGGCATCACTTTAACCTTCTTTCCGTTCCCTTGGGAACGCCACATATCTAATATCAATAAGTCTACCTTAAAAAAAGAGAGTAAAGAAGAGAAAGAAAAAGGTGTATCTTGTTCAGTGTATTTCCCTTCGTTATTCTAGCAGTTCGTAAGGACTACAGGTCAGACTTCTTGTAAGAGGCGGGTCTATCCATTCCACTTTTTTCCTCCCCGACATCACAGTTATCCACCTTAGCAACTTCCCGTGTCTCACTCTTCAACTGAGCCATAATCTTATCACAATGTTGCTTCGCTTCCTTCAGGCATATCAATCCTGCAAGGTATTTTTTTCAGGCATAATAATCCTGCAAGGTATTTTTTTTTAGGCATATTAATCCTGCAAGATATTTTTTTTTATCCGTTTTTCGTCTGGGGTGTTGGCGGAGGGATTGGAGGGTGGGGAGAGATCCTTTGCTTGGATATCCTTTTCTTCCACTGCTCCTAAGGCCACTATATTTCTTTTTAGGTGGTGCTAAGGCCAGACCACGTCACCTGGACCTTGGGCCTGTGTATCTAAGCAAATCGACGCAACTCTCTCTTTTTTTTACATATATTACTGCGTCTGCTTGTGGTGGCACGATCATGCAGCACTGGAGAGGACAATGCATCACACACGTACTCTGTGATCTTGGGCTACTCCAAGACCAATAGTATCAACATCTATTTCTTTCCATTCACAGACAAACAGCAGTACCTTGTACTATCTTATGTTCTCCCAGAATCCTCAGTATAGACTGTTATCATAAGTCAGGTTTCCATCACCTTTCCCAGTGACCACTGTCTATTTCATCATCGCTACTTTTATACACACACACACACACACACACACACACACACACACATACATACACGAACACAAAATGGTGTCATTGTACGTGGTAGGAAAGACATAGCAAGGTATATAGCCAGAAATACACCTGGAGACATACCCTGAAACATAGCCACTGAAATAGCCAGAACATAGCTAAAGTATAGCCAGGGATATAACCAGGACATAACCACAGATATAGCCTGAAAGATAGCCAGTGATATAACCAGAATATAGCAACAAATATAGCCTGAAATACAGCCAGTGATATAGCCAGAACATAGCCGCAAATATAGCCAGATGCATAAACGTAGAAATACTGCATTCACATTTTTTTTTCCACGTCCTTGACCTCGTGAACCAGACGGTACGAGCCCTAGGCATGATGACCTTACCTTACACATTACATGAATGGGGTCAGGTCAAAGGCCAAGGGTCATACCGTCATGCTTGAGGGTCCTAACCACACCACTACAGCAAAATGAGAGGCAAACAATCGTTCGTACTTAAGCATGGTTTGCTAACGTTAGCTAGGATTTGTTAACGTTAGCAGGGTATGCTAACGTTAGCTCCCAACTTAAGATGAACGTTTTACGATTTTACTAACGCGAAAGCTAACCGACTCAACGCAATGCGTCTCTTGGGGCGAATGTCCCAGATGAATTCATGCTTCAAAGGGCCATAACACCCTCTAGGTTGACACAGTGATGGGCCACTGTTGTCTCACCCATAGCCTCGTCGTCAGGGCTCCTCAATACCACAATGTTTTCTTTAGCCACGAGAATAACGTCATATAGAGCAAACATGGCAACTTCTATCAGCTGTCGCATCACCAAGCGACGGTAGGGAATAGATCAGAGTTTCTGTAGCCACGGGAATCATGTCATCTCGAGCAAACATGGCAACTCCATTCGCTGTCGCATCACCAAGCAACGCGAGGAAACAGACCTGAGTTTCTGTAGCCACGAGAATCATGTCATCTAGAGCAAACATGGCAACTCCAATTCGCTGTCGCATCACCAAGCAACGCGAGGAAACAGACCTGAGTTTCTGTAGCCACGAGAATCATGTCATCTAGAGCAAACATGGCAACTCCAATTCGCTGTCGCATCACCAAGCAACGCGAGGAAACAGACCTGAGTTTCTCCTCACTTCCAAATTCATCTCCGACTTCACTTGACTCAGATGGTGATGTAAACATAAGTCTTCATTTAGCTTCGAGGGGCTTGGTATCATGACTGACTCTTGTTTATTTCTTTTTTCATGACAAAGGCTACAGTCCACGAGGGAGAGTTTACTCCCCACCGAGGCCAGGCCATGAATGTGAACCTAAAATAAACACGAGAGGAAAAAGCGTGCAAGGACATGAGATAAGAAATGAGAGAATGGTAGTTTGGTGTGTGGCGCGAATATATATATATATATATATATATATATATATATATATATATATATATATATATATATATATATATATATATATATTTTTTTTTTTTTTTTTTTTTTTTTTATACTTTGTCGCTGTCTCCCGCGTTTGCGAGGTAGCGCAAGGAAACAGACGAAAGAAATGGCCCAACCCCCCCCCCCCCCCATACACATGTACATACACACGTCCACACACGCAAATATACATACCTACACAGCTTTCCATGGTTTACCCCAGACGCTTCACATGCCTTGATTCAATCCACTGACAGCACGTCAACCCCTGTATACCACATCGCTCCAATTCACTCTATTCCTTGCCCTCCTTTCACCCTCCTGCATGTTCAGGCCCCGATCACACAAAATCTTTTTCACTCCATCTTTCCACCTCCAATTTGGTCTCCCTCTTCTCCTCGTTCCCTCCACCTCCGACACATATATCCTCTTGGTCAATCTTTCCTCACTCATTCTCTCCATGTGCCCAAACCATTTCAAAACACCCTCTTCTGCTCTCTCAACCACGCTCTTTTTATTTCCACACATCTCTCTTACCCTTACGTTACTTATATATATATATATATATATTCTAATGAGAAAGAGTGAGAGAGACAAGCAATACGGACACGGAGGGTGTGCAATGGTTCTGGCCATCACTGCAACACAACCAAGACATGAGGGTTGTACTTCCCTCTGTGGCGCCTGCTCTTTCACAACGTCCGACATCGTAAAGCGCACAACACAACGCTATAATGAACACAAAAGAAACGACTGACCAGACACACGTCTATACCCTTATTGCATCAATTAAATCCGAGAGAAATATGCTCAAACAAACACCCGAGAAGGATGCTTTAACCTCCTTGACATGACAAAAGAACCTTCAGGTCCTAGAACAACGAAGGAGCCTCATTCCCTTGAGTGAACAAGGGTCTTCCATACCCTTGAGAGAACTGAGGACCTCCACACCCTTGAAACAACTAAAGATAACACACACACACACACAGACACACACTCCTGTGATCCAACACACCTCTTCCTCCCACGCACCCCTTCCCTCCCGCACCTCTGGAGTGCGTGTCCGCGAGTCCACTTGGTGGAAGTCAACAAAGCTGGCCTTGCAGAAGGTGCGGGAGGGAGCCACTTGCTCCTGCCCAGGAGGACCCAGGACCTCTCATTGAGTCACCGGGGACACGTCCGTACGTCCGTCTACCACTGAGGAAGCGAGCACTCCCTCACCCACTCCAGATCTACACTATGCCTTTGAACTCTACACTGACGAGGTGGATCATTTCCCCCTATCCACTGCTCCTGGGGACGAGCTCTGGGGACACTACCACCATCTTTGTCACCCCTCTCCAGTATCTGTAGTGGGTTTATCACACCTCCACACCTCAATCTGATGCCATATTCCACCTCTGATCGTCTGAGCTGTTTGTGGCCGCACCCCGTTCCATTTAACACCACGTTGTATAACCTGGTACACCTTGGACCAAACTGTACAGTTTTAGATTTTTTTTTTGTGTGTGTGTACATGAAGAAGGCCGGCTGGGCCCTGCTGTCCATAATATATATATATATATATATATATATATATATATATATATATATATATATATATATATTGGAAAGGATCACAATTTTTTCGATGTATATCAACTGACTGTTATATTTCTCTCTTGTGTCTCCCCTGATGATGTGATTATTACACGAAACTGCACTTGGGAACTTTTCGTGTTTCATTTTCCCCGTGGACTCATAGGAATATATATATATATATATATATATATATATATATATATATATATATATATATATATATATATATATCGGGAGCGGGTGGCTGGAAATCCTCCCCTCTCGTTTTTTTAATTTTCCAAAAGAAGGAACAGAGAAGGGGGCCAGGTGAGGATATTCCCTCAAAGGCCCAGTCCTCTGTTCTTAACGCTACCTTGCTAATGCGGGAAATGGCGAATAGTATGAAAGAAAAAGAAATATATATCGGGACAAGACTGGGTAAACCTAGAGGTCCATTGTAACACTCCCTGGCCTCATGCGTCGTAGTGACCTACAGGAACGTAGGTTTACACATCTCTAACAAGCGTACTGCCCTCCGTCAACAAGGGCTCGTAAGGTCCTTGGAAACAGTTCTATACTCCTTTACTACTGGCTGAGGAGACATCCTTACTACCTGAGGATAAAGGGACGTTATTTTTACTTCTGAGGACGTGAGAGAGATCCTTTATTGCCAACTGGTAAAGAGTTTATATTTTGCCTTTTATTGCCAGATGGGGGAGACCCGTACGCCTCATATTGTCATATGAATGGGAGGCATTACCACCTTTACTGCCTTATGTGGACTTGTAATACCCTTTCAACGCCCACTGAGGAAATAGTCGTTTTTGTTTTACTAACCACTAAAAAAGTGCATTGCTTTAATTTCCACTGGGGAAGTGCATTTCCACTTTATTTTCCACTGGTGAGGTGTATTACCACTCTGTTTTCCACTGGGGAAGTGTCTTACCACTATTTTCCACTGGGGAAGTGCATTACCACTTTATCATCCACTGGGGAAGTGCCTTACCCCTTTTAATGCCCACTGAGGAAGTGGATTATCTTTTTATTGCCCACTTGTCACTCAGTGTGTGCTGATGCGCGTCTCTTCCCCATTCACTCTCGAGAGAATACATTATATCTTCACTACTCAGTGTGGGAACACATCATTACCCTTCACCACCTACATACATCGCCCCTTCACTACCCATTAAACAGGTCGTTTACCACACCCCATTACATTATGTTACCCCATTACCTATCAAATAGGTACAGTACCCCTTTCTCTACCCATTACATCGATCATTTACCACTCCCCATTACGTTATATTCCCCCTTTACCTATCAAATAGGTACAATACCCCTTTCTCTACCCATTACATCGATCATTTACCACTCCCCATTACGTTATATTCCCCCTTTACCTATCAAATAGGTACCCATTACACAGTTCATTTACCACTTCGCTTCCCATTACATTGTTACCCCTTTACCTATTAAATAGGTACAGTACTCCTCTCTGTACCCATTACACAAGTCATTTACCACTTCGCTTCCCATTACATTATGTTCCCCCTTTCCCTATCAAATAGGTACAGTATCCCTTTCTCTACCCATTATACAGGCCGTTTATCACTCCCCATTACATCATGTTACCCCTTTACCTATTGAATAGGTACAGTACCCCCTTTCTTTACCCATTAGACGGATCATTTACCTCTTCCCATTACATTATGTTACCCCTTTCCCTATTAAATAGGTACAGTACTTCTTTCGGTACCCATTACACAGGTCATTTACCACTTCGTTTCCCATTACAATATGCAACCCCTTTACCTATTACAAATGTATATTACCCATTTCTCTACCCTTTACAGAGGCATATTACCACTTCACTTCCCATTACAGAAGTATGTTACCCCTTTCCCCATTACAGAGGTACAGTATTCCATCTACCCATTACAAAATCACATTACCCCTTCACCTCCCATCACAGAGGACAGGTATATTACCCCTTCACTACCCATTACGGAGGTGTAATCCCCCTTCACTCCACAAATCACAGAATTACATTACCCTTTCCATGCCCATTACATATTCCCCCTTCATCTCCCATTACAATGGTTTATTACACCTTCACCACTAGTGTCGACCACATAATAAATGTACACATGTACGTAACATGTGTGTGTGTGTGTGTGTGTGTGTGTGTGTGTGTGTGTGTGTGTGTGTGTGTGTGTGTGTACATACATGGGAGTGCAGACATGGTACATATACATATGGTTAAGGGATGGGGCATCACCAGTGTACAACTCCCTTCCTGTAACACAGTACAACACAGACGGTACTCACACATCTCACAACACAGTACTCACACGTCTCACAACACAGACAGTTCTCACACGTCTCACAACACAGACAGTACTCACACGTCTCACAACACAGACAGTTCTCACACATCTCACAACACAGACGGTACTCACACATCTCACAACACAGCCAGTTCTCACACATCTCACAACACAGACAGTTCTCACACATCTCACAACACAGCCAGTTCTCACACATCTCACAACACAGCCAGTTCTCACACATCTCACAACACAGACGGTACTCACACATCTCACAACGCAGACAGTAGTCACACATCTCACAACACAGACAGTACTCACACGCCTCACAACACAGCCAGTACTCACACGTCTCCAGCCC
Organism: Panulirus ornatus; assembly: GCF_036320965.1. Lineage (NCBI taxonomy): Eukaryota > Metazoa > Arthropoda > Malacostraca > Decapoda > Palinuridae > Panulirus > Panulirus ornatus. The sequence goes on from NC_092265.1 coordinate 23,075,722, forward strand.
AGGTTCTCTTCCTGCTCACACTCCTGTATCCAACCCCCGTCCAGCATCTACCTGACCCACTCCTGGCCACCTCGCACCTCGCTCATTTACACTCACAACTTCCACAACATCGTAACTGGGGCTTCTTTCCCCCTACAACTCTTTGTCTCATCTTGGGCGAACGGGTCGTCATGTCCAGTCCATCAAGAAGGTACACCTAGCTACACAAGTACCGCTAAGAGGGTCGCTTACACTGCCATAGCGTCTTAACACGGGTGAGCGTGGCTTAACCCACCCACACACACACACACACACACACACACACACACACCTCTTCTCCCTCTTCATGAACAGAGCCAGGCACAGCAGATCCCGCACCACCATACCTAACACCCGCATCCCAAACCTCACTAAAAACACTAGGCTTGTCTCGCCTACCCGATCGATGGGGGCGTGTGTGCTGGACACCCCACGCCTCTAAGGCCAACACTCCTGGTCAAGGGTAAGGCCCTGAGGGCCATATACCTACATGTGTCAAGAGGAGTAGAAATGGTTCAAGCGGCTGGAGAGTAATCCACAGTATGTCCTTCCCCCACACAGTCACAGCACATACTAGTGACCTTCCGTTTTCCCTCCTTGCCAGTAGATGGCGCTGCGCTCGCCCCCCCCCCCCCCCCCCGCGACCATGACGTCACGTGGCGCGCAGGATTTAAAACTCACGTTGGATGAAGTTAAAGATCGGGAACAGCATCCTCGCCGGCCAGGGGCGTCGCCCTCCCGCCCGACCTCCCCTGGGTGCCTAGCCCTCCTTCCTCTATCCGGGGATAGGACGATCTACTCTTACTGAGGTCCCAAGACTCGATACAGGACGAAGACGTCGCTCCAGGATAGGACTGTCCCTAGGAGCATGGACGTGGATGGCGCTGTGAGGGACGGGTCAGCCTAAGCCAGTATAGGATAGGGGCGAGATGGGAAGGTGGATGTAGCTATTACCACAGGGGTAAACCCAGGGAACACCACACACTCTCCCGGCCTGAGCGAAGATGGTTTGAGAGAGGTCTCTCTCTCTCTCTCTCTCTCTCTCTCTCTCTCTCTCTCTCTCTCTCTCTCTCTCTCTTTGCCCATCCCTCCTCTAGGAGAGTGTATAATCCTCTTACCCCGCTACGCCAGCCTGCCATAGACGCGTCCTCCGCTCTTCCCTTAAACCACCTCCTGACGGTGACAAGCCCCAGCTCCCACACACCTCCCTCCCTCCACGTCTCCACACACCCCCAGCAGTTGATACAAGCGTCCTCAGGCGACACAAGTGTGTGGATCTGTGTTAATGCCTGTCCCTCATTTACGAGACGCCTATCTACATTTTCATCTTAACCTCTCATATATATATATATATATATATATATATATATATATATATATATATATATATATATATATATATGTGTGTGTGTGTGTGTGTGTGTGTGTGTGTGTGTGTGTGTGTGTGTGTGTGTGTGTGTGGACGTGTATGTATATACATGTGTATGTGGGTGGGTTGGGCCATTCTTTCGTCTGTTTCCTTGCGCTACCTCGCTAACGCGGGTGACATCGACAAAGCAAAATGAATATATATATATATATATATATATATATATATATATATATATATATATATATATATATATATATATATATATACATATATATATATATATATATATATATATATATATGAATATATATATTAGTTTTAAGCACTGATCAAGAACACTGAAGTGATAACAGAATATTAAGACGAAAGATAAGAAGGAAAGACTTCTTATCCAAGTTGTGATCTCGCCACAGCTGAGACCAGGATGATAAAGTGGTAATGCACTTCCCCAGTGGAAAATAAAGTGGTAATGCACCTCACCAGTGGAAAATAAAGTGGTAATGCACTTCCCCAGTGGAAAATAAAGTGGTAATGCACCTCACCAGTGGAAAATAAAGTGGTAATGCACCTCACCAGTGGAAAATAAAGTGGTAATGCACCTCACCAGTGGAAAATAGTGGTAAGACACTTCCCAGTGGAAAATAGTGGTAAGACACTTTCCCAGTGGAAAATAAAGTGGTAATACACCTCACCAGTGTGAAGCCTGGTTAACAAGTAAGTCGGAAGTGATACACCTGAGTGGCTCAACGAAAGAAGAAAAAAAAACCAGCTTAACGAAAACAATCTAATTGGCTTTAACGAGAACAGGTTTACTGGTTTAACGAACTTAGGATTACAGGTTTAACGAAACCATGATACTATCTTAACTGTCTGCCTCACCTATATAACCTGACTGTCTTGGCTGAAAACAACATTAACTGGTTTAACGAAAGCATCCTGAAAGGTTCAACGAAAGCATCCTAGGATGAGGTTAACGAAAGCATCCTAGGATGAGGTTAACGAAAGCATCCTAGGATGAGGTTAACGAAAGCATCCATTAATGAGGTTAACGAAAGCATCCTATGATAAGGTTAACGAAAGCATCCTATGATACGGTTAACGAAAGCATCCTTTAATGAGGTTAACGAAAGCAAAACTCGATAGGTTAAACGAATATGGCAAGGATCAATGTCAAGTGAAGGGTCCCCATGTTAATACAGATCAAGCATGATCAAGTGTATTAATTAAACTCTTGAAGTGTGATGACGAGGTATTCAAAGCCATTTTAAATCAGGCAATACCCCATTTTCTAATGTCATCAGGAACTGACACTGATTGTAAGGGCTGCAGTGATTGTGAGGGCTGCAGTGATTGTAAGGGCTGCAGTGATTGTAAGGGCTGCAGTGATTGTAAGGGCTGCAGTGATTGTAAGGGCTGCAGTGATTGTGAGGGCTGCAGAGATTGTAAAGGCTGCAGTGATTGTAAAGGCTGCAGTGATTGTAAGGGCTGCAGTGATTGTAAGGGCTGCAGTGATTGTAAAGGTTGCAGTGATTGAAAGGGCTGCAGTGATTGTAAGAGCTATGGTGACTGTAAGGCTGCAGTGATTGTAAAGGCTGCAGTGATTGTAAAGGCTGCAGTGATTGTAAGGGCTGCAGTGATTGTAAGGGCTGCAGTGATTGTAAAGGCTGCAGTGATTGTAAAGGCTGCAGTGATTGTAAGGGCTGCAGTGATTGTAAAGGCTGCAGTGATTGTAAAGGCTGCAGTGATTGTAAAGGCTGCAGTGATTGTAAAGGCTGCAGTGATTGTAAGGGCTGCAGTGATTCGGTTCCATCATCAAATACATCGAAAAAGTAAAATAAATCTTGAAAAATCTTGATAAATTCTTTAATAAAAAATGTCATTTGACTTCATCATGTCCTTTAACACGCGCAGAAACCTTTATACTTAAATGGCAACGGGAAACAGTCTATATTGTGAATCACATACACGAGAGAGAGAGAGAGAGAGAGAGAGAGAGAGAGAGAGAGAGAGAGAGAGAGAGAGAGAGAGAGAGAGAGAGAGAGAGAGTGTTCATCTCTCCAGCCAATTTACGAGTCTCCTAAAAGGAAGGTTGGGGGAGGGAGAGAGGACAAGACAAGAGTGGAGCAGCTAGCCACTGTAGGAGTAATAACACGTTGCTCCTCCCACCACCTCCACCTCACCTCGTCTTCCTCAACAGCCAGCCAGGCCCAGGGAGGCGCCCCTGCCAGGCCCAGGGAGGCGCCCCTGCCAGGCCCAGGGCGTGTGTGTGTGTGTGTGTGTGTGTGTGTGTGTTCACTAGCCGACAATGAAGTAGCCATGACCACGCTGGGGGCGGAGGGGGGGGGGGGTTACGTGATGATGATGATGGGAGCTCATGAGACATATTGCTACACCTGGTGTGGTGGTTGACTGAGGCTCGTGAAGGACGACTGCCAATTCCAACGCTCACTAACGATCGTTACACATAAGGTGGTAGTTATACATTAGGTGGTAGTTATACATGAGGTGGTAGTTATAAATGGGGTGGTAGTTATATATCAACTGACTGTTATATTTCTCTCTTGTGTCTCTCGTGATGATGCGATCATTACACGAAAGTGCACTTGGGAACTTATCGAGTTTCATTCCCGTGGACTCATAGGAAGATATATATATATATATATATATATATATATATATATATATATATATATATATATATATTATCCCTGCGGATAGGGGAGAAAGAATACTCCCCACGTATTCCCTGCGTGTAGTAGAGGGCGACTAAAAGGGGAGGAAGCGGGGGGCTGGAAATCTTCCCCTCTCGTTATTAATCATCCAAAAGAAGGAACAGAGAAAGGGGCCAAGTGACGATTTTCCCCTCTTAGGCTCAGTCCTCTGCTTTTAACGCTACGTCGCTAACACGGGAAATGGTGAATATGTATGGGAAAAAAGTGATTTTACTGTACATGTGGCACGACATGTTTCGTGGAGGCAATCCGCCTCATCATCAGGTGCCAGTACTTAACAAAGTTATTTAAGTCCCAACGTCACACTTGATTCCCGCCGTCCAACACCAATCTTTATAGGCCAAGCACTGTCTGCTCTCTCTGGTCATAATCGTTGTAAGGGAGAGTGATTAAAGGGGGTCATGTGGCGGGGGTTGACCTGGGTAGCTGGGTGTGTCTTGAACAACTTTTTTTATGTTTTCGTGTTTTGTCAATTCTCTCATAATACTAAGATGGGCTTTAAAGTTGCCTGGGGACATATCAAATTTCTTAGTATTAGCAATGAAGACAGATTCAATGACGTTGCGTGTGGCATAATCAGCAGAGGGTTAGGTTAGGTTAGGTCAGGTTAGGTCAGCCTGGGTTACTTCAGGTTAGATTAGGTCAGGTCAAGTTAAGTCAGTTCAGGTTAGAGGGGTAGGATAGATTTGACCACGCATCAATATCTCTCTATCATGCTATTTGCTCAATCATTCAACTGGCTCCTGTTTTGCATATTGCCTAAGACAACATCCACCCCACATACACCTCTCTTCTCTTCATTTGAGAATATTAACACAACATTCAGCGACACAGAACCACAGAGGTCAAACGGGGAAAGCCTATCTCTGTGGAATGCCATCTCTAAGGCACACAGAACGTATAACGAAACTGTAAGTCTTATATATATATGACATGATAACCATTCCAAGTCACAAGTACAGTGTTTTTGTGATATACGAGTCAGCACGGGCCCCACCCGGGTTAGGCCCGCATGGGTTCGAATCCTAGGAGCGGCAGTCGGCCCACACCCAACCCAGGTGTTCATTCTCTCCTCGGGGCTAGTTGGTAAATGGTTATCTGGCTTAGGCTGTTATGTGTGTGTGTGTGTGTGTGTGTGTGTGTGTGTGTGTGTGTGTGTGTGTGTGTGCAAACAAGAGTGTAGATATGGTACATACACACAAGGTTAAGAGACGGGGCAACACGAATGTACACCTCTCTCTCCGTGACACACCAATAGTGATCATATATACACAAAGATCTCATGAAGGTAGAACTCTCTCTCTCTCTCTCTCTCTCTCTCTCTCTCTCTCTCTCTCTCTCTCTCTCTCTCTCTCTCTCTCTCTCTCTCTCTCTCCCATAGGTATAAACAGGTAATCACAAATAAGTAACAAAACAGTGCAGGACACTGGCCAATGCTTCAACACCTACACCTCCAATTACCGCAGTCTCCTGCACTGTCGACCGTGCCTGCCTCCAACGACACCTCCTCCAACACCACCTCCAAGAACCTCCAACATCACCTACAAGATCCCTCCACTACGAGAGATGTACTATCCTCCAAACCCAAGCTACACACCTGCTGTAGCATGCCCACTTCATCTACCAAAATACTTATCAATTACCGACCACAAGACACCATCTACTGTCTTCCTCCTCACCTCCCTCCCCTCCAGCCATCTACTGTCTTCCTCCTCACCTCACTCCTCTCCAGCCATCTACTGTCTTCCTCCTCACCTCACTCCTCTCCAGCCATCTACTGTCTTCCTTCTTACCTCACTCTTCTCCAGCCATCTACTGTCTTCCTCCTCACCTCACTCTTCTCCAGCCATCTACTGTCTTCCTCCTCACCTCACTCCTCTCCAGCCATCTACTGTCTTCCTCCTCACCTCACTCCTCTCCACCATCTACTGTCTTCCTCCTTACCTCACTCTTCTCCAGCCATGTACTGTCTTCCCCCTCACCTCACTCCTCTCAGAACATATGACAGGGTAATGCCCACTCTGACAGCCACATATGACAGGGTAATGCCCACTCTGACAGCCACATATGACAGGGTAATGCCCACTCTGACAGCCACATATGACAGGGTAATGCTCACTCTGACAGCCACATATGACAGGGTAATGCTCACTCTGACAGCCACATATGACAGGGTAATGCCCACTCTGACAGCCACATATGACAGGGTAATGCTCACTCTGACAGCCACATATGACAGGGTAATGCCCACTCTGACAGCCACATATGACAGGGTAATGCTCACTCTGACAGCCACATATGACAGGGTAATGCTCACTCTGACAGCCACATATGACAGGGTAATGCTCACTCTGACAGCCACATATGACAGGGTAATGCTCACTCTGACAGCCACATATGACAGGGTAATGCTCACTCTGACAGCCACATATGACAGGGTAATGCTCACTCTGACAGCCACATATGACAGGGTAATGCTCACTCTGACAGCCACATATGACAGGGTAATGCTCACTCTGACAGCCACATATGACAGGGTAATGCTCACTCTGACAGCCACATATGACAGGGTAATGCCCACTCTGACAGCCACATATGACAGGGTAATGCCCACTCTGACAGCCACATATGACAGGGTAATGCTCACTCTGACAGCCACATATGACAGGGTAATGCTCACTCTGACAGCCACATATGACAGGGTAATGCCCACTCTGACAGCCACATATGACAGGGTAATGCCCACTCTGACAGCCACATATGACAGGGTAATGCTCACTCTGACAGCCACATATGACAGGGTAATGCTCACTCTGACAGCCACATATGACAGGGTAATGCCCACTCTGACAGCCACATATGACAGGGTAATGCTCACTCTGACAGCCACATATGACAGGGTAATGCTCACTCTGACAGCCACATATGACAGGGTAATGCTCACTCTGACAGCCACATATGACAGGGTAATGCCCACTCTGACAGCCACATATGACAGGGTAATGCTCACTCTGACAGCCACATATGACAGGGTAATGCCCACTCTGACAGCCACATATGACAGGGTAATGCCCACTCTGACAGCCACATATGACAGGGTAATGCCCACTCTGACAGCCACATATGACAGGGTAATGCTCACTCTGACAGCCACATATGACAGGGTAATGCCCACTCTGACAGCCACATATGACAGGGTAATGCTCACTCTGACAGCCACATATGACAGGGTAATGCCCACTCTGACAGCCACATATGACAGGGTAATGCTCACTCTGACAGCCACATATGACAGGGTAATGCCCACTCTGACAGCCACATATGACAGGGTAATGCCCACTCTGACAGCCACATATGACAGGGTAATGCCCACTCTGACAGCCACATATGACAGGGTAATGCTCACTCTGACAGCCACATATGACAGGGTAATGCTCACTCTGACAGCCACATATGACAGGGTAATGCTCACTCTGACAGCCACATATGACAGGGTAATGCTCACTCTGACAGCCACATATGACAGGGTAATGCTCACTCTGACAGCCACATATGACAGGGTAATGCCCACTCTGACAGCCACATATGACAGGGTAATGCTCACTCTGACAGCCACATATGACAGGGTAATGCTCACTCTGACAGCCACATATGACAGGGTAATGCTCACTCTGACAGCCACATATGACAGGGTAATGCTCACTCTGACAGCCACATATGACAGGGTAATGCTCACTCTGACAGCCACATATGACAGGGTAATGCTCACTCTGACAGCCACATATGACAGGGTAATGCCCACTCTGACAGCCACATATGACAGGGTAATGCTCACTCTGACAGCCACATATGACAGGGTAATGCCCACTCTGACAGCCACATATGACAGGGTAATGCCCACTCTGACAGCCACATATGACAGGGTAATGCTCACTCTGACAGCCACATATGACAGGGTAATGCCCACTCTGACAGCCACATATGACAGGGTAATGCTCACTCTGACAGCCACATATGACAGGGTAATGCTCACTCTGACAGCCACATATGACAGGGTAATGCTCACTCTGACAGCCACATATGACAGGGTAATGCTCACTCTGACAGCCACATATGACAGGGTAATGCTCACTCTGACAGCCACATATGACAGGGTAATGCCCACTCTGACAGCCACATATGACAGGGTAATGCTCACTCTGACAGCCACATATGACAGGGTAATGCTCACTCTGACAGCCACATATGACAGGGTAATGCCCACTCTGACAGCCACATATGACAGGGTAATGCTCACTCTGACAGCCACATATGACAGGGTAATGCTCACTCTGACAGCCACATATGACAGGGTAATGCTCACTCTGACAGCCACATATGACAGGGTAATGCTCACTCTGACAGCCACATATGACAGGGTAATGCTCACTCTGACAGCCACATATGACAGGGTAATGCTCACTCTGACAGCCACATATGACAGGGTAATGCCCACTCTGACAGCCACATATGACAGGGTAATGCTCACTCTGACAGCCACATATGACAGGGTAATGCTCACTCTGACAGCCACATATGACAGGGTAATGCTCACTCTGACAGCCACATATGACAGGGTAATGCTCACTCTGACAGCCACATATGACAGGGTAATGCTCACTCTGACAGCCACATATGACAGGGTAATGCTCACTCTGACAGCCACATATGACAGGGTAATGCCCACTCTGACAGCCACATATGACAGGGTAATGCCCACTCTGACAGCCACATATGACAGGGTAATGCCCACTCTGACAGCCACATATGACAGGGTAATGCTCACTCTGACAGCCACATATGACAGGGTAATGCTCACTCTGACAGCCACATATGACAGGGTAATGCTCACTCTGACAGCCACATATGACAGGGTAATGCTCACTCTGACAGCCACATATGACAGGGTAATGCTCACTCTGACAGCCACATATGACAGGGTAATGCTCACTCTGACAGCCACATATGACAGGGTAATGCTCACTCTGACAGCCACATATGACAGGGTAATGCTCACTCTGACAGCCACATATGACAGGGTAATGCTCACTCTGACAGCCACATATGACAGGGTAATGCTCACTCTGACAGCCACATATGACAGGGTAATGCTCACTCTGACAGCCACATATGACAGGGTAATGCTCACTCTGACAGCCACATATGACAGGGTAATGCCCACTCTGACAGCCACATATGACAGGGTAATGCCCACTCTGACAGCCACATATGACAGGGTAATGCCCACTCTGACAGCCACATATGACAGGGTAATGCTCACTCTGACAGCCACATATGACAGGGTAATGCTCACTCTGACAGCCACATATGACAGGGTAATGCCCACTCTGACAGCCACATATGACAGGGTAATGCTCACTCTGACAGCCACATATGACAGGGTAATGCTCACTCTGACAGCCACATATGACAGGGTAATGCCCACTCTGACAGCCACATATGACAGGGTAATGCTCACTCTGACAGCCACATATGACAGGGTAATGCTCACTCTGACAGCCACATATGACAGGGTAATGCTCACTCTGACAGCCACATATGACAGGGTAATGCTCACTCTGACAGCCACATATGACAGGGTAATGCTCACTCTGACAGCCACATATGACAGGGTAATGCTCACTCTGACAGCCACATATGACAGGGTAATGCTCACTCTGACAGCCACATATGACAGGGTAATGCTCACTCTGACAGCCACATATGACAGGGTAATGCCCACTCTGACAGCCACATATGACAGGGTAATGCCCACTCTGACAGCCACATATGACAGGGTAATGCTCACTCTGACAGCCACATATGACAGGGTAATGCCCACTCTGACAGCCACATATGACAGGGTAATGCTCACTCTGACAGCCACATATGACAGGGTAATGCCCACTCTGACAGCCACATATGACAGGGTAATGCTCACTCTGACAGCCACATATGACAGGGTAATGCCCACTCTGACAGCCACATATGACAGGGTAATGCTCACTCTGACAGCCACATATGACAGGGTAATGCCCACTCTGACAGCCACATATGACAGGGTAATGCCCACTCTGACAGCCACATATGACAGGGTAATGCCCACTCTGACAGCCACATATGACAGGGTAATGCTCACTCTGACAGCCACATATGACAGGGTAATGCTCACTCTGACAGCCACATATGACAGGGTAATGCTCACTCTGACAGCCACATATGACAGGGTAATGCTCACTCTGACAGCCACATATGACAGGGTAATGCTCACTCTGACAGCCACATATGACAGGGTAATGCTCACTCTGACAGCCACATATGACAGGGTAATGCCCACTCTGACAGCCACATATGACAGGGTAATGCCCACTCTGACAGCCACATATGACAGGGTAATGCTCACTCTGACAGCCACATATGACAGGGTAATGCCCACTCTGACAGCCACATATGACAGGGTAATGCCCACTCTGACAGCCACATATGACAGGGTAATGCCCACTCTGACAGCCACATATGACAGGGTAATGCTCACTCTGACAGCCACATATGACAGGGTAATGCTCACTCTGACAGCCACATATGACAGGGTAATGCTCACTCTGACAGCCACATATGACAGGGTAATGCTCACTCTGACAGCCACATATGACAGGGTAATGCTCACTCTGACAGCCACATATGACAGGGTAATGCTCACTCTGACAGCCACATATGACAGGGTAATGCCCACTCTGACAGCCACATATGACAGGGTAATGCCCACTCTGACAGCCACATATGACAGGGTAATGCTCACTCTGACAGCCACATATGACAGGGTAATGCTCACTCTGACAGCCACATATGACAGGGTAATGCTCACTCTGACAGCCACATATGACAGGGTAATGCTCACTCTGACAGCCACATATGACAGGGTAATGCTCACTCTGACAGCCACATATGACAGGGTAATGCTCACTCTGACAGCCACATATGACAGGGTAATGCTCACTCTGACAGCCACATATGACAGGGTAATGCTCACTCTGACAGCCACATATGACAGGGTAATGCCCACTCTGACAGCCACATATGACAGGGTAATGCTCACTCTGACAGCCACATATGACAGGGTAATGCTCACTCTGACAGCCACATATGACAGGGTAATGCTCACTCTGACAGCCACATATGACAGGGTAATGCTCACTCTGACAGCCACATATGACAGGGTAATGCTCACTCTGACAGCCACATATGACAGGGTAATGCTCACTCTGACAGCCACATATGACAGGGTAATGCCCACTCTGACAGCCACATATGACAGGGTAATGCCCACTCTGACAGCCACATATGACAGGGTAATGCTCACTCTGACAGCCACATATGACAGGGTAATGCTCACTCTGACAGCCACATATGACAGGGTAATGCTCACTCTGACAGCCACATATGACAGGGTAATGCTCACTCTGACAGCCACATATGACAGGGTAATGCCCACTCTGACAGCCACATATGACAGGGTAATGCTCACTCTGACAGCCACATATGACAGGGTAATGCTCACTCTGACAGCCACATATGACAGGGTAATGCTCACTCTGACAGCCACATATGACAGGGTAATGCCCACTCTGACAGCCACATATGACAGGGTAATGCTCACTCTGACAGCCACATATGACAGGGTAATGCTCACTCTGACAGCCACATATGACAGGGTAATGCTCACTCTGACAGCCACATATGACAGGGTAATGCTCACTCTGACAGCCACATATGACAGGGTAATGCTCACTCTGACAGCCACATATGACAGGGTAATGCCCACTCTGACAGCCACATATGACAGGGTAATGCCCACTCTGACAGCCACATATGACAGGGTAATGCCCACTCTGACAGCCACATATGACAGGGTAATGCCCACTCTGACAGCCACATATGACAGGGTAATGCCCACTCTGACAGCCACATATGACAGGGTAATGCTCACTCTGACAGCCACATATGACAGGGTAATGCTCACTCTGACAGCCACATATGACAGGGTAATGCTCACTCTGACAGCCACATATGACAGGGTAATGCCCACTCTGACAGCCACATATGACAGGGTAATGCTCACTCTGACAGCCACATATGACAGGGTAATGCCCACTCTGACAGCCACATATGACAGGGTAATGCTCACTCTGACAGCCACATATGACAGGGTAATGCTCACTCTGACAGCCACATATGACAGGGTAATGCCCACTCTGACAGCCACATATGACAGGGTAATGCTCACTCTGACAGCCACATATGACAGGGTAATGCCCACTCTGACAGCCACATATGACAGGGTAATGCTCACTCTGACAGCCACATATGACAGGGTAATGCTCACTCTGACAGCCACATATGACAGGGTAATGCTCACTCTGACAGCCACATATGACAGGGTAATGCTCACTCTGACAGCCACATATGACAGGGTAATGCTCACTCTGACAGCCACATATGACAGGGTAATGCCCACTCTGACAGCCACATATGACAGGGTAATGCTCACTCTGACAGCCACATATGACAGGGTAATGCTCACTCTGACAGCCACATATGACAGGGTAATGCTCACTCTGACAGCCACATATGACAGGGTAATGCTCACTCTGACAGCCACATATGACAGGGTAATGCTCACTCTGACAGCCACATATGACAGGGTAATGCCCACTCTGACAGCCACATATGACAGGGTAATGCCCACTCTGACAGCCACATATGACAGGGTAATGCTCACTCTGACAGCCACATATGACAGGGTAATGCTCACTCTGACAGCCACATATGACAGGGTAATGCCCACTCTGACAGCCACATATGACAGGGTAATGCCCACTCTGACAGCCACATATGACAGGGTAATGCTCACTCTGACAGCCACATATGACAGGGTAATGCTCACTCTGACAGCCACATATGACAGGGTAATGCTCACTCTGACAGCCACATATGACAGGGTAATGCTCACTCTGACAGCCACATATGACAGGGTAATGCTCACTCTGACAGCCACATATGACAGGGTAATGCTCACTCTGACAGCCACATATGACAGGGTAATGCTCACTCTGACAGCCACATATGACAGGGTAATGCTCACTCTGACAGCCACATATGACAGGGTAATGCTCACTCTGACAGCCACATATGACAGGGTAATGCTCACTCTGACAGCCACATATGACAGGGTAATGCTCACTCTGACAGCCACATATGACAGGGTAATGCTCACTCTGACAGCCACATATGACAGGGTAATGCCCACTCTGACAGCCACATATGACAGGGTAATGCCCACTCTGACAGCCACATATGACAGGGTAATGCTCACTCTGACAGCCACATATGACAGGGTAATGCCCACTCTGACAGCCACATATGACAGGGTAATGCTCACTCTGACAGCCACATATGACAGGGTAATGCTCACTCTGACAGCCACATATGACAGGGTAATGCTCACTCTGACAGCCACATATGACAGGGTAATGCCCACTCTGACAGCCACATATGACAGGGTAATGCTCACTCTGACAGCCACATATGACAGGGTAATGCTCACTCTGACAGCCACATATGACAGGGTAATGCTCACTCTGACAGCCACATATGACAGGGTAATGCCCACTCTGACAGCCACATATGACAGGGTAATGCTCACTCTGACAGCCACATATGACAGGGTAATGCCCACTCTGACAGCCACATATGACAGGGTAATGCCCACTCTGACAGCCACATATGACAGGGTAATGCTCACTCTGACAGCCACATATGACAGGGTAATGCTCACTCTGACAGCCACATATGACAGGGTAATGCTCACTCTGACAGCCACATATGACAGGGTAATGCTCACTCTGACAGCCACATATGACAGGGTAATGCCCACTCTGACAGCCACATATGACAGGGTAATGCTCACTCTGACAGCCACATATGACAGGGTAATGCTCACTCTGACAGCCACATATGACAGGGTAATGCCCACTCTCACAGCCACATATGACAGGGTAATGCCCACTCTGACAGCCACATATGACAGGGTGATGCCCACTCTCACAGCCACATATGACAGGGTAATGCTCACTCTGACAGCCACATATGGCAGGGTGATGCCCACTCTGACAGCCACATATGGCAGGGTAATGCCCACTCTGACAGCCACATATGACAGGGTAATGCCCACTCTGACAGCCACATATGACAGGGTAATGCCCACTCTGACAGCCACATATAACAGGGTATTGCCCACTCTGACAGCCACATATGACAGGGTAATGCCCACTCTGACAGCCACATATGACAGGGTAATGCCCACTCTGACAGCCACATATGACAGGGTAATGCCCACTCTGACAGCCACATATGACAGGGTAATGCTCACTCTGACAGCCACATATGACAGGGTAATGCTCACTCTGACAGCCACATATGACAGGGTAATGCTCACTCTGACAGCCACATATGACAGGGTAATGCCCACTCTCACAGCCACATATGACAGGGTAATGCCCACTCTGACAGCCACATATGACAAGGTAATGCCCACTCTGACAGCCACATTGGGTGCTTTTCCTCCGACAGGATCCTATGTCAAGACATTGCAACTGATAGGCAATATATACCAGGGTTACTGCCTCTCTGACAGCATGACATGGAGGGGATATTCTTTCTCTGAAAACAACATAAGGAAAGACATTTTACTCCTCTGATTGCGGTGTATATCGGGTCACATGCTACCTGGTCAGGACAGTGTATCATTCTGACAGCATCTGTAGGACCAGCGAACCACATGACTGAAGCAGAATCAGTCCCAATTTAAGTCTTGATCAGTCGCCATTTAAGTTGGACGTTGCACTGACGTGTTGGAAAGGTGTCTTCGCTGACACATGTAGTTGCCAGAGTGTGACACTGACACCATAATAAGGTGGATCAATCCCTGACAACAGCATTCTTTTATGAGGGTCATCAAAGTCGTCCTGACAGCTTTAGCGGGAAGCGTGCCCTCAAATGGTGACACCCCTGACAACCTCCCTTCTTCCCTCCCTCCCTCCTGACGATGGCCCACGTCGGGATTTGAGCCGATTGAACAGCGAACGTAAGTAGTGGCTGTCGTACCTCACGCAGCGGTACGTATTGTGGACTTACGTGGCCCACTTTGTCGGAGGTGCTGAGAATTAGTAAACCACACGTGGTCTGCCGTAGGATCGATGACGGAGGGCCGGCTGCGCCTGCGTCGGGAGGTCGGCACATCGGCTGCCGTGCTGCCGGACGAACGATCACAAGGCTGCCAAATCCGAGGCAGGAATATGGACTTAATATGTGAGTCTCATGTGCCCATAAGCTACGTCCGTCATGTGAGTCATGAATTCGACCTAAAATGATGTTTTAGAAAATATTCTCGACGTAATATTCAAACTATGTCATCCACATTCAGTCAGATGTGTCGATGCCCGTATGATACAATAGATCCGACAACCCGATGAACAACGGTACCGGATCTCACCCAGTAAGGGATCCAGAACCAAGTCAACGGGTCGACTGGAGAGTCCAATCGCCTTCTGGGTCCATTTTCTTTTCGACACCGTCTGACAACTTTCCAGAGTGGAGGTCCTTCGGGTTGAGTATTGATAAGACTGTTGACAGTAGAAAAACGACCAGCCCCGTTGGACCTTATAACCTGTAGGTGACAGAGCCTCAGACATGACTGCACTCCCTCTCCAGGCTGTGAAACTACAGTTGCTATGCCTCGTCTTGTGTCAGGCTCTGCTGGTGTTCTGTGCCGAGTTCACCCACGACCGCAAGAGGCTGGGTCCTCTGGAATCTGTGCGAGCCGAACATGGTTGTCTGGAAAAGTTCGAAGTGAGCGAAAACACGATCTTAAGGACTAAGATATCCCAAGGATTGGGAGCCAAGTTTCTGATCGAGTCGGACGTGGGAAACAGGGAGGATTGCCTCACCTACTGTTGTGAGACGCACATGTGTAACGTAGCGGTCTTCGAGGAGAAGGTAAGCTTTAGCTGCGCCCCAGCTGCTTAAGTTTCACCCAGCTTTGACCATACATACACATACACACACACACACACACATACACACCTCCCACTACCATCACCCACACAGGACCTGTGACCCCCTAGCAGTGACATGCCAGACACACAGTCGTTCTTATTCGTTGCTCTTCCTACTTTTCCCCTGAATTTTGCCATCCCCTGAGCGTGGATACATCACCCAACCACAGCAGCAGACTTAGAAGTGCAGTGGCGGCAACGAATTCAATCGCCAATACCCAGACTGCCTTTTTTTCCTCCTTGGCCTTAGTGAACACCTCCATTTTGCCACTAGACCTGAGCAGCTGAGTGGATGAGTTATCTGTTCTCTAGTTCGGGTGGTAAACATGCGGAACACGAGTGCTTTTTCTTGTCCCCTCACTGAAGACAACTTAAAGGTGTCGGTCTAGCTGGGCGGTAGAAACAAGGAGCCAATGACACGTGGGGGTCACACGTGTGGCATGACCCACAAGCAACCAATAGCATTTAGGGTCACAACTGGAGGGGGGGGGGGGCTACAAGCACACACTAGCATGTCGGGGGCCCCACAAGCACACAAGAGATGGGGGTCCCACCCAAGAGTGAAAAACTCCTTCACCGTACAGTACAAATAGGTCATCACAAAGACAACCACTAGTATGTTGGTGGGTCACACGTATATCAACTGGCATGTCAGGTCACACCCGTAACAAGGCCCCATAAGCAGTAAATTACCATATGAGGTCACACGTACATAACAGGGACCCCGTCATAACCAACAGGCAACGCTTATAGACAAGGGAGAACCCACAAACAGACACGAAAACATCAGATAAGACCCACAATCACAATTTCAACCAGGTCCCACAAGCGATCCCCTCTTTGTCCTCAACGTCTGAAACAAGACGATATATCATCTACTCCCGGTCTACCACCCACACTTTCTCTCTCTCTCTCTCCCTCCGTCCCTACAGGAACGCCTCGCCACACAGGTTAACTGTGGCCAGTCAGTGTACATTCTGTGGTCGACCACACCACCACCAAGAGGGGGGTCAACTGAGTGTCTGCTGGTCGTGTGTCCTCACCTAACCCCATCTCTCTCTCCTCTAGCATTTTCAATCAAGGGTGATTCGCTGCTGGCGTCTTCCTTGATCTGAGCGAAAGAGTCTCTCTCTCTCTCTCTCTCTCTCTCTCTCTCTCTCTCTCTCTCTCTCTCTCTCTCTCTCTCTATCTATCTATCTATCTATCTATCTATCTCTCCTGAACTCACTCTAGAGACAATTGTTGCCAACTCTTGGTGTTGAATCGGATGATTCACCTAGGTGAGTCAGTGAACGCTGATCCAGCCTTGTTAGTGAGTCAGTGGTGTTGATTAGCGGCTCCGAGTCACAGACACACACACACACACACACACACACACACACACACACACACACACACACACACACACACACACAGTTCTATGAGTGCCATATTCCAACAGAAGCTCTTCATGCACAACTCATGACCAATTTACTTTACCCTCCCTCTCCCCACCCTAACACCAGAGGCAGTGGTCTGTCCTTGCACACAATAAACTTCGAAGACAAGAAGAAAACCAAAAACCCTCCATAGATCAGAGACAGTGATAAACAATAGATCAAAATACCAGAAGAAAAAAAAGTCCAAAATCCCCATCAGTCACAGAGTAACCTGGGAAATCTTAGACACGTAGATTGGAATAAGGAACGAGAAATGGACGAGCGCGCGATAGTGTGACTCAAAGTTAGAGGGAGCCTACGTTAGGAATGCATACCTGAACACATAGTGGCCACGCGATGAGGGCTTGGATGGCGCACTGTGGCAAGACAAGCCACGTCTGCCAGGTCCACTACCCACACACACACACATCCCTCCCAACCCGACCCACGTCCATACCGGAGCATTTTAAGCTTGGAATTGAGTTTTTTAAGCTTGAATTGAGGTTTTTAAAGCTTGAATTGAGATTTTTAAGCTTGAACTGAGGTTTTTAAGCTTGAATTAAGCTTTTTTAACTTTGAATTAAGTTTCTGGCAGTAAAGAAATTTATTTTGTATCATGTATGCAAATTGACAACAAAGTCATCTTATCTATCTTGTCTTACCTTATTTAGTTTTATCTTATCTGTCTTCTCTTATCATCTTATCTTTTCCCAGCTTAAAGGATTTTTGACTTGAGGCAACCCCCCCCCACCCCCCCCTCCTGACCATTATCAACATTCGTGGTCTACGAATCATGTTATCAAATCGTGTCTTTACGCGAGCCAATGACTGCTGGGATTCGTGCTGTTACGAAATGCGTTAACGAACGTGATTTTAGAGACGTTCGTGTTCTATGGACTGTACGAATTTTCGTGAGATTCGTGTTCGCTTTGGTTTAAAATCCAGTCGGGACGAAAATGGGATTTTTAATAAATTTACATTCGTAAGGATCAATACATGTACAATGAATATGTATTACACACACACACACACACACACACACACACACACACACACACACACACGCAGATACCAAATGGCGTCCTAGCTTCGTCTCTTCGATGTATATCAACTGACTTATATTTCTCTCGTGTCTCCCCTGATGATGTGATTATTACACGAAAGTGCACTTGGGAACTTAACGTGTTTCATTTTCCCCGTGGACTCACAGGAATATATATATATATATATATATATATATATATATATATATATATA
This sequence comes from Panulirus ornatus, assembly GCF_036320965.1. Lineage (NCBI taxonomy): Eukaryota > Metazoa > Arthropoda > Malacostraca > Decapoda > Palinuridae > Panulirus > Panulirus ornatus. The sequence continues at coordinate 23,094,671 of NC_092265.1, forward strand.
TATATATATATATATATATATATATATATATATATATATATATATATTCGTCTCGAACACCGTTGTTGCGCGATGACTACATCCATATTCTCTAACACTACAACCACAAAGAGTAAATGAGGAAAATGACTTTGGTTTAATAACCTCTGGTGACGTAAGACCAAGTAACCATCTCACAGAAACACTAACAAATGCGGGGGAAAAAATGTGAGTCGATGGCCGGATATGAGAATTCAATTCACGAAGCTAATATTTATTCTTTCCGATTCACACTGGTGGGTCTCGAACCTTTATTAATGTCTTCAGTCGTCAGCAGAGCCAGGTAGGCCATTCGAAACCCATATTCAGCTCAGGAAAGACAAGGTTGAAAGAGGATCTGATGGAGGGAGTCAATACCATATAGTGTCTGATGATCTTAGAAGCTGCGGTACTGAAGCCTAAACTCGTCTGATTCCACTCACAGGCGAATGTCTTACTTCGAACAAGGCTAACTACCTCATCTTCAACACGATTGTTAAGACATGGAGTGGTTAACCAATCAAAGTAAGTCGGAGGCAACACCAGAGAGGTGCATTCAGAAATAGACTTGACCAATACGTGAGCGGATCAGCGGTCGGCCATGGCTTCGCCGCTGAGCCTGGTGTGTGTGTGTGTGTGTGTGTGTGTGTGTGTCTGAGTCTGTGGGGGGTTGGGGGTGTTCTTCGTGGGTTACCTGCCCAGTTTTGGGCATGGCGCGGGCCCAGGGCGAGACGCCGCTTCCCTCCTCCCGTACTGGGATGCAACACCACACCCCGCCCGTCCACTAACCCGACCCAACCCTCTCCTCCGTAGAGCAAAGAAGAAAAACATCGAGCCAAATCTCGTGCACTTAGGGACTGTGTAAACCACTTCCAGCGTTACGCCACTGTCGCAGCAGCAGCAGCAGCCTACGTTCGTGACGCATCCTTCTACCGTCTTACGTGCACGGGAGAGATTAACTCGCTAGCTACAACACTCTCGTACATAACCCACCCACCTCACATCTGATAGAAAGTAAGGGTTAAAGTCACAGTCTTTTTCCGCTCTGAGTGGCAGTGCGAACGTCTCCTCTTCCTCATCCACCACACACACACACACACACACACACACACACACACACATACACACCTCTCCTGCCTGACGGAGGTCCCTACACGCTCACACCCAGCCTCCTCAACGCCTGATCCAGATCCATTCGAGTCTCTCTCTCTCTCTCTCTCTCTCTCTCTCTCTCTCTCTCTCTCTCTCTCTCTCTCTCTCTCTCTCTCTCTCTCCTGCTAGCCTCCGTCTCTCTACCTGTACCCGTCTGTGTCTCCCTTTCTCTCTCTCTCGTGCTCACGACGGCAGAGACCACAACCTAAGTCATATCTCAGGAGCCCTGGGCCTCCTCCTCCTCCTCCTTGTCACAGGCCATCAAAGACCCCCTAGACTACCTAGAGGGCAGCCCTGTGCTCACCCCTACCTCCTCAGGAACCACACTGAGGCACATTTGACGACGCGGGACCAGATTCTGTAAGGCCCACGACCGTACCTCTCCTAACACCTCACTAATGATTCCATTCTGTCTCTAAGGAGTTGAAGACTTGCTACAAACTACCATCCACTGACTCCAGCCTTATGGCTCGTTCAGTACACTTCCCTCTTCTGCCATACCTCGCCTTCCATGAGGCGTCGTCACTAACCATCTCTTTCAGGTAACTCCCTCCCGAGTTGAGTCTCCTACACTGACGACCTCTCTCTCTCTCTCCCCTCCTGCAGGAGTCAGGGGCATGTTACCTCTTCGACTGTGGCCAACCGGGGGACTTCAAGTGCACGTTCACCACCCATACATTCTACACCTCCTCCGTCCTCAGAGTGAATCGCCACCAGCTGGAACTTGGGCTCTGGTCCGAGCAAAGTCAACATGAGGCTGAGCTGGCCAATCTCAGGTCAGTCTTGAAGGTCAACCACTTCAGTTTCGTGGTCAGTTTCAGACCATTCCCACTTAAATGTACTTATAAACACGTACGAACATCTCAAAAATCCTTTACATACATTTTTCTGAGTTACTTACATTACTTTTTATGAGTTATTTGAAGAAATAGTCTACTCATAAGGTTATATTCATCAGAAGATAGAACTTTATAAAACTTATTTGGATTTCCTTTATGTAGAATGCAATCATTGACTTACAAGTCGAAAAATCCAATGCTTCAAATGACTCGAACTGTGTAATGTATGGAATTATCCACTAAATCATATTTCTTTTCGGAATCATAGTTCTGGTGGATTGGTATGTAACTTACACCAAAAAAAATCCACATTATATAAAGAATTTAAGCATACATCACACCAAGCTCACACCTCCTGTATTAATTTTTCTCGTGTATAAATATAAATGAAAGGAACACATATTTATATTCTGAGCTGAGGGATCTCACAGAACAAGAGTCTAATTAAAAGGGTCTGACATGTTATGGGAGAAGCTAAGGCGTCACACGGTTTATGAGTCTACCCTGAACGCATTCTCTTCGCGTCGTAGGAATATAAAAGAAAATGTAACTTTAAGGAGTAACTCAAGTTTTTTCCATCAACTTCCCAAAGATATATTCTAAATGTAATTGTATCTAAATGAACCTTGCACCAATGCTTTTGTATGATATAATAACTAATAGGAATCTATGGAATGATGTTATAGCTTAATATAGAGTAAATGAAGGTAATTTGAGGTTCAAGAACCAGAGATTATATTGATATCCGGGATGCTCCATGTGAAGTGTACACAACTGTTGGCTGAAAGATAAAAAATTCCTGAATATTCTTTTTTCCTATCACTTACAAACGAGTTAGTCAGACTTCTAAAGTAGTTCAGAATCACGTATTCTTAATAGAAATACAGTAAATATAAAAAAAATAGGTTATTGTATTTACTTGTTTATACTGTAATGCCAAAACTAAACCACGGTGGTTCTGAAATGAATATTTCTTAGCAGCTCCTGCTTCAGTAATCCAGTATCGGCTATTTCAGATGAAAGGGAAAATTTTGGAATAAAAAAAAAGACAAGCTTTGAACTCTGTACAGAACGAATGATAATAAAACACGAGTTGCCAGCGAGACGAAACAATTTGATAAGTGTTATCAAGGAGGCGAGAAGTAGCATGAATAGATTAATCACGGGTCTGAAGGATGCTTGTAGCCCTGAGTCTTCAAGATAGAAAAGAAAGATGAATGAAGATCGTTCCACTCCACATCTACGAGGAAAGAGAGCCGTACTAGATTAAATAGAAATTCTTGAAAGATACCAAAATCCATTTTGAACTACGTAGGGAAAGTCACACTATCAAATCTCAGAAGTCTATAGTTCCAGATAGACGTCAACTCTTTGCCTCAAAAGTAGGATCTAGTGCAGGTAATATAGACAAACATAGTCTACATTAGACAAAAAAATATCTGGGATTGTGAAAAGGGCAGAGACAATCGCTGTCATGCGTTTAAAAGGCTGAAAAGTTACTGTGTGAACGCCAATACAGAGATGGCATACACATGCTTTTAAGACGACACTCTTATTATATATGATTCATGAGTATACACAGTCTTCTAGCTGGGTTATATATCTTACAAGCTGGTGTCTCTAAAACAATTACACTCTAGTGGGCGTATTTATAATAGCTCTGGGAAGCCTTACTTTCAAATGTGGAGCAAAAGATACTCAGGGATGCAATCCACAGAGGGCTTGGAGGTGATGGCTGGATTTTCAACAAACTCTCTACCGATAGTCATCTGATCCAACTACAGATGAGGCTGGCGTTCCCTGGGTAAGCCACTCTCGACCAGAACCTCACCAACACAAAGTTGTGAAAGTACTAGACACCGAAATACACAACAAGTGATGAAATGATGTCTAGTAGCAAGCGCATTTACGCGCCAGACATCCTGTTTAAAACCGAACAAGACAGTATTGGATCTGATTGCATCCGTCGATAGTCTTTTGTTATAGACGATCCTGCTAGTGAAAGACGTACTCAATTCTTTCGACAGGAAAATGAAAGGAATTTCATGGTTCTCGGAAGGATCAGAAACCGTCTTTTTGGAGTCGATCTCTGACGATCTCAAATTAGCGGGAAATAGCAAGAGATCGAGCGCTAAGTGATGGGCGTCTCAGGAGGACATAGGAGGCAGTGTTGCTCCAGGGGATGAGAGTGACAATATCTCTTGACCTTGACACACACGCGCGAGGTGCAAGACACGAGGACAGTCCTGAGTAAGGGTCAGGTTGCACAGCAGTGACTGGTACACTGCTACGACAGTGACGTAACTCCTGTCACTGTCGTCCACCGACGTCCGGGTAGATAAACTCTATTCACCGCGGGCGCTCCAGGGAAGGAGAGGACATTACGCAGTGGTCTACGACAGTGGGTACACTGAGGAAAAGAAAAAGAACTCAAGGACGTCTTGAATTCTACCTCAGACTTTAACCCGACCAGATGTGATGGCTGAGGTCAGGTTACGGATCCTGGAGGCGAGTAGGGCATAGAGCGACGAATAGTCTCCTCCTTCTACGTCGCTTGCCTATAGCTACGGGTGGGACATGGATGCCTGAGATTAGAATGGCGTCCTTAGGTTTCTACAGGCGATCTATGTGACGGGTCAAACCAGAGAGAGAGAGAGAGAGACTGGAGAACCACCCTCCCCTACCTAAACAAGATGACAGGGCTCCCCTCCAACGCCCTAACTAGCCTCTTGCCTAACGATCACCTCTTCCTTCGCTGACCCCGAACTGTCACAGTCCCCATACCCGCCTCTCTATACCGCTCAACACAGAACTATGTAGAAGGAGACATCGCCTTCGCTCGTGCGGTGAACCTGGTCTGGGAGTCGGGCTATTACCCCGTCCAGCGAAGGACCTCAGCGACACGTGCAGTGAGTGAGTGAGTGTGCTACTCCTCCTTCGTGTCCATGATGATCATAGCTGCTAGCGAGGAGGAGGGAAGCGAGGGAGCCTCTCCCAACCACGACCCGGAGTTAAGGTCACTTACTGTCATTCTACTAAAAATGAATCTCTTTCGAAAGCCGTCGGTATACCAGTGTCTTACGTTACGTTTTCTATATTAGGGGTACACGCTGCAGATATGAGCGTATTGTAGATATGACCAAAAAATTATGATATTCGATCGTTTATAAGGCGTAAGTGATCCGTGATGAGGATGATTTACAGAGCGAAAACAGTTCTGTAAATCCACCTTCCATATAGATCAAGAGTCGGTGGGAAAAACATTGGAACGCATACCATCTTTGTCAAATGGACAGCCGGTCATTCAAATTCTTTTAAAATCCGTTTCAACTTATAAATCCTATTCAAGAACTTGCTCCTACCACTAGTAATCTACTAACTCAAGTTGTCTTGCAGCAACAGACGAATTTTAGAGAAAATTAACCAGAAGGATGAAAGGAGCATTTTTTTTTTTTCATAGACGAAGCGCCCAGAACACTAAAAACCCCAGCTCCCCCACTTAGTAAAAACCCCAGCTCCCCCACTTAGTAAAACCCCCAGCACCCCCACTTAGTAAAAACCCCAGCTCTTCCACTTAGTAAAAACCAGTGCAATATTGAGGCCTCCCTCTCCCTCCTGGGTGTCAAAATCCTCTTCGTCCAGTTCAGTTGGCGTCATTTCCAGTGGTGTCCATTCTTCTCTCCAGTTCTATCATATCTGTCCAGCGAGTCAACTGCTACTTGCCCATGGCAGAGAAATCCACCCAGCTGAAGGAAATGAATTAAAGGACTTCTTTCTTCTTTCACGAGAGAAAAAGCTTCATTCGTATATTTACTACGTACTATTTTAAGTCTGTCATATATTTTTTCATTTTCTTAGGCCGAATCCAATTATAAGAAGAAAGCTCAGACAAGCAATAGACACTGACCCCATTTTCGTCCAGCAGACACCACCATGGCATGATCTTGACCCAGAGAATCTTCCTCAGTAGCTACAACCAGAATACTCTCAAAAAATATTTCTTTTTGCATTTCTTACACTATTCCTCTTCTTTTCTCCACACTTCTTTATCTTTTGTTTCGCCATTTGATTATTTAGTTTGTGGCCTGTCCTCGATGAAGCCTTCTATATATATTCTTGTGAGTCCACGAGGAAATGAAAGACGATAAGTTCCCAATTGCACTTTCGTGTAATAATCACATCATCAGGGGAGATACCATAAAGAAATATAACTATCAGTTGATATATATTGACGTGGTGTCATTGGAATGAACCAGGGCATGTGATGCGTCCGGGGTAAACCACGAAAAGGTACCACGATGAACAGCTGGGTTTGGTTATGGGCCGGCTGCCGCTCCTAGGATTCGAACCCGGAAGGGCCCTTGTGTGAATCATGGTCATCGACACTAGCCACTACACAATAGAAGACCATTTATGTGAATACAGCTTTTGATTACTATTTGTGTGTTATAGGGATAGAGGTTTACACTCGTGTGTGTGTGTGTGTGTGTGTGTGTGTGTGTGTGTGGGTGTCGTGTCCAGCACTCCCTCTCCTGGTACTAATTCCCACCTGTCGTTCTTGTTACCCACAGGTCGTCTGGGGAGGTGGACGACACCGTCTCTGCTCCGGGCACACGACACGTCGCCCCTACCACACCCCCTGCGCCACCTCCCAAGGCCACCAGCCCTACCACCACATCCACCACCACAACCACCACCACCACAACCACCAGCACGACAGCCAAGCCAACGGTGCCGTGTGAGTACAGGGTGATTCTTGCACTGCATGTATACTGCCCCTCCTGCACTTTTATCTCCAAACTATACATTCAATAGACTTAGTTTCAAACTCTTTATACAGTCAATAGACTTAGTTTCAAACTCTTTATACAGTCAATAGACTTAGTTTCAAACTCTTTGTACAGTCAATAGACTTAGTTTCAAACTCTTTGTACAGTCAATAGACTTAGTTTCAAACTCTTTATACAGTCAATAGACTTAGTTTCAAACTCTTTGTACAGTCAATAGACTTAGTTTCAAACTCTTTATACAGTCAATAGACTTAGTTTCAAACTCTTTATACAGTTAACAGACTTAGTTTCAAACTCTTTATACAGTCAATATAGTTTCAAACTCTTCATACATTCAGTAGATTTAGTGCGAGTTGGTATGTTGTCTCATAGTAAGAGCCAAGAGAAGTACACACGACAGTAGGTCACTGTTGTGTGTGTTCTGGAGACACGAGCAAGTGACCTCGGGAGCTTATTTCGACTTAAAAAGGACCTACCTACTTTATGCCAGTAGGGCATACTTACATTTAAGGGGTCCTCTAAAACTATGGTGAACAACAGAAGATGTACGAAGCCGTGACGCCTCTCAAGAGGTAAGGAGGTCGAGTATATACACTAAGAATGGGGGCTTGCTTTGTTTGCCTTCATTCGCGTCGGAGTGTAAACAACCAGTGCAGACACCGTCCAGTCTGCAGTGCCATACCCATCTTGTGATCGTAAACAGTCTTCGGACCTTCGACTCACTTCCTGTCATATGTTCGTCTCAAAATGTGTTGTCTTTAGTGACAGGATCGCTAGCACCATTTCTTTTTTTCCTTCATAATAAGACGTGATGGTATGTCGCAGTAGCCCCTGAGGCAGTGGGTCATGACCTTTGAAAAAAAAACTGGTGTAGAAATGTAGCGGGTGAAGGGGAGCCCACCAGCGTCGACCTTCTGTGGGAAAGATGATGTAGGAGACCTGTGCAGCAGAGTGGCGGTGGACGCTGCCACACTACCTTGCCAGGGGCAACAACCACACTACCCTGCTAGGGGCAACAACCACACTACCCTGCTAGGGGCAACAACCACACTACCCTGCTAGGGGCAACAACCACACTACCCTGCTAGGGGCAACAACCACACTACCCTGCTAGGGGCAACAACCACACTACCCTGCTAGGAGTAACAACCATACTACCCTGCTAGGGCTGCAGTCACATTAAGGCGCTGCAAACGTCGTTTGATGAGCCAGTGTGACAATGGCCCACAATACAGCATCCCGCATCTCCATATCTCACGTGAAACATCTAGATACGAAGACAAATTGTACTTCAAGTACTTAATGTTTCGATCCACAAGAGACTGACGAGAGCAGTACTAAAGTACAGTTGACAGCGTCAAGTTCTGAGAAAATGCGTCTCTCTCTCTCTCTCACAGTCCAGTCATGTTCCTCCTTCAACTGCAGGTTCCAGGAGCCTGTTAGGGGTATTCCAGGCCTCACGCACCTCTGCTCCAGCCGACCACAGGAGTGAGAGCCGCAAGACCTAACCCAACCCTCTTGGGAAACGTGTTGTGATCCTAAGGATGGAAGGGGAGCTAAGTTGTAGGTTGCTCTTTCTCTGCTTTTCCCGTATTGCCAAGTGTTGTCAGGGGCCATCTGTGGGATGGTTGAGGACCTTTCCTGGAAGTGGGGTCATGGCTCTTACCCCTCTGGCTTAGGATTGTGGGAGAGGATGGCAGACTGGCTCTGTGTGTGTGTGTGTGTGTGTGTGTGTGTGTGGGTGGGTGGGTGGGTGAAAAGGCCCCGTGCAAGGAGGAGGGATGAGAACAGCAAAGCCATTTATCTAATAACGCTATATAAACAAACGGAAACAAAAATTGGAATGAAACTAACATCTGTAGCATTTACGTCTTAGGCCAATATTTACGTCGACTCAGGAGGAGACGTCAAACGTCAAATGCTCCATTTACGACGGTGCGACAGAATTCCCCCTAAAACTTTTGCCTCACGTGATGTCGACCTTGTGTGTGTGTGTGGCGCGGAGGACCTATTGACCAGCGACAACCAGCTCATCATTCTTCGGGGCGTGATACACACACACACACACACACACACACACACGGGCCGCCTCCTCCCTCCACCCCGCCCCGCCCCGTAGGAGAGGAAACATACCGTTTGGGGGTCACGTCTCTTCCTTTCATTTCATACATTTTTTTTTTTTGGTTTTCTAAATATTCAATGTTGTAGCAGCCTTCATGAGGCCAAGACCTTGGGCTCTTATCATCAAGGGGACAGATCAAAGGCCAGTGCTATCGAGGGTGTAGTGAAGATGAGTCTAGTCGAGAGGGTGTAGTGAAGATGAATCTAGTCGGGTGGGTGTAGTGAAGATGAGTAAGGTGTCGAGGGTATAGTTAAGATGAGGAAGGTATCGAGGGTGTAGTGATGATGATGATGAGTCTGGTGGCGGCGTGTGACACTCGGATGGTGAGTGATGGTGGGAGCGGAGGCAGATGTACACACATCACATCGCCCGCTTTCTCAAAATTCTGGCGTCTCCAGTTGACAACAACCCTTTCCCCCAACTCACGTTCGTCGGCGCTGGACGAGCCGCGGACAGCAACTCATTACCTGACACCCCTTCCCCTTCCCCTTCCATCCCCCAGCCGCACCCTACCCACCCCCATCCCTTCTGACGTCCACGGGTGACAGAGAGCGGTGGGTGGGCGGTGGGTGGGTGAGGGGGAGAGGGACATTCCCGCCACGCCCCTAACGACGAGGGAGGAACAGACAGACGAAAGTGCGGCCGTGTTCTTGGAGGCGGCGAGCGTCATGTCACGGCGTGTGGAAGAAAATGGGAGGAGAGAGAGAGAGAGAGAGAGAGAGAGAGAGAGAGAGAGAGAGAGAGAGAGAGAGAGAGAGAGTTTGTGTGTGTATAGAGGACGTCGGTTTTAGAACGAACGGCAGCACACTCACAAAGGGGGAGGGGGACGACTTGGTTGCCCCCACTCCCAGCGACCAACCACTCCACCGTGCTCTTCCACACTAACTCCCTAACTCCAGCTCATGTAGTAGGGCAAGCTTGATTCGATACTCTGAACCCCAGTTCGAATCATGAGTCGAGACGCTTCGAACCCCTTGATACCTGAGAAGTTGGAGGGAGTGTCGTCCATCAACCTGCTGTCCCTTCTTCTGCTGCTGTGTACACAGGACTGTGCACCAGGCAGGCCAAGCCAGTCATCATGGCAGCCGTTGGTGTGGTCAAGGGTTTGGATTGACGTACATTGTTGACATACATCCCCCAGCACGATATCAGGTTCTGAGGCTCCTTTAATGTACTTATATCAACTTAGTAACATTGATATAAGTGAAGGTCTACACAAACTTGATCGCTTTGTCGTGGGCAAAATTGGTAAACAGTTCCTTTTCTTGTTCACATAATAAAATTTTTATGACAAGCATGATGCCAGATCCGAACACCACCAACCCGAACACCACCATCAGGTAACGCTTGTTTACCAATGGTGTCTTAGCCACGTTTCTTCCTTGTATATCAACTGATTGTTCTACGTCTTCTATCCCATTCTTGTATCTCCCCCTGACGATGTGATCATTACACGAAAGTGCACTTGGGAACTTATCGTGTTTCATTTTTCTATTGGTTTAAAAAGTTGTATGATAATTGAGAAAGCTGAAGGGAAGGAAGGGAACACACACACACACACACGCACACACACACACACACACACACACACACACACTGACAGTGCAAAAAAATTCTCAGATATTGCTGAGGTCAGAGAATGCCAAGTCACTCGTGAGGGGGTCATTGTGACCCATCAGGTCACCAGTCAATGTGAAGTGACCCAGCAGGTCACCAGGCAATGCCATGTGACCCATCAGGTCACTGGCTAGAGGACTGTGACCCAGCAGGTCACTCTGGCTGGCAAGAGAACTGTGACCCAGCATCGAAACAACCACAAACTGCACACGAGGAAGTGGTCATAAGAAAGAAAAAATTGCTGTAGGAAAGTCAGGGGCAACAATGATGCTGACCTGCTGAATCTACAGACAGGTCATTACAGCGGACAGACGTTGTACGAAGGGAGTACAAAATAACATCTTGATTACAGAAGTATAAAGGAAGGGGCCTCCACCCCCCCCCCCACACACGTCTCTCTCTCTCTCTCTCTCTCTCTCTCTCTCTCTCTCTCTCTCTCTCTCTCTCACACACACACACACACACACACACACCAGTGCAGTTAACCTTTATCATCAGTTACCTAATGCGGGGGCAGGAAGTGGGGGTGTCATGTCCAGCCTCCACACACACACACACACACACACACACACACACACACACACACACATGATGATCCAGTCACACGCCAATTGCTCAACTCGTATGAAGAAAAAAACGAAATAGATTTATGGTTTTGATCTTTAAGAATGCGATACTCTAAAAAAAATACACGAATATATAGATATATATATATATATATATATATATATATATATATATATATATATATATATATATATATAGAGAGAGAGAGAGAGAGAGAGAGAGAGAGAGAGAGAGAGAACCTCTACGTGAATGCAACGCGTTTTGATCGCTTTCTCACCAGTCCATTCCTTGTGGCTTGAACTCGTGATCTTGACCCCTAACTGACCCAGTGACCTCATTAGATATCATCTGTTTGGTTAAGTGTTCTCCTCCTCCTCCTCCTCCTCCTCCTCCTTCCCTTACCACCGACTGAACCTCCACGCTTGCGAAGAACAACTTAAAGAACAGTTATTCTTGCGAAGAACAACTTAAAGAACAGTTATTCTTGCGTAGAACAACTTGAAGAACAGTTACACTTGCGAAGAACAATTTGAAGAACAGTTACACTTCCGAAGAACAATTTGAAGAACAGTTACACTTGCGAAGAACAACTTGAAGAACAGTTACACTTGCATAGAACAACTGGAGGAACAGTTAAGAACACGTCGACCGAACTATCTCGTGAACTCGTGATAACCTGCCTTTGGAGATAATTGATAATTCCTGGTGATAATCACCATTTGGAAATACTTGACAATGCCGTTTGAGCTGAGCACAGGATGACATCAAATGATGAAGCTATGACTGAACCCGAGTGATGAAGCAATGACTGAACCCGAGTGATGAAGCAATGACTGAACCCGAGTGATGTAGCAATGACTGAACCCGGGTGATGAAGCAATGTCTGAACCCGAGTGATGAAGCAATGACTGAACCCGAGTGATGAAGCAATGACTGAACCCGAGTGATGAAGCAATGACTGAACCCGAGTGATGAAGCAATGTCTGAACCCGAGTAATGAAGCAATGTCTGAACCCGAATGTTTTTCTTTTTTTTTGTCGTCATTAGAGGCAGCCTGAACTTGCCTCCTTCGTTAATCACTAGAACATCAATTGCTTGCCGACTCGCTAGCTCGTCATTGCTCTGGGTCATGAGATCGACCTCCGGTTAACGGAGAATCTTCGTTGGCCAAAAAAAAAAAAAAAAAAAAAAAAAGAAGGTAAACTTCTCGTTCCTCAACCCTTTAGTCGCTTTATATGAATCAGCGGTGATCACCGTCTAGCACAACAGTGAAATATAGATACAGTCATAACCTGTGGATGTTCATGGAGGATGTATGCACCATCTTCCCCCGGGAGATGCGCAGTCGCATCTTCCGTGTCTGGATTGCAGGTATGCGACTGTCAACCCGAAGTCCTCAGTTGGGAAGGGGATATAATTTGATGCTAGATTTCGTCTAAGTCTGTAGCAGCTACTGGGGGATTGTACCATCTTGCTTAATCATGATGGTCAACTGACGTACACACCCCGATATATCCTACGCCATCCTTGTGTCGTCAGAGGGATCCTAACATAGGGTTGTCTTCCTCTCTCTCACACACACACACACACACACACACACACACACACACACACACACTTCCCACACACCTACCTACGCCTCATATGTAGGCCACGATCATCACCTCCTACATACTGTACGCACTTAACACGGTAAAAAAAAAATCGCCCTTTCACATATAACTGAAGATGCGTAGGCGGAGGCGGAGGCGTAGCTGGGTCTCGCCGCTCCAAGCAGCCAGCTCATCGTAGCGGTCAAGTTCACCCTGTGAGCGGTGGCGCAGAAGGCTGACAGGAGGTCACACAGGATCTTGACCAGACACCCTAGTGGCCAGATGATCATATGATGCCACAAAGTTGGTCCAGGGCATCAATTCAGTCAAGCTGACTCTCGTACGAGATGTATCAAGTGGATACAATATCAAAGTTGCTGGTATTTTATCAACAACACGATGTATGAGGCATTTCTGGCGGGGGTTTGTTTAAATCAAATCCCTAAAAAGGTTCTGTTTCTCTCACACGCCAAGACACAGTGTGTTCCAGCGTGCGCTCCGTAGCTCTAACCTCACACTTTACGCAGGAGTACAGTCCACAGGATTACAGAGGGTCATATCGTCCTTATTACTACGTTCCGTCTCCCACTGCTGCTGCTCCTCCTCCTCCTCCCTCCACTTCAATCCCAACACCGTGCCCCTTTTCCCTCCTCCTCCTCCTCCTCCTCTCCCAGGCCTGACGACGCCTCCTCCTACCCACTATGGTCGTCCCAAGTCCCCAGACCTGACTCCTACCACTAGCCCTGGCTCCTGCCATCCCACGCGCCTCCCAAACCCCTGGCACAAGTCCAGCACTGGTATATCCTGGCACCCAGCACCCCTCCTCCTGCCCTACAGCCTCCCCCAGCCTGGGCGAAGGGCTTGGGAAGGGCAGAGGAGGGAGGGAAGCTGGAGGAACGGCTATGCTACACCACCCGTTAGGTTCCTCACACGTCAGTGAGGCAAAACCCTTCCTCCTTCACCCCTCACCCACTCTCACAGGGACAGTAGAAGACACTGTAGCAGTGGTGGGAGATGGAGCGTCATGGAGGCGAGATAAGGCAACAGACAGAGCAGGATAAGAGGACGAGAACAAGTCAATAGCCAGGGTTTACACAGACTAACAGGGAACCAGTCATGCTGAGCGACGGACCGCCTCACCTGGCGGTGCTCTGGTCAGTCTGGGGCCCTGGGACAGTCGGTCCAGACCTGCCACCACCTCCCCCTCACACACACACACACACACACACACACACACACACACACACACACACACACACACACACACACACACACACTCCCTCCCAGACCTGTGCTCCTTTGGCAACCTCCAGCAGTATGGCACAGCTTATTTGTACATACCAGGAGGGAGCTGTGCATCCATGGGGCCCGGGCTTCTTCCTCAGGTTTTATTGTGATATCGTATTTTGTTAAGGTCTAGTGGTACACGCACGTACTTGGCTCAGTGTGGTCCGCGAGTCCACAACTTTGCTGCGGAAGAAATACTCTTCCTCACGTCCCTCCACACACTTCCTTTACGTAATTCTCAGACGTGGCCAACATTCTGGATTCCGGACTCTCCTCCTCTAGTGTTGCAGAACTGTTGTAAGTGAGCGTTCGTCATGGCCTCTTGGAAATGTATGATATGCACTGGAATCTTTATGTGTTTATCATGTTTTCCTTCCTTCTCTCGTTGTGGCCCATTCTACTCACATCATGCGCGAATTTCCTGCATTCCTTTTGGATCTCCTTCCCAGCAGTTGTGCATATCTGTTTCTTTCCCTATACCTCGCAGCTTTGGAGCTCTCTGCCGTCTCATGTCTCATGACACTTTTTTAAAAGACAAGTTTTTCACTTCCTTCAAAATACGTGGATACTTTCCCTCGTCTCATCTTTTTCCCTTCCATTAGCCTCTCTATATTTCAATTAAGACCCGGCCTTGACGTGGACTTCGTTACTGGAGCCTCCAATATATCTAAAAAAAGACAAGTTAGACATACGTTGTTCATGGAGAATGTACGTCATTTACATATTCCTAAACATTCCACTGTTAGCACAGCTGAAGATGACCTTAACAAAGACCAAAGTTTCCCTCACTCACGATCCTTTACTCACCAAGTTCTGCTGAACAGTCTGGCGTGACGTCCACTCCAATGGCGCCCTTTCATTCCACTTCTTTCTTTGGGCGGTGCAGTTTATTTCCCCCTCTACAGTCCTCCAGCCTCTTCCCGTCCTCATAACTTTACATTTTCTGGCGTAAGATAACATAACCCATTTATCCCTCAAGTGCTTTGCAGTCTCTTTCGCCTCTCATTTCTATCCGAAGCTCGCGAACAGAAGTGACCATCTACGGGTATGAGTCAACCACGTTTGGCAATTCATGTTCGTCCATCTCAGATAGTAATGACACCAGGATCCCCTCCTATCACCCTTGCCTGGCTTGTGAAGGCTTCCATGATTTGTGCTGTCTGTCCCCTACCACTCAAGTGGCTGTCAGTCCATTTTGAACAGCTCTTCTCTGGCCCCCAGCTGGGGATGTGTAGGTCTATCTCACCAGCCTTCTGTAGGGGACAGAGTCCACGAATGTACTGTCCACCCATTTACCTTTTTTTTCTTTCTAGAATACTGTTTCCTTGTGTGTGTGTGTGTGTGTGTGTGTGTGTGTGTGTGTGTGTGTGTATGTGTGTATGTGTGTGTGTGTGTGTGTGTGAATGAAATCCATGAATATACTACTTCCCTGGACGGGAGCTGAGGACACAGGTGCATAACACCAGGCACCTAGATGGAGAGAGAGAGAGAGAGAGAGAGAGAGAGAGAGAGAGAGAGAGAGAGAGAGAGAGAGAGAGAGAGAGAGAGAGAGAGAGAAAATTAAAGTGAATTTACGAAGAATGATGAAGATCATGAACTAGTCCAACCGGTCCCCATGTTGCCTCGAGTATACTTTCCTCCAACACATCCCCAGAGTCGTGTGCAAAGACGCTCGTGAAGTTCATACGTAAATGAAACCCAGGATGACAACACTCGTCAATAAACCAGGATGACAACACTCGTCAATAAACCAGGATGACAACACTCGTCAATAAACCAGGATGACAACACTCGTCAATAAACCAGGATGACAACACTCGTCAATAAACCAGGATGACAACACTCGTCAATAAACCAGGATGACAACACTCGTCAATAACCCAGGATGACAACACTCGTCAATAAACCAGGATGACAACACTCGTCAATAAACCAGGATGACAACACTCGTCAATAACCCAGGATGACAACACTCGTC
>NC_092265.1:23115632-23188132 GCF_036320965.1 Panulirus ornatus
TTATGTTGTTTGTATTTCACATTTATCTTCGTTATTTTGACGTTTAGATCAACGCAAATATCATAACCCAACGGGCGATGTTGAGCGATTACTATCATCTGTTAAGGTCCAATGGATAAGGACAGAGAAAGATATATATATATACATATATATATATTTTTTTACCATATTTCTGCTTGACTAAACCTAAAGGCAAGTCATAGCTAGCGGTAAACCTCCGCCGAACGCTACTCCCACGAGATTTCGTCGCGACTTTAGCTCAAGAACTCGTGGGATAACAAGGACGACGCTCTTGCGTTGCCAGGAACTTCCTAATGGCGACTTCCAGGTCCTCCTCTTCCTCCTCACACACACACACACACAGGACACTGGGCGGACTCTGGAGGTGCTTTCGCAAGATCTAAAATGCCTCGAACGCAGCGCGGGGCTGGGAAAGACTGTCTCCTTAACGTTATCTATCTATCTATCCATCTATCCATCACTATAAATGTATATACGCGATAGTCTAAGCCACGTATCCAGTTAGGGACCGACAGCCGTGTCCAGGATTCGAACCCATGCATGCGTTAAGGTCAATAAACCTTCACCACTACAGCAAGGAGGCCAATGAAAGAATGATTACGCTGCACTATACACTATGCCTTACAGTCCATGCAAAACCTTTAATCTATATATGTACTAAATACTAACTATATTAGTTCATCTATGACCCGATTTCTTTTTGTCCAAAGAGGCGGACACACGAGTGCTCTGCATCACAGGGCATGGACGGTGGGAGTGGGTAGACATGTCCTGTAGACTACAAAAATTACAGACAAGTATACAGCAGATGGTGGACGTCTGCCGGGCTGTAACCTAACCTAACCTAACCTAACCTGGCTGTAAAATCACCTAACCTAACTTAACCTGGCTATAATTAGAAATATCACAGATTTTTGCAATTAAAGAAGAGGCGAAGTTTAACTTGGTCAGAGCAAGTTTTGTTCGGGACACAGTTCAGCCCCGTCATGGGTGAGAAATATGCCAATATGTGGCCCATGGGTCATCATCATCCGGGTCAGATATCAGAGCGGGTCATAGGTCACTAAAAGTGGTGCTTCCGTACACGGAGAGGTCACGTCTGATACGGGTATCACTCGCGTTATAAACAACATATAGAGATACAAGAGACCCGTCATGGGGGCAAGAGGTCACACAGGAGACAAGGGGTCACACGAGAGACGAGGTCACATGGGAAATACACACTAAACAAGCACTAAAGCTCTTCCAACGAGCCAGAGGTCATTGCGGGGAGGGTACAAAAGTTTCCAGAGGTAATTAGAGTCAGAGACAAGCAAGAAACTTGCGATTAAGCTGGGGTACACCTTAGTACCTCGTCTTCCAGAGGTCATGATGGAGACGGAGGTCAATCAGACTCATACGGGAGGTCAGACACAGTCGTGGTCACAGTGACTGAGGAGAGGCACCGGTGCCAAAGGGGTCACACGGGAGGATGGTGGGTAACACGGGGGGTCATTCATACGGGGGGGCTAATATCATATAGAAATTACCAACACTACAGGATGCACAAAGGTGCCTCATGGTGACACCGAAGATACAGGTCATCCCGGATGTTTGGAGGTCACATAGGGGTCACATATCATCCGAGGGTCAAGGGGTTCACGGCCTAAGGTCACGCAGGAGGTAGATATAGGTTATCCACGGCTCAAAGGTCAAACAGGATCCGAGGAGAAGTGAGGACGCAGTAGGAGGAGGCCCGGGCGGCGGGTCCGGCACGCACCAGTGTCACACAAAACCTTTTACTCGAACTTACTCTTCCGGATCCGTGGATCCACCAGTGGCAGCTGACACGGACGGTCCCCTCTTTGTTCCGTCGCCGTGTTCGAACACCGTGGATACAGAGAGTGGGATCCTTTGTCTGATGGACGGGTTCGAATACCTTTCACAGGGAACCAGGCAGCTACCAGGCGGCGGCGCTCGCCCCCCCACACCCTCCACCTCCTCAAGTCCTTGCATTGGGGGAGGAGAAGGAGGAGGAGGAGGAGGAGGAGGAGGAGGTCTCTTTGTGTAACGCTCACGTTCTAACGCGGCGTCCTTGTCCGATTCTTTGCACGCCCTGTAGAGAAGAAGGTCACACTCCCAAGCCTTTTCCTTCTCGTTGGCAACATACGTGCCAACAGTTGGCAAGAGTTTATTCGTACGAATTTCGTGTTTTCATTTGCGCGTCGACTGTGGGAAAACAATGGACAAAGGACGGAGTCGCCCCATCCCGAAGAACTATTATTATTCGTGTTCATACACACACTCACACACACACACACACACACACACACACACACACACACACACACACACATACACACACAAAAGTGAAATCATAACTCTGTGAACAGGTTGTACGAACTTCTTAAAGTATTAACTCTGCGATCAGGTCATACAAACCTCTTAAAAGTATTTTACGAAAGTGCGCGTTTCACGTACTTGAGAAAATGTTGGGCTCACACAGGTATACATAAACTGTCGCTCATAAAAAACATCATTTGAGGATCACACAATGAAGTTAGTATGGCTTATGAATAAGTTGCGGAGCCGCTCGCTGGATTATATACATCTTTTTCTGATGTGATAATCAACAGTGAAATTATATATACAAAGTCAGAGCACCAAGGTCTATCTGCTCAAGTCTGGTGAAATCCTTCACTGTAGTGGCACTGTTAGAGGAGATGGAGTCACTGACATTGTAATGAACAGTACTGATGATTTTGATGACATAATTGAGTACAGTTAGCTGCTGGGTCCTCGCTTGTGTACACCTGGTGTCAGTGAGATGAACGAACACTCAGTCAGTCGTCAGTTGGTGGGTCTGGAGGGGTGTTGATGGTGACCTTACCGGCGGGCTCTCCCTACAAGGTCAACTCCGAAGCCACTGTGGGTCAAGACACAGTGTCGAGGAGACAGACCAGCGTGTGGGCAGAGGAGCAGCGGGTGCGAAGGTGGGGCAAAAAAAAAAAAAAAAGAACACGACTGCGCAGGCGGGGAAGGTAGTACGGTCGGGGCGGTGCACTGAGGGTGAAACAGACGACCACAAACCACACAAGGAGAGACGCAAGATAGATAAGCTGACAGGGAGGCGTTCAAACAGGTAGACTTACAGCCACGAAGACAAGACAGAGGGACAGACTCAAGCTTCTTCAAGTTGGCCTGACGAGGTGGCAGCAGCTGGAGGTGTCTTCAGCCCGCCCGTCTCAGGCCACAGCTCCTGGGAGGGAGGCCAGCCACTTAGCAAGGCGAAGAACGTTTGTGTCGCGGGTCATGTGAGAGGGGGTTTGCGGCGTGTGACGTGTTGCATTCTCCGTTGGGGTCTAATACAGGAGGGGAGGTGCGGCATAACACAAACACCGCCAGGGTTCTGTGGACGATTACTCTGGCCCGTTTACCCTCACCTTCACTCACCTTCCCTTATCCACCCTCACTTTCCCTCATTTACCCTCACCTTCACTCACCTTCCCTTATCCACCCTTACCTTCCCTCATTTACCCTCACCTTCCCTCATCTACCCTTACCTTCCCTCATCTACCCTCACTTTCCCTCATCTTCCCCTCATCGTATGATGATGACCAATGTATATATATATATATATATATATATATATATATATATATATATATATATATATATATATATATATTTCTCACCCACGAGACAAAATAAAAGAAAAAGAATTGTAGAAGAAAACTGCATAACTGAATAAACTTGAAAGACATGTACACAACAAGACGTCTCTCTCTCTCTCTCTCTCTCTCTCTCTCTCTCTCTCTCTCTCTCTCTCTCTCTCTCTCTCTCTCTCACACACACACACACACACACACACACACACACACACACACACACACAGACACACACACACACACACCCGCTGTCACACGATCCCAACTGCGTAATTTCACTTGATTTCTTTGCCATGTCTCACAGTCTTCATCCCTCCTTCGCCCACATTCTCCTCTACGTCTACGGAGCTACCGGGTGGAAAACACAACATTCCATATCATATTAAAGCTCATGATTGAAAGAAAAGGGAAACTGGACTTAGGGCTGCGACGCAAGACGTAGTTAGAGCTGTCCAAACCTGAGGGAAATTGTCGCGTGTGTAAATGGCCCTCCCGCTGCGCAGGCCCCCGTGAGCTTGCCTTCTCTGGACCACCACCCGACACCACACGTCCGACGTCTGCCTCCTTCAGTGTGGCTACACAGCGGGTCGTGTGGTGCGACAGCCACTGTCCCATGACCTCGCATGATGATGACCTTACCGGCGGGCTATCCCTACAAGGTCATCTTCGAAGCCCCTGTGGGTCTGGGGAGGTTCATGGTGGTGACCTTGTACAACTCAGGTCCCCGAGCTGTCCAGGACCAACCAGACCAGGTCCCCAGGACGACTTCCCCCTTGTATAACCCAGGTCCCCGAATACAGAGGACCACCACCAGATCCTTAGGGACTCCTCTGTTCATCATGGACCAGCCAAGGTCCCTCTAGGACCTTCCCCTATGCAACACAGGTCCGGTCCCCGGTTCACCTAGGACCAGCCCAGGTTCCCAGGACCTCCCCCAGTGCAACCCAGGTCCTCGGTTTACCAAGGACCAGCTGAGGTCCCCAGGTCCTCTACCTACCTATACAACCCAGGTCCCTGGCTGCCCAGGACCAGCCCAGGTCCTTAGGACCTCCCCCTATACAATCCAGGTTCCGCGGGACCTCCCCCTATACAACTCAGGTCCCCGGCTCCCCAGGACCAGCAGAGGTCTCTGGCCCCTACTCTCCCCCAGCACGTCCACGTCCCCGTCTCTGAAACCTCCTCTCCCCCGCCCACCAGCACCTCCCCTCCCCTCCCCTCCCCTTCCCTGCATATCCTCCCCCCCCACCCCCACGCTGTCGTCCCCCTCCCCCTCCCTCTCCCCCCCTTACCATATATAGCCGGACGGGCGGGCAGGCAGATGAACCACCCAGCCTCCGAGGAGAGATGCTAACATACAGACGCCAAAACGCACCTCAGCGCGTGAGGCTCACACGTTACCAGACGACGCTCGTGACGCGATGAACAGCGATAACATGGTTGTGAACGCTGAGGGGAGAATCTCCCACAACCCTGTACATCTAGAGATAACATGGTTGTGAACGCTGAGGGGAGAATCTCCCACAACCCTGTACATCTAGAGATAACATGGTTGTGAACGCTGAGGGGAGAATCTCCCACAACCCTGTACGTCTGTAAGGGTAAAGCCTTGGAAGGTTATTATACCTCCTAGCCAGTGGATACATGTCCATAATAACTCACAAATGTAGATGGTATGGTGGTACAGTGGTCGCCCCTCCCTCCTCTTCTCTCTCCCTCCCTCACTCCCGTCTTCGTCATGCAGAGAACAGAGGCGGTGCATGAGAGCGGCTTCGTCCATAAAGGATGAATACGCTTGTACGAGCCTCAAGGTGCGCCATGGTTGTATGACGAAGGTGACATGACGTTACTCATACTATTAACATGACGGACACACCTTATGATGATGACGTGACTCGCTTGCCTGCAACACCTCATGACAACACTACTGACATGACTGCAACACCTCATGACAACACTACTGACATGACTGCAACACCTCATGACAACACTACTGACATGACTGCAACACCTCATGACAACACTACGTCCTCAGCATGACATGAACAGTCCGTATAGGGTTCAAGTGTAGGACCCCAGAGAGTAGGGTTCAAGTGTAGGACCCCAGAGAGTAGGATTCAAGTGTAGGATCCCAGAGAGTAGGGCTCAAGTGTAGGACCCCAGAGAGTAGGGTTCAAGTGTAGGACCCCAGAGAGTAGGATTCAAGTGTAGGATCCCAGAGAGTAGGGCTCAAGTGTAGGACCCCAGAGAGTAGGGCTCAAGTGTAGGACCCCAGAGAGTAGGGTTCAAGTGTAGGACCCCAGAGAGAAGGATTCAAGTGTTCGAGGCACAGACGAGTGTGTGTCTGTTGCACATGAGGTACACAGAAATGCACAGACACACACCTGGTAGCCTGGGTTGCTCAGATCACAGCTACAGCACAGCACCACAGCAGCAGCAGCAGCAGTACCAGTACCACAGCTGCAGTAACAGCAGTACCAGCACCACAGCTGCAGTAACAGCAGTACCAGCACCACAGCTGCAGTAACAGCAGTACCAGCACCACAGCTGCAGTAACAGCAGTACCAGCACCACAGCTGCAGTAACAGCAGTACCAGCACCACAGCTGCAGTAACAGCAGTAGCAGCACCACAGCTGCAGTAACAGCAGTACCAGCACCACAGCTGCAGTAACAGCACCAGGACACCACAGGCAGCATCAGCTAGACAGTAACAACAGATCCAATAATGAGGTTGGGTGTTGAGGACCCACGTCAAGACCAGTCCAGAGGTTAGTCACCTCCTTCAACACCACCTCAACCACCCACCGCAAGGGGGGTCCCCGTGTGTCACACACTACTGCCTGCCCACCACCTCAACCACCCACCACAAGAGTCCCCGTGTGTCACACACTACTGCCTGCCCACCACCTCAACCATGACCCCACCTCAGGGATGGGGTGCATCACGCCCTCTGGTGTGTCCTGGGTCACACCTCACTGTCGCACAGTGACCTGGAGATGACCTGTGTGTGTGTGTGTGTGTGTGTGTGTGTGTGTGTGTGTGTGTGTGTGTGGGAGCCGTCAATTCTCTCATTATTAATGGACGCCTCGCCTCTATCCCCTGCGCGCCAGGACCTGGCCCTCTCCTGCTCCTCCTCCTCTCACCACCAGCTGGGTGAGCGAGGGGTTGGGAGGAGGAGGAGGAGGAGGAGGAGGAGGAGGAGGAGGAGGAGGGGTCGTGGGTTTCGCGAACCCAGACCCAGGCGACGGCTTCCTCCTCGGGAGGAGGGAGGGAGAGGAAACGAACCTGGGATCCTGGGAGAAGTAGTCCTGCGAGCGAGGCGGAGACCATCGCTCGGACGAGCCTCAGTGATCCCCACAGGGACAACTTACATTTTCACGCGGGACTCCTCGACTCTGGAGGCCCTTGGGATATTTGGATCATATCACCGATAACCTTTATCAGTTCGCTTATCTATTCAGGGCCATGGAACCCTTGAGTAATGTGGCTAGTAGACCTTACCACCGCCGTTGGACTCCCATACCAAATCCGCTTTCTCAGCGCAGGTGAAAGTGGTGGCCAGCAGACGCCTGCGACAGATGCTCTCTCTGAGCTCCAGCTAAAGTCGTCGCTGGGAGAAATGATTCGTCACAGTATGTCGTCACGTCACTTGCCAGTGTCACATTGCTTAACGTGGCATGTTAGGTAGCCAGCCAGGTAGGTAGCCAGCTTGATACGCGTCAGAGACCATGTTCTTATGTATGTCTTTACGAGTCGGTCTTTTATATATATATATATATATATATATATATATATATATATATATATATATATATATATATATATATGCATATTCCCTCCCCGTTTTGCTTCCCTCTATATCCCCAACACTATTCGGATGAAATGAAGGCAAAATATAAGCGTAAAAACCCTCCATACATTTAGAGACAAAGCAGTGCCAGCGAACATCAGGTTTATGTCATTTTCATAAAAATGAAGAAACGCCTCGATGGCTGAAGGTTTCCAACGAACGATTTAACTGAGGAATGAGAGATACGTGTTTGGTGCGCCAGGTTCTGGTGGGTAGTGCTATAACGGGATACATATATATATATATATATATATATATATATATATATATATATATATATATATGACAGCGATAATGGACGCAGACGACTATATTTTCCCTAGTATGAGATCTTCACTACAGCAGAAGGCTTGCCTCGCCCAGGACGAACGTGATGTTGCTGCTGGACCCAGCCACTCCAGCAACAAAGAGAACCTCGAACTCACACACGCCTGGATCGCTGGCGCAGTCTGGAAATGGAACATGGTTCCAGGAGAGCAACCCTGGGGGCGTATATAACACACTGGAGGGGAAGAAGAAGAAGAAGAAGAAGAGGATGTAGTCGTCCGCCTAGTGTTGACATTTGAGTACACTGACGAAGAGGTGAGACTCTTGGGGAACTCCCTACTTCGATGCTTACTGCTGCCACACGTCCCCTGAGGCGACGTGATCTCTTTCCATCTCTTCTCGTCAGGTCGTCTGCTTCATCGTCCATCTCGTGTGGGTTTACGCGAAGATGCTTCGTCCTGCACGAGGGTTCTGAAGGCTTTTCGCGAAATCGCCACCTTGAACGGGTCAGTCATTCATCGTCGGATAAGGAAAGAACATTGAAAATAATCGAATTTTCGCGCGCGCTTTTTGTGTGTGTGTGTGTGTGTGTGTGTGTGTCACTGTTGCCGCCGCTAACTATAGCGATGGTGGCTAACTTCTTACCCCTTGGCAACACTGACTCGGGTCTGTACGTGAGACGGGTGAAGAGTAGGGGGTGGGGTGGGGGTGGGGGTGGGGGGGAGGGGGGGTTGGCTGGAAGTCCTCCCCTCCTGTGTTTTCACTTTCGAAAGGTAGGAATAGGAAGGAGATAAGAAAGATATTCGAATAAAAGCCTGGCCGTTATGTTGTTACTTTGACAAGACGGTGACATGAGGAGGAAGTGTGTGAGAGGGAAAAATACATCTGTAAAGACAGATGTATAGACAGACAGACAGACAGAGAGACCGATATACAGACATACAGTCTGACAGAGAGACAGACATACACTCTGACAGACAGACGAGAGAGAGAGAGAGAGAGAGAGAGAGAGAGAGAGAGAGAGAGAGAGAGAGAGAGAGAGAGAGACAGACTCGACCTTACAGCTGCTGTAACTGTACAGAACAGGGCTAACACCTGGCCTTGTTGACCATCACAGTGTTCAAATGTTCATAGTTAACCTTCAAAGCTGTATCGTTTTTTTTCCCCTTCGAAAAAAAAAGAAAGGAAACAAGAAACTGAAATTATATGATTTACAATTAAAGTTCTTAGTCGAAATGAAGTACGTGATATGTGTGAGGAGATATAGAAGGAAACTGAGTGCTGCATGAAGTGGCTGGGCAGGGACGTCTCCTTTTGTATATAAGAACACACACTCTCTCTCTCTCTCTCTCTCTCTCTCTCTCTCTCTCTCTCTCTCTCTCTCTCTCTCTCTCTCTCTTTCTCTCTCTCTCTCTCTCTCTCTCTCTCTCTCTCTCTCTCGAGAGAGAGAGAGAGAGAGCATTTTCTCTACTGTTGTGGCTACTGTTACTCCATCTTCTATGACGGGAATCTATCAGCGAGATAGACACACCAAGGTCAAACTCCTTCAAAGACAATGTCATGAATTCAATCTAGCGCTAATCACTAACCTCACAACATCCTTTAATGCTAACTATAGTATTGTTTATCCTAGCTATGAACACTGTGGCTCTATATTGTAAAGTAGTGAGGTTACAACATTCGTCAGCAAATGGTTACAAAAAGTTCGTTTCGTCCTGTAATTACGTTCTGCTGGAGGGTCGTTTGGGAATTAAGTAATTACTTTACGCTTCAGTAATTACATTACACACACACACACACACACACACACACACACAAACACATTAATATATATATATATATATATATATATATATATATATATATATATATATATATATATATTAATGTGTTTGTGTGTGTGTGTGTGTGTGTGTGTGTGTGTGTTACTCCAAGGTCTTCCTCAGGGCCAGTATAGTACCACTACATATAATCGTCTGAAGTACATTCACACGGGTTTTCCCACGGCATATACTGCCACCATGGTCATTACACTGGGAATCATATACCATATATATATATATATATATATATATATATATATATATATATATATATATATATATATATATATATATATATATATATATATATATACCTATAAGTCCACTGGGAAAATGAAACACGATAAGTTCCCAAGTGCACTTTCGTGTAATAATCACATCATCAAGAGAGAAATATATGTCAGTTGATGTACATCGAAGAGACGTAGCTAGGACGCCATTTGGCGTCCTAGCTACGTCTCTTCATTGTATATCAACTGAGTGTTATATTTATTTCTTGTATCTCCCCTGGTGATGTGATTATTACAGGCAAGTGCACTTGGGAACTTATCGTGTTTCATTTCCCCCGTGGACTCATAGGAATATATATATATAAATATATAAATATATCGTACATTTCAAGTCAGTTGAGGCGATAAACCTACAGATTGAAATTACCCATAAAAATATTCTTAAAAAGAAAGAGAGAAACAGCAAATGCCTTAATAAAGTTTTCTCAGCGACTTTATGTCACTTGGTAACGCTGAGACGGAAGCCCTTAGAGTACATGGCCAGATACTGTGATATACATACATGCCCTGAGACCTAAGGCCAGACCCTGAGACCTAAGACACTGAGATAGACAATTCCTGAGAGACATGGTCAACCGCTGAGACATGCAGGCCCTGAGACATATGGCCAGACGCTGAGATATGCAGACCCTGGACTAGTGATCATGATCATGCACTGTAAGATTCCTGTCATACAGCCATGATTTACGAATCATGGATGACCTTCACTCTGTGGGATCTTATTACCTCCATATATATATATATATATATATATATATATATATATATATATATATATATATATATATATATATATATATATATATATATATATATTCCTATGAGTCCACGGGGAAAAGTGAAACACGATAAGTTCCCAAGTGCACTTTCGTGTAATAATCACATCACCAGGGAAGATACAAGAAATAAATATAACAGTCAGTTGATATATAACGTAGAGACGTAGCCAGGATACCATATACATACATATATATATATATATATATATATATATATATATATATATATATATATATATATATATATATATATATATATATATATCAGTTTCACAATATATAAAAAGTATAATACGAACAATAAAGTCTCACTTGTCAGCAGAGCAAGTGGTTCAGACACACACACACACACACACACACACACACACACACACACACACACACACACACACACACACACAATGACGAGAGGTTGTGTGGCCTTGGTTCCAGAACAAATTACATTGCGTGCTCCTTACCAATCTGTCTGGACTCCGCCATACTCACATGGCTGTCACTGGAGTGGCCTCCCCAACACCACCTCTCCTGCTTCCAGCACCAGTTTCAGTCCTCCTGGAAGCCTTTGGACTCTTCTCAGTTCCAGGTTTCCTACCAGCTCGATAAGCCCTGGAAAGTCTGAGTGTAGTCCAGCTTCCAGGCATGTTCATTATAGCCTTCCAGCACCAAGCCTCAATCACAGTTCCAGGTCTACCTGCTTCTCGTCCTCAACTCCAATGCATTTCCAGACCCAGACGCATTCGTCTTCCAGTTGCCCCAGTCTTCGTTCATGCCTCAGTCACCGTTCCAGGGTCATCCCAGTTTCATACCAATTCCAAAATAATTCCTTGTTTCATCCCCAGTTGCAGTACCAATCTGACTCCCCCTCACACCCCGTTTTCCATCTGTAAATCTTTTCATTCCTATTTGCCTGTTCCCCTTCCTTCCAGTTCTCTTCCTCAGTCAGGTTCCAGGTCGTAGCTCCCGTCTTCGTATTTTGTCTCAGCACCGATTCCAGTCCTCAGCCAAGTAGCAGTCTTTACCTCAGTTCCAGTCACCCTCTGTCCCCCAGTCTTTGGGACAGTCCTCTTTCCAGTCCCAGGGATAGTCCTCTCTCCCCAGTCCCAGGTCATCGCCCCATTCCCAGCCCTGGTTTCAGACCCATTCCTCGTCTTCCTCTTCCAGCTCGCTCACCCATGTTGTCGTCTCGGTCAGAGCTCCAGTCCAGGCTTCCAGTCCTGGCTTCCAGTCAGTTCCAGCACTTGTGTCCATATCAATGTTCTTTGTTTCGATTGTAGTGTATCGTGTTTATGCCCGGATCTCTCTCTCTCTCTCTCTCTCTCTCTCTCTATCTATCTATATCTATATCTATATCTATCTATCTATATATATATATATATATATATATATATATATATATATATATATATATATATATATATCCCTGGGGATAGGGGAGAAAGAATACTTCCCACGTATTCCCTGCGTGTCGTAGAAGGTGACTAAAAGGGAAGGGAGCAGGTGGCTGGAAATCCTCCCCTCTCATTTTTTTCTTAATTTTCCAAAAGAAGGAACAGAGAAGGGGGCCAGGTGAGGATATTCCCTCAAAGGCCCAGTCCTCTGTTCTTAACGCTACCTCGCTAACGCGGGAAATGGCGAATAGTTTGGAAAAAAAAAAAAATATATATATATATATATATATCCCAGTTCCAACGAAATAATCGTGACTCATTTCGTAATTATTCTCACGTGTGGCAATAATTTTGCTGTACTGCTGGATGTTGTAAATAATTGAGCTAATTACATTCATAATCCGAGCAGAAATTTTGAAAAAATGGACACGAATTTTCATGAATTACAAACAAGGCATTAAAGTGTCACGTACTAACGTTTTTGTCGTCCTGTTTAAAAACCACTACGACGTTCTAAAGTCGCAAAATCCCGTTACCATCAGCTGGGGACAACGCCCTAATGACCACGACATCCTACCCTGAGTCTCGGAGGATAGCACTGTCATCACCACGGCTCGCAAGAGGGAGCGACCCCACCTCCTTCCCTCCTTCCTTCTCCCTCAGCAAGACCTCCATACGCGATCGTGCAGCGCCTCCCCACCTATCACCCAGGACTTTGTTGTTCCTTCAGACAACTGGCAACGAGACAGAGAGAGAGAGAGGGAGAGAGAGAGAGAGAGAGAGAGAGAGAGAGAGAGAGAGAGAGAGAGAGAGAGAGAGAGAGAGAGAGAGAGAGAGAATGTCGCCTGACATGGAGGAAAGTGCTACAAGAATGCCCCTGGTAAGTGTAGGGAGAGAGAGTTAAGAGTTACAATTATCAGGAGGAGCCAACCCCCAACCCGAGCCAGCCCACGCCCATGCTAGCTCCACCCACGCCAGCAACACGCCCACGCCCACATCCGGCACCCTAGCGCGCCTAAGTGCGATGGAAAGCAGTATAGCAACGTCGTCTACAAGAACCACTGCAACATATCATAGACAGATTACAGGAGGTGTAATCACTTACATGTACTGTACGGGGAGGGAGTTCTACACTCATGGGGCCCCATCTCTTGTACTGTACGGGGAGGGAGTTCTACACTCGTATGGGGCCCCATCTCTTGTACTGTACGGGGAGGGAGTTCTACACTCGTGGGGGCCCCATCTCTTGTACTGTACGGGGAGGGAGTTCTACACTCGTGGGGGCCCCATCTCTTGTACTGTACGGGGAGGGAGTTCTACATTCGCGGGGCCCCATCTCTTGTAATGTACGGGGAGGGAGTTCTACACTCGTGGGGGCCCCATCTCTTGTACTGTACGGGGAGGGAGTTCTACACTCGTGGGGGCCCCATCTCTTGTACTGTACGGGGAGGGAGTTCTACACTCGTGGGGGCCCCATCTCTTGTACTGTACGGGGAGGGAGTTCTACACTCGTGGGGGCCCCATCTCTTGTACTGTACGGGGAGGGAGTTCTACATTCGCGGGGCCCCATCTCTTGTAATGTACGGGGAGGGAGTTCTACACTCGTGGGGGCCCCATCTCTTGTACTGTACGGGGAGGGAGTTCTACACTCGTGGGGGCCCCATCTCTTGTACTGTACGGGGAGGGAGTTCTACACTCGTGGGGGCCCCATCTCTTGTACTGTACGGGGAGGGAGTTCTACACTCGTGGGGGCCCCATCTCTTGTACTGTACGGGGAGGGAGTTCTACATTCGCGGGGCCCCATCTCTTGTAATGTACGGGGAGGGAGTTCTACACTCGTGGGGGCCCCATCTCTTGTACTGTACGGGGAGGGAGTTCTACATTCGTGGGGGCCCCATCTCTTGTACTGTACGGGGAGGGAGTTCTACACTCGTGGGGGCCCCATCTCTTGTACTGTACGGGGAGGGGGTTCTACACTCATGGGGCCCCATCTCTTGTACTGTACGGGGAGGGAGTTCTACACTCGTGGGGGCCCCATCTCTTGTACTGTACGGGGAGGGAGTTCTACATTCGCGGGGCCCCATCTCTTGTAATGTACGGGGAGGGAGTTCTACACTCGTGGGGGCCCCATCTCTTGTACTGTACGGGGAGGGAGTTCTACACTCGTGGGGGCCCCATCTCTTGTACTGTACGGGGAGGGAGTTCTACACTCGTGGGGGCCCCATCTCTTGTAATGTACGGGGAGGGAGTTCTACACTCGTGGGGGCCCCATCTCTTGTAATGTACGGGGAGGGAGTTCTACATTCGCGGGGCCCCATCTCTTGTAATGTACGGGGAGGGAGTTCTACACTCGTGGGGGCCCCATCTCTTGTAATGTACGGGGAGGGAGTTCTACACTCGTGGGGCCCCATCTCTTGTACTGTACGGGGAGGGAGTTCTACACTCGTGGGGGTCCCATCTCTTGTACTGTACGGGGAGGGAGTTCTACATTCGCGGGGCCCCATCTCTTGTACTGTACGGGGAGGGAGTTCTACACTCGTGGGGGTCCCATCTCTTGTACTGTACGAGGAGGGAGTTCTACATTCGCGGGGCCCCATCTCTTGTAATGTACGGGGAGGGAGTTCTACATTCGTTTTGTGCTTCGTGTTATGTTCTCTGGTTGTTCTATCCCTACATTTGTTCACTGTTTATGTCTTCAGTGTGATTTTGAAGATAGAAAAGCTTGTGACCAGGTCTCCCCTCACTCTTCTCTCTTCCAAAGTGATAAATCTAAGGCTTCCTCCAGCCTCTTCCTGTAACTCAGCTCTCTCAAGTCTTGTACCATCTTTCTTCTCCTCTTCTGGACCTTCTCCATTAGCTCTGGGTGCTTCTGTAGGCGCAGTGACTACACTTGAGAAGCATATTATAGCTTTTTGGCCTTACGTAGGACGTGAACAGCTTGCTGAAGACTTCCTGATCCATAATTGTCACAGTTCGCATCCCTGTGACACAGGTGTGTGTGTGTGTGTGTGTGTGTGTGTGTGTGTGTGTGTGTGTGTATGTGTCTGTCCAAGAGACACTTTACGAAGGCGAAAGAGACACCATTAAGCCTAGAAAGACACCCTAAGTCCGAGAAACACGAGAGAGAGAGAGAGAGAGAGAGAGAGAGAGAGAGAGAGAGAGAGAGAGAGAGAGAGAGAGAGAGAGAGAGAGAGAGAGAGAGAGAGAGTAACCGAACAGCATGAATCCGGTTGTGTTATATAAAGAAAACGGGAGCCGTCGATAATGGCGAACACACCGATGGTTACGTAATGTTCCTCTTCGCAGTAAGATAATCATACACTCATCACCCGGGTTCGATGCCACGAATGAAACAACAGACGAAAATTTCGTTGGACGCGTTCACCATTCCACGTTTCGTGAAACGACACGTAAAGAAAAAAAACAAAAAAACTGGAAAATGAGAAAATATTTCTATATATCTTTCTCCTTGATTCCAGCCTCGCTGGAAACAGGTTCATACTACTTATTAAGGACCTTGGAGCTTCATCTCTTAATTACCCTCCCTTAGGCTGTAATTACGTGATTAATCAGTGAACTGTAGTCCACTTACTGGCACAGGGTATAGCATTATACTTTCCAGTAGAGCAAATGTCATGTACTTCCGTTCCAGAGGCAACATTAATCGCCATCTGCCCCTTCCAGGACTTAGCCAGGGAGCTAACCAGACAGACGCAGCGCCTTGCTTCCATACACTCACTCACTCCACTCCAGTCCTCTTCCACTCCCGCGCCCGGTCCTTCGTGCACACTCCCAGCCACCCCTCTCCCACGCTGCACTCTCCACATCTCTCTCTCTCTGCTCCTCTCACCCTTGTCATTCCACTCTCTCCGCTTCTTCGCTTTCGTCCAGTCTACAGGAGGTCGAAATGCCCCACATGGTCATATATTTCCTCGTCATGTCCACTGTCTTTGATATTTTCCCTTATCATCCTTTCATTTTTCCCTATGGCTGAAGTCTTGTTGTCTCTGACAACTTCCCCTTCCTCCAACGGCAGTCTACTGACCTCGACTGCTGGAGGAGCTGCATCTCCAACACCAGACGCCAACACCACCTCACTCACACTCACTCATTCCTTCCTCCTCCTCCACCTCCTCAATGGGTTATGCTCCTGAAAGGTCTGTTCGATATTGGCGCCTCTTTGTAAGGTCGTAGCCTCTGTAAGGTCGTAGGCACAGTGAGGTCGTTGGATCAGTAAGGTCGCTACGAGGTCATGACCCCTGTTGAAGTGGGGGTTGTCGTGCGTCTGGGCAACAAGTGTGGATCATTAACTCCCCCAACCCCCACAGATACACACACCCCACCTCTGGGGCAGCGGAGCGACGGACGCCAGTCACTTCCTCCCCCAGCTTCCTTATAACCTTTCCCCCCCCAGCTTCCCTAGTATCCACTACCTCCTCCCCTAGTTCCTCCAACAGCTGAGGCCTTCTCCCCCACCAGTCAGAACCTGCTCCCCAGCACCCAGTACCTCCTTGCTCCTAGATTCCCCAGAACCCAGTACCTACTCCCCCAGCTTCTCGAGCACATAGTACCTACTCCCCCAGCTTCTCCAGCACTTAGCACCTACTCCCCCAGCTTCTCGAGCACATAGTACCTACTCCCCCAGCTTCTCCAGCACTTAGCACCTACTCCCCCAGCTTCTCGAGCACATAGTACCTACTCCCCCAGCTTCTCCAGCACTTAGCACCTACTCCCCCAGCTTCTCCAGCACTTAGCACCTACTCCCCCAGGGACATGAAAAGACCAGAGACGACACTTGACTGAAGGTGGATATTTGGTCGTGGAAACCAAGGAACGAAACGATGCCTACTTGAAATTACCCCTGAGGGAAAACGTTGCCAGGGGAAACGTTGCCAGGGGAAACGTTGTCAAGGAAAACGTTGCTAAGGGAAACGTTGCCGTTTTTGAATTACCCCTGGGGGGGAAACGTTGCCTTCCTGAAATGACCCCAGAGGGGAAACGTTGCTTGGAGAAACGTTGCCGTTTTTAAATTACCCCTGGGGGGGAACGTTGCCTTCTTGAAATGACCCCTGAGGGAAAACGTTGCCCGTTTTTAACAGGCTCTTTCTTAACAAATCGTTTTCAACAATACTTCTCAAGAATCCTTAACTGCTCTTACAGATATGAAGCAGACACGATAACTACCTTTGACCTCCTACTGTGACCTTTGACCCTAATGATAAGGCTACGAAGCGAGGTGGTTCACAAGTTATGGGGCGGAAGCAAGACAACATACCTTGACTCCCCCTTCTGTGTGTGACCTATGACCTTGAAGCTATACGAGCCATGGGTGGAGACAAGGCACACCCCAGGTGGTGGTCAGGAGCATCAGCAGGTCACGTGATATGGTACGGACGAGAGTGACACGGACACGTATAACAGACGTTGGTGATTACCTCAGCCCGGGGTCAAATTTGAAAGGGTTCGAATCCTAAGTGCAACACTAGGGTCACACCCAACCCAGCTGTTTCTCCTCCTGGCTGAGGCTAGTGTGTGTGTGTGTGTGTGTGTGTGTGTGTGTGTGTGTGTGGGTACACACACGAGTAAAAACATGGTACATATATATATACAAGGTCAAGAGACGGGGCAACACGAGTGTAGAGATCTCTCCCCGTAACACACGAATAGTAATCACAAAGTAATCACAGTGTAATCACAAAGTAATCACAGTTTAATCATAAAGTAATCACAGTGTAATCACAAAGTAATCAGTGTAATCACAGTAATCACACGCACAAACATTCCTGCATACATTCCCATCTCTGTATACTCTTGTATACACGTGCCTATGTCTCGCTCAAACAATAAACTTGACAAGTTTAGCTGAAGGACTTTATGGACCAAACCTTTCAGTGTAACGCAACGCATTCTGATGTAGCCTGAAGTAGCTTTGCTTCCTGATATATAAAGTTCAGTTTGATGTCATCCTCCTCTGGCTCATTATTTGTGACCAGCCCTACAGTCTTCCCCTTCCCTCTCACTCTCTCTTTTTCTCTCTGTTCAACAGCGTCTTTTTTCATCAAATTTTCGATTCCCAAGTTACCAACGTCTTCCACGATTCAGTTATCAGTTTCTTTAATACTGTACGCCATACGCTCTACATTTTCGTTATCTGATTTTATTTTCCATTTTCTATAATCTTGCTCTGTACACGCTTTCCTTGCCACACTGAACCAGCTTCAGTATGTGGACAGTCCAACCCACACAATCGTCTGAATTTGTGTACTTAACTTCCCTTACGTTTCCCCAAAGACTACACAATATATACTCCTGCATCTATCTATAATTTCTCTACGATAAGAGATAATAAAACTTATTATCACAAGCCTCCCTCTCTTCCGAAGGTGACTGACGATATGGGGGAATATATCCGCCGACCTCTTGACTTTTACGACATACTGTTTCCAAGAAGTTCCCTCCAAGGCTCCATCCACTTCCCTCCCACCTGGAGGAGGCTGACGGAAGGGTACACTTCGCCTCACACATCTGCCCGGGTTCCTGTGAGCCACAGACAGAAAGGTGGGACGCGGGGTCTGCGATGCGACACCACACACACGCACGCACGCACGCGCCAGAGAGAGAGAGAGGGAGGAAGAGAGAGAGAGAGAGAGAGAGAGAGAGAGAGAGAGAGAGAGAGAGAGAGAGGTGACACTGACCCATAGGGTTACTTCCCATCCTGATTCATGTACCTTCAAGGTAACAAGTTCCTCATAATGACAGCTGCCTCTGCTCCCTTCCTCCCCGCCCTACCTAGACTGTACCTCACCCTCACCCCTCACCCTCCATCTCCGTGTTTCCCTCCAGCGTCAGCATCATCTGGTCGTGTCATGTACGACTGTTGCAAGAACCTCCACCGTCTCCATTACACACTTCACGTCCAAGATGGATGCCGTGATCGACATACAAATTCGTTCACTACCCTGGCGAAATCATTTTACCGACCGATATAAATCACTATCAACATCAGAGACGTCACCATATCCACCATTAACCATCACTATCATCAACATCAGAGACGTCACCATATCCACCATTAACCATTACTATCATCAACATCAGAGATGTCACTATCTTCACCATTAACATTAATAATCTTATCACCATCAAGAAGAAGTCCACTATCACCAAGTGGCACCTTTACATGATCGGTATTACTGTTAACATCACTATCTTCACCATCCCTCACGAACAATTCAACATAAGAATAAAGTTCACAGGCACTCACGGTAGCTCGCCCTACATACGATGAGTTACAGAAGCACCTGAAAGACCACTTCAGAACACAACCTCACTAGATAAGGGATGAGGACTGAAGAAGCAAGTGAGGGCAAATGTAGTGTTCATTTATAAGAAGGTAGATAGGGAGATCTGAACAGTATACGGGCCGATGTAATTAGAAAATGTGGTTCGTAGGCCACTGAAAAGGTTGACTGGTAGACGAAGCGGAAGGCAGTATGGGTGTTGAGGTAAGAGGTCATGCATTACAATTCTAATGGACTTTTATAATGGCGTAATCATCAGCCTGGTAAAGAAAAAGAATAAAAAGTAAAGACTAGGAACAAGAGAACCCTGCTTTCAGATTGCCAAAAGGTATTCAACACTGTTCCCCCACAGGCCACTGGCAAAGTGGATCTCCAGACGGTAATATGAGGGAGACCCTTTTGATCATCAGTGATTGTTGAATTGGAAACGGAGGATACACGGAAGAGGTACCAATTCAATCTCAGTAAAATGACCAGTGCTGTTCCGCAAGGTACGGGCTTTGGGCCGCTGTTATTCAAGATGTGTATCAACGACTCGTGAGAGAGAATCGGATAGTCCTTGAATGTCACTGGATGATGCTCTCACTATAAGAGAAGTAAAGAGGATCATTCCAGGTTGCGACATCCAACAGGGAAGGTGCTGGAGGGCTGGACGCATGGCTAATGCAAGTCAACCCAAACAAACGCAAAGTAATGAAGACAGAGGGTGGGAAACGAAGCCTGTCTCTGTTTATCAGCTCGCATGCAGTGTCTTACAGGGATGTGCTCTTGAAAGGAGGTGGACTTGGAGGTTGCCCATATAACTCAGTTCGTCACCAGAAAACTAAATTTGAGAGTTAGTTGACTGCATTGTTGGGATTTTGGTCTATAAACTGCAAGCGTCATTAGGGCCGTCAATAGCAAGTTATAATGACCGTCCGAGTAATGTTTACCACCTTCTTCAGGCGTTGATTAAACGTCGAAGTCCACAAACACTTTCACAATGCGTATGGCCTATGAAGAGAGGGGGCAAACTCTGCGATGATCACTGGTAACCTAACCTCGAATTAAGTCGACGAAGACGAAGGTCTATACAACACCTGTAGGACCTTACCAAACAAACGCAGAACTACTTTAGTCTCCCCAATCAAACGAGACACATATGAGAGAGGTTGTAGAAAGGAAACTCAAGATGAGACAGAAGTAATTTTATCTCTTACGTTTCAACCTGAGGACTTAAGAGAGGCTGAAGTCTCGCTCATCAGTCTCTCTGAAGAAGGCCTGTGGTCATACGTTGAGAGATTACCAGCACTTCATTCTAGGTTTCCTAACTGCCACACTTCCGCTCACATGATGTGAATTCACTCACACACGACAGTCTTTACCATGAGGTCAGTGACGGATGAAGGAGAAAAATAAATATGTACTAATATCAAAAGCCAGACTGCGAGAAGATACACCCACACCAGAAGCCAGACGAGAGAGGAGGTAAAGGGCAGCTTCCAGGACCCACAGAGGTCTTGGCGATGTGGACACCCGAGTATTTCTTCGAAGTGGGTAGCGGTTCAACTTGACGAGACACGACAAGGAAGCCAAGCAAAAATCAGGATTCGATTCAGGAAATATACCCCTATAAACAGACAACAGAAAACGAGTGGAGCAATATATTGCATCTCTCAGAACTGGATGAAAATACAAGTGAATTCAAAGAGCAACGGACAGCGCTGAAATATTCTTATGTACCTTACGAAAAAAGAAAAGAGGAAAGGTTAAGAGATGGGGCACGTCCGAGTGTGTGTGTGGGAATCCCCCCCCATCGCAAACCACAGTTAAAGGATTAAAAACGTACACGTCAGAAGAGAGAGAGAGAGAGAGAGAGAGAGAGAGAGAGAGAGAGAGAGAGAGAGAGAGAGAGAGAGAGAGAGCCACTTGATTCACTGATACAAGGTCATCTAACAGCTCTAACGCAGGAAGTGACGTAATCCTGTTAATCATATACCAACTAACTCGCTTATCAACATATTCCTCAAAACCTGATTTGATCTTTCACGGACCAGCGGTGGCCTGTCTGCTGTGGTCTGCCTGCTGGCCATCCAGCTCTGCTTGTGAGACGTCTTGGCTACTCTTCTTCTCAGCTCATATGAGTCATTAAAACTTGCCCGTCAACCAGTTAACACCGCTGCTGATCAAATCGTTTGTCATCCCCCGTCAATCATGAAAGATGACACAGGAATACTTTATCTACCAGGCCGGGAATGAGAGACAGATGAATTCCCCTGGAGAAGCGAATGGTTCGTTGTGGTCTTTGGTATAGGAGACGTTGTGTGGTGGTGGTGAGAGTGGGTGGTGTTGGAGAGGATGGTGGCAGTGGTGGTGGTGTGGATATTAGCCCTGGTGCCGGGCCGAAGACCTGGCTAGTCTGACAACAAAGACTGCAATGGCCGTGTGTGTGTGTAGTCCATGTTGGCAGAAGTGACGAATGACGTAAAGGCAATGGACGTCATGGTTGTTGAGGTAGAAGAAACAGAGGAACAGGAGGAAGAAGAAGAGGAGAAGGAGGAGGAGGAGGAGGAGGGGGGAAGAAGAGGAGGTGAAGGAACCTGGTATAGACGAGGGTGATTTCCAGCGCCTGCAGGCGTCTCTGCCGCCGCCGCCGCCACAGCAGCAGCAGTCGACGCTGTTGCCGACACACCGGCCATCAGTCACGCCACTAGCGTTCCCTCAGCTTGACTGGAGGGCAAGGGAAAGCTTAACGTACCGTAGAGGAAACCCCACTCCTCAAGGAACTATGCCTCTCTCCCACCGGCTTGTCTAAACACGAGATAAGACCACTCCCGGTGAGGGATAACTATCAAAACAAGCCAAGAGCTGCTAACAGTGAGGGAGGGAAATATTTTGGATCCACACGGAATCCGTCAGTTGCCACATCATCGATTTTAATCAGCCGTTTCTCCCTTGTTCAACTTGACAGCGACAATAAACTCACGCGCCATGACCAAATCGAGCCCTACTGACCTCAGAGGCCCTTCAGACTATACTTAAACCGCGTTAATCCTGGAAAATGCGCGAGGGAAATAATGTGTTGAGAAAGGTGTATTGTGAGCAGCGCGGGCGAGCGAGCGGTGAGGAGGTCTGAGCCAGCCAGTCAGCACTTGGTGGCGAGGAGTCGAGCCTCAGGATAGCCAGCTTCACTGACCGAGCACACCTCATATTCATCCTATATTTGCCTTCTGCTACGTAGCTGTCTGCATTATGAGGCACCAGAAATGAAGATAAAGAATGATATAAAAACTTACTATCAAATAAATGATGAATATATAGACAGAGAACGAACAGGCGGGCGTTAAGTAAACCCAAACAAAAGTGTGTTGGGCCCCGTCATTATGACTGCAACAAGCAAACGTCACGGTACCCAGCAAGGCCAAGTCTCAAGTTTTACGCTCAACTTAGCAACCTGAATTAATCTTTTTTTTTCGCTCTTGCTACGTTCACTTCTTTATATATATATATATATATATATATATATATATATATATATATATATATATATATATATATATATATATATAAAGGCTTTAGCTTTAACGAAGTAGGTTTAGCCGCCCTTGGCTGGGAAAACCTGTACTACTCACCACCACACCGTAGGGCAATGCAGTGGAGCGAGAGCTGCTCTCTCTCTCTCTCTCTCTCTCTCTCTCTCTCTCTCTCTCTCTCTCTCTCTCTCTCTCTCTCTCTCTGTACATCCCAGGCTTAAGATCACCACCCCTGACACTGTTTGGAACTGGCACACATAAGACATTCAACTACGACACACAAGAGATGCCTTGAACGTTGCAATATTCGTGCAATAGGTATGGTTGCACGGGGGAAAATATATATACCCACCAGTATGTCCTAGAGGACCCATACTTGGAGAGGTGGACCCATACTTGGAGAGGTAGTCTCCATATTCTGATAACAGACACACACATTATCACAGACCACACTGTGGCCTGATATACTTCAGGACACACTCATGAGAGGCCTGAAATGTAATTTTACAGGAGGGAAGTC
Source organism: Panulirus ornatus (assembly GCF_036320965.1). Classification (NCBI taxonomy): domain Eukaryota; kingdom Metazoa; phylum Arthropoda; class Malacostraca; order Decapoda; family Palinuridae; genus Panulirus; species Panulirus ornatus. The sequence goes on from NC_092265.1 coordinate 23,139,029, forward strand.
CTTCACATATACAGAGGGACATTCAGGATACTCACGGATGTATATTTTTTTTTGGATCGCTGGTGTCCTGGTATGACTTCGTTTCCTTCCTCACTTCCTGTAATACCTTAGTGTGTCAGATTTCACAAGAGAAAACGATTGCCAAAACTCAGGTTTCGTCCTTTCCGCTAAATGGAAATAGGGCAAGAATAGTGAATAGTACCCACAGGAACAGAAGATCGGGGTTGGATCTGGCATTGCGAAACTCAGCCGTCTGCGCGCGCAACGTGTCATTCAGAATCGAAATCCTCAAGTTAAAAAGTAGAATTGACAGCAGCACACGTTCACGCTTTTAAAAAAGAACAATGGTTTAATCACTGCGACATGTTTGGTCCTCAGTAGCGTGTGGTATTACGAGCTGAAGTGGCTGGATACAACTGAAAATTCCTGTTTAAGAGGCGAATTTAGGTTATAAAAGTTTGTTTTATTCATCAACCATTAAACTAGTGTTCCCATTTTCCTCGCCCACAACTGTCAATTATCCTGGTGTAACGAGACAGCGCTGCACGTCACAAAAACATCTTATTCCTAACTTAAGTAATTACATTTATCTCTGAAATTTCTCTACGGCTCCAACGCAGGTAATGGGACATGAAAGTCTTTCGATCATAGATGAAGACAAGAATGGTTGTCATGAGTTTTCTAAAGACTGAATGAACAGTAAGAGTAAAGTTACTAAATCCAGTGGGGATTGATTCGCCAGGAGAATAGGCCATGTGTGCAAGTAGGAAGGGAGGAGGGTAAGTGGTTTCTGTTTTACGCTAAGGATGTTCCTGTCATCTGTTTATGGCTGGGGTAGTGAGAGTAGTGAACACAAGAGTCTTGGAGCGAGAGTCAGGCTTAAGGTATGATGAAGATGGAGGGTGGGCGTAGGGAAGAGCATGGGAGATCAATCATTTGATATTTGTAGATGATGCAGCTCTGGTGGCAGACCCCAAAGAGAGAAATTACAAAAGGCGGTGAAACAGTGTGTGTGTGTGTGTGTGTGTGTGTGTGTGTGTGTGTGTGTGTGTGTGTGTGTGTGTATAATGGAAGGACGAAGTTAAAGTGAAAAAGTAGGGTTACGAGGCGCAGATGGGAGGTAGACAAGACAGACTTAGTGTAGGTGTCATCGGGGAGGACTTGAAGGAAATGATGTGTTAAAAGTAACGCGACTTAGTAACGTATGATACCATGGGGTCAGAAGTGAGTCACAGGATGGGCAGGAGGAGGCCTTGGGTCCTGGGAGCATAACGGAGTGTGTGGAAAGAGAGATCGATGCTCATTAGGGCAAAGATGGGTATGTTTGAAGGTATAGTAATGCTAACAGTGTTGTACAGAAGAGGAAGGAGGAGGAGGGTGGGTGGAACTGTCGTAGATTAAATGCTCGAGGACAACATGTGTGTTGAGAGCAGGTTGATCATGTAAGGATTGGCCGTGTAAGAGAGAGAGAGGCGTGGCAGTCCTGCCAGTCTGACTGAGAGAGCTGAAATGTTTTGACATGTGGAGAGGAAGAGTGAAGAAAGACTATCTGGGAGGATCTACGTATCAGAAATGGAGTGAGGTAGGGTGAGGAAAATATCATGAAGGGGATTAAGGAGGCTTTGCAGTATCGGGGCCTGAACATTCAGGAGGGTGAGAGGCGTGCGTGGGATAGAATAAACTGGATCGATATGGTATATGGGGGTTAAGGGCTGTGCAAGTAAGGCCGTTGTTTGTTTGTTCCTGCCATTATCTCGCTGAGTTGGGAGAAGTAAAAGGGTATATATATATATATATATATATATATATATATATATATATATATATATATATATATATATATATATATATATATATATATCCGGTGACTTCTCGCAACTCACATGATGTAGTTGGCAACCAAGAGCGGTGGCAGCAGGGTAGTTCCATGACATTTAAGGACGAGGAACAGAAGGAGCAAAGCGAGGATTTTTCCCTGGAAGGCTGACATGTTATTTACGCTGCTTCCCGAAGGAGTTCCTAGGATGATACAGTGTATTCCCTGCGTCACGTCCAGGGCTGGTGTGCTCCCGTCACGTACAGGGCTGGTGTGCTCCCGTCACGTCCAGGGCTGGTGTGGACCCGTCACGTCCAGGGCTAGGCCGCTAATGTCACGTGGAGCACTGAGGCGCCCCACCGTCACGTCTAGGGCTGGGGGCAGCAGCACACCAACGTCACGTCCAGAGCCGAAGCGTCACACTCACGTCCAGGGACTGGGGCGCCACACTCACGTCCAAAGACCGAAGCGCCACGGTGAGGTCCATGGCTCGGGGCGCTACCGACACGTCCAGGGCGGGGGCGCTGCCGTCATATTCCTCCTCCTCCTCCTCCTCCTCCTCCTCACCTCATCCATCACTACAGACGCCCATCGGCTCCTCCTCCCACTAGCTGTCGCATCTCCTGACGGAGATCTGTGTCGCCCAGTGAAGGAGGTGCTCTGTACTGCCCGGTGAATAGTAGCAGTGATGGTTTCTGTCCACAAATAGGGGATGGTCTGTTCTGTCCAGTAACACTGGTGGTCTACACTGTCCAATTAGAGGTGGTCTGTTTTGTCCAATACCAGTGGCCTCCCGGAGTGTTCAGCGCCGCCAACCACAGCATCAGCAGTCGTGGCATCGGAAGACCAGGTGTGGGGGAGGGCAGGAGGCGTGTGTGCGAGAAGGTGGGAGCTGGACTGGGAGCACCAGCAGATGTGTGGGCAGCAGATGTGTGGGCAGCAGATGTGTGGGGCAGCAGATGTGTGGGGCAGCAGGTGTGTGGGCAGCAGGTGTGTGGGGCAGCAGGTGTGTGGGCAGCAGATGTGTGGGCAGCAGATGTGTGAAGGTCAGCAAAAAGTGGTGTGGGTCTGTCTGGTCAGTCCTCATCCAGCCATCCGGCTAGGAAGGCAGCCAACCATCCTTCCAGGCGGCCAGCCAGCCAGTCAGCCAGCCAGGCAGCCAGCCAGCCAGTCAGCCAGGCAGGCGGCCAGGCAGCCAGCCAGCCAACCAGGCAGCCAGGCAGCCAGCCAAGCAGCAGCTGTGGCTCCTCAGCGACAGGCAGTTCACCGCCACCAGAGTGGAACGTCCGCACACCTACACCCTCACCCTCACCACAGTACACCCTCACCCTCCTCCCTGACTATGCTACACCCTCACCACAGTACACCCTCACCCTCATCCTCCTCCCTGACTGTGCTACACCCTCACCACAGTAAACCCTCACCACAGTACACCCTCACCCTCCTCCCTGACTGTGCTACACCATCACCACAGTACACCCTCACCACAGTACACCCTCACCCTCCTCCCTGACTGTACTACACCCTCACCACAGTACACCCTCACCCTCCTCCCTGACTGTGCTACACCATCACCACAGTACACCCTCACCCTCATCCTCCTCTCTGACTGTGCTACACCCTCACCACAGTACACCCTCACCACAGTACACCCTCACCCTCCTCCCTGACTGTGCTACACCATCACCACAGTACACCCTCACCACAGTACACCCTCACCCTCACCCCTGACTGTGCTACACCCTCACCACAGTACACCCTCACCCTCATCCTCCTCCCTGACTGTGCTACACCATCACCACAGTACACCCTCACCACAGTACACCCTCACCCTCACCCCTGACTGTGCTACACCCTCACCACAGTACACCCTCACCCTCATCCTCCTCCCTGACTGTGCTACACCATCACCACAGTACACCCTCACCACAGTACACCCTCACCCTCCTCCCTGACTGTGCTACACCATCACCACAGTACACCCTCACCACAGTACACCCTCACCCTCCTCCCTGACTGTGCTACACCTCACCAGAGTACACCCTCACTCTCACCCTCCTCCCTGACTGTGCTACACCCTCACCACAGTACACCTTCACCCTCACCCTCCTCCCTGACTGTGCTACACCCTCACCACAATACACCCTCACCTTCACTGCGCTACATCCTTATCCTCACACTATACTTACACTCTACACTCCAATGAGACGACCCCCCCCCCCCCTCAACCTCACGCTACACCCAAGTCCCCATACCCCAACGATACCCCACTCAACCACAGACTATACCCAACCCCACATCCCAACGGTAACCCCCTCAACCCCAGGCTACACTAACAGGTCACCCCTTAATCCCAGCTACACCTTAATCATACAGTGTACCGTCAACCTCATGGTCCACCTTCGACAAGCCATGTTCTATCCAAACCCCAAATTACACTCCCACACCGCACGGTATAACCCCAGTCTAAACACCCCATCACCTGATGCTACACCCATAATCCAAGGCATGGTCTCACCCCATGCTCCATCCTCACCCCCATGCTCCATCCTCACCCCCATGCTCCATCCTCACCCCCATGCTCCATCCTCATCCCCATACTATGCTCTCAGCCCATGCTCCGTCCATACACCCCATACTATGCTCTCATCCCATGCTCCGTCCATACACCCCATACTATGCTCTCGTTAACCTTAGGGTTCAGCTGGTATGCAAGACTACTCTCTCTCTCTCTCTCTCTCTCTCTCTCTCTCTCTCTGTCTCTCTCTCTCTCTCTCTCTCTCTCTCTCTCTCTCTCTCTCTCTCTCTCTCTCTCTCTCACGAACCCCAGCGTCTCAAAATTCGCCTGAACATCCTTTAAGAGAAAAAGAAAAACGTAAACAAGTTTCAGTTTTCGTTCTGTGCGTGAAATTAAGAAAGAAAAGTTTGAGAAGAAAAACATCAAACTAAATGACCTATCGCGTCAAAGTAATTCTTCACACACGCAACACCACCACACAACACAACACCCAATCAACAACACTTACAACACACTGAATTACATCTTCCTATGGCATCGTGTACAAGTGTTGGATATGATGTTTAATTTTTTCTCAAACCGTTCACAGAGACAACACTGAAGGTCAGCAGTGTGTGGAGTGGACGTGGGGGAAGGCATGATAATGGTAGGAGGAGGAGGTGAGAGGAAGACTGAATAATGGAAAAAAAAATGTTGGGATACAAGATGGAAAGAAAGGGTAAGTGAGATGAAAGGGAAAGAAATGAGAGTTGCTGCATGGGTCTGGGGGAGTGTCACTTGTACGGGGAGAGGAAGCTGTTTGGCTGGTGAGGCAAGACGTGTCCAGAGAAGGTGAGTGCTGATGGTGTCTGATCGTCTTAAAAGGATTGATCAACCTTCCTTGTTGCTGACGAAGAACGTGATGATGCGTAATGGTCTATGATTAATAAAAGAGATTAATGAGGGCGTCGTACTTTGTCATTAACGTAATCATCTCGAATCATGACGTGATCTGTCCATGTTTGGGGGGAACCAGTTGATAGACGTCATATTGTCATGCAGGCAGGTCGCCGTATGATTGGGGGAGGTGGAACTGGGGCTGGGTGGTGGTGGAGGGAGATGTTCCTCTTCTCCTGAGAATCGCTTTATTGACTGAAATGAAATGAAGATGAACGTTGGAACTGACGCAGGTGAGTGAGGCATCATATGCTCTCTGGCAGATGTCGGACATAGTTCAGAACGGAGAAAGTCTACGAAACGATCAAATAGATTCACTAAATTGCATACGATAACGTCCGTGGGATAACACTGTCGTAGGGTTTTGACGTCCATGCTGAGGTGAGAGGTAGTGCGAGTGAGTGATTTGCGACAGAGGCGGGAGTGCGACAAGGTTACGTCTTGTCGCCGTGGCTGTTTTGAGTTTACGTGACTGACGGATCACGTAAGACGGGAGGACGAGGACGTGACTGTGGTGGTGTTTGATGATGAATCAATATGGATGATGAGTGGAAGGTGTGTGGTGCTGCTGTATGCAGATGACGCCGTGCTGTCAGCCGACTGGTAGACTCGTATGATGACGTATATCGGCGTAAACAGAAACAGGTAGTAGATGACCCAGTGACTTATGAGGAGGTAAACTACTCAAGATATTGGAGATCCTCATTCCCATTTACGTGATTAAGGATAAACAAGCGATTAGAATTAACCATCAATTCTTTTCTTGAACGAGTCTAATTGTTTTGATTATTACAATAGTCGATCATTCATTCCATTTTCTTTCATTACTGAAATATTCCCAGCATCACCGTGGGGCCTTTAATTACCGTTTAGGCCGATGCCTTCTACTGCTGCGATGCCTCTGTACCTCGAAAAGAGTCCCAGTGTCGACGGTGACAAGTGATTTGAATACCATGAAAACTTCTTTTTAAGTCACCACGAAGCCTACGCTTCTGTGGAGAGAATAGTTTAAAATTCTCTTCATCTTTCCAGGTATCAATCGTGTTTGTCCGTTTTCCCGGACACTCTCACAAGCCTGTCTTGGTGTACTGTGTCGTGACCAAGACCATACCGCATACTCAAGATGTCCTACTGGCAAGTTCCAGGGGTCACTCAATCTAGATTCGAGGAGAACAAGGAAGCAAAATGAGCAGAGTTTATTAGTTGGAAAGTCAGCGATAAAGTCTGGTCGAGACAGAGGAGGAGGAGGAGGAGGAGAGGCTGAATGACACAAGTTGTAGATGTTGCTGACTAAGAACTACGAGAGAGAGAGAGAGAGATGTAGAGGATGTTATATTAGAATCCAACTCCTTGTCCCAACACACAATCGATTCTCCTACGTTGTTTCAGAGTAGGATCCAACATTCTGTTTTACAACGAAGGTTTCTTGCGGGGGAACACATTACACACTGGTAATGGCTGAACCCTGATTGAAGTATTTATACTGTTCTCGATGGTAAACTTAAGATCTTTGTCTTCCTTTGACTTGGAAAGTGGCTGGCGATCCAGACACCTCCTCCTCCAATTCACTTTTGATAACCGACTGTCTGATGTCAATGTTAGTGAAGGCAGAAGTCTTATCTCCGAGTACGGAGGTCAGGAGAGGTCAAAGATCAGAGGGGCGTGGAGATGGATGACCTGAGTGATACGGTAGGAGTCAGCGGGAGAGCAGAGGATGAAAGGATTATGCCACGAGAGGAAATCGCCAGGAACATGTAAGAATGAAAGTCCTTTGATATAGTACGTTCATTTAGGCCAGGACTCCAGCCGGACTACAGGTCAGTGGTGAGGGTGTCTGGTGATTCACTTGACGGTGCGATGAGGTGAGGGAAGCCACGGTACGCATGGATGGATGGACGAGTCGAAATTGTTATATCAACTTCTTGTATGCGTCGAGGTGCGATCCTCGAACACGACGGTGCAACACCTTGGGTATAATGGAGTGATCTGTGACCTGACCCTTATAGGTCACAGACAGACAGACACACCAATAGATGTGATTCTGTTAACATCTGTCGGTGCGTCTCTATATTTTCCTCCATCTGTGACTCGTTTTGACTATCTGCTTCTGAAGATGTGTTGAAATACACGAAAGCGCTCAAAGCAAAATTCCCTGCTATGATTTTCCCTTGTGGTCTACAAGTTCAATTTACATCATCTAATGAGCTAATTCATATATATATTTTTTCTTTTCCATTTTCAAACGAGATCGTAAATTTGTGACACATACAGAGACACGGCGCTGTCGAGCTGCGCAGACGCGCAAGCTGGTGCACCGTGACGTCATTCTAGTGTTCTCTACACGGAGGTGGAGGGCGAGCGAGGAGGGTGGTGGACTATGGTGGGGAAGGTGACCGTAAAGGTGTTGTTAGCACCGGGGGTGAATGGACACACGCTCATGTCCGCTGGCGAGGCCGCCATGCCGGAGCGTGAATCCATAAAGATCTCATGGGATGGCCAGTGCAAGTTTCATGAAGCCTCGTGGAACGGCTTCTGAAGCTTCAGGTTATAGTGTAGGGAATGGCATGTGAACCTTGAGGGCCTATGCATCTCATGAAGCCTCATGTACTGCGTGTGAGTCTCATGAAGCTTCATGTAACATATGCGAGTCTCACGAGGCCTTATGTACCACGTATGAGTCTCATGGAATGATACAGTGAACAGAAGGCGATGTATCGCATATGTGAAGTGAAGCAGCAAGGTCACGGTAGTGTGCAGGGCTCACGAAGCAGTGAAACGGAAAAGGTTCATGGCTGTGTCCGAAGCTTTTGAAGCAGTGAAACGGCTGCAATGACGTCTGACAGAACAATATGCGGACGAGATCCTCGTCTCTCGCACCGAACCAGCACAGACGAATCACTTCAATGAAACAGTTGCGAGCCATCAAAATACTTTGAACACAATCGAGCCGTTCGAAGAGATGCTTCGAGACGGGGGATCTGGGGTAGTCTGGAGGCGTCCAAGGGAACTACCTGGATGACCAAGGAAGCCGGGGAACGTCTCTGGAGGAACGGAACAGACGCGGAAGATTTTTTTCCGGGGGAGAACCATGAACTACGTGCGTGTTGTAGCGCCCCCTGGGGGCCCGAGCGATGATCGTCTGCAGTGTACCTGCCTCAGGTATGAGGACCTGGGTCGGGCGTGGCATCCAGGTCATCATGATCCGGAGGGGGCGAGACCTGTAAGGGGTACTGTGCTGTGGGGGGATGCTGTGTGGTGAGGGGGATGCTGTGTGGCGAAGGATGCTGTGTAGTGACGTGTTTCTGTGTGGTGAGGGACATGCTGTGCTGCGGGGGTATGCTGTGTGGTGAGGGGGATGCTGTGTGGTGAGGGGGATGCTGTGTGGTGAGAGGGATGCTGTGCTGTGGGAGGATGCTGTGCTGTGGGAGGATGCTATGTGGTAAGGGCGATGCCGCGTGGCGAAGGATGCTGTGTGGTGACGTGGTTTGCGATGCTGTGTATGACGTAATACTCTCTGTGGCGAGAGGTGCTGCGTGGTAAGGGATGGTGTGTCAGTCATGAGGGATCCATGAAAAGCCCTCACGATCTAGGGGGACGCGCCTCATGCAATAACTCACACCCTCATCATGGAGATCACGGCTGGAATCCACGTCAACACGAAAGAAAAAAAAAAAAGGGAAGAAGTTCTCACGGTCTTTAAGGTGAATTTCGACGCAACAACAGAACACTAGGCACAACAAGACCTCCTTCCCACGCACAGGTTCCCACACCACCACAAGCGTCCGACCACCACACGATTGGTTTCTTGTGTGTTGTCTGCTTCGAACCATCTGTCTCGAGGGATTCGAACGCGCCGTGAGAGAGTTGCGCTCCCACGCTGCAACACGAAGCCCAGCCCGCCTTACGAGACGTGGTTCGCGTGTAATGAGACAGGTTATCGTGCTATGGAACAGGTTCCTACCTCTCGAAGAGGGTTTGATCTCGAGCGAGTCAAGGCACTTCAAACCCCCCAAGCAAGACAGGAGATTCCAACCCTGTGACCCCGAAGCTTCCACGTTACCAAACGTGTCCCCAGGTAGCCACTGGAAATGCCAGGGCATTTTTACAATAAGGGTCTCGTTTTTACGCCAAACCACTGACTTGTTCGCAGAGAAGATGAGTTAACGAGCCATCAGTCAGGCTATCACGCCATATTGCGGATATACATGTCGCGATACGAGCTAAGGAAGGAGTAGCACTACTTCTGAAGCAGGAGTTGTGGTAGTGTGTGAGAGAATGTAAAGAACTATTTTCTACATTGATGTTGATGAAACTTGTAAAGTGGACGGCAGGAGCTGGGTGATTGTTTATTGCTTATGCACCTGGCCCGAATACCTACATACCTACGAGTACCTACAAGGGGTATTGTCACTGGCCAGGGCTGAAGCGTAGCGTTCACCGCAAGGAGTTCTAGGAAGATAAGAACAACGATTCGTGCGAGTTTCGTGTTGTCGAATGTTCAGTGCGAGATGGGGAGTTTCTTTTTATTTGTTTTGTGGGACAAATGCCAGCGATCCATGTATTGGATGAGGCCTCAAAAGAAGGGGAAGTCAACCTGAGCCAGGGAAGGGAACTCGACAGCCACTGAGGTGTTGGTTCGCTGCACCTCCTCCTCCGCCGCCGCTGCCTCTAACCCACGATATCTTGGTAGACAGTACCGGTTATATACCTCCCCTGGTTGGTAGCTGCCCATCACCTGCTACCCTCCACCTCCCTCTCCTCCGCCTCCTCCTTCACCAGGAGAGAGAGAGAGAGAGAGAGAGAGAGAGAGAGAGAGAGAGAGAGAGAGAGAGAGAGAGAGAGAGAGAGAGAGAGAGAGAGCAAAAACTAGAGCCACCATGCACACCAAAAAAAGATGATGATTGATCCCGTCCTCCCAAGTCTGCCTGCCTCCCTCCCTCACGTCAGCGGTTAGGTTCCCACTCCACCAGACTGGTTCGCCTGGTGACGTCTGGGGGGACTCTGTCTACGTCCACGCTAGGATACACGTTAACACAACAAACTCCCACAATCCTTATGAAGACGGGGACAGGTTTTCTCCTCCCTCCCTCCCTCCCACCCACCTCGTCAGACGATCACGTTCATGGCACACAAAGCTGATTGCCATGGTCCTAGATGGGTTGCTATATACCATTTCATGGGGTGCCATAACAATCGACGGGTTGCCGTGCCATTAAACGTGTTGCCATACCATTAAACGTGTTGCCATACCATTAAACGTGTTGCCATACCATTAAACGTGTTGCCATACCATTAAACGTGTTGCCATACCATTAAACGAGTTGCCATACCATTAAACGTGTTGCCATACTATTAAACGTGTTGCCATACCATTAAACGTGTTGCCATACCATTAAACGAGTTGCCATACCATTAAACGAGTTGCCATACCATTAAACGAGTTGCCATACCATTAAACGTGTTGTCATACCATTAAACGTGTTGCCATATCATTAAACGTGTTGCCATACCATTAAACGTGTTGCCATACCATTAAACGTGTTGCCATACCATTAAACGGGTTGCCATACCATTAAACGTGTTGCCATCACGGCTTTCCATCATTGTCTTCGTGATTTCATCGATACAGACACAGACTCCAAGTCTTCATACGATGGCATTAAGCGCTCTCAGAACATACGATAATGATAAGGATAAACCAGGCGTGGAAGATGACGTGACGTCACTCTACACAAAGCTGGATAACAGGGAACTCAAATGCAAAATTCAGTTCCAACGAGTGTACGACCGGTTCATGACCTTCCCATGCCACAGAACTGCTTCCAGTCGTATTATCTGGACCTGGAAACCACCTGATGGACTACGCCCTCAATGCAACGAGCTCCCACTACTACGGTAGGAGACCAGCTGGTTCCAGCGGTCCTGAGGCGCGCCTCTCCAATTACTGGATGGCTCCCACGCCCATCCCGCGAATTCCCACGCCACACAACGGCTTAGTGAAGTTATGATAGGCTTACAGGCCAGGAAGTAGGGGTGGGTTCCAGAATTCCAGCCTATGTACGGGGGACTCACAGTTGGAAAACCAGACCATGTACAGGGGACTCACAATGGGAAGACCAGACCATGTATGTGGGACTCACAATGGGAAGACCAGACCATGTACGTGGGACTCACAGTGGGAAGACCAGACCATGTATGTGGGACTCACAATGGGAAGACCAGACCATGTATGTGGGACTCACAATGGGAAGACCAGACCACGTACGTGGGACTCACAGTGGGAAGACCAGACCATGTATGTGGGACTCACAATGGGAAGACCAGACCATGTATGTGGGACTCACAATGGGAAGACCAGACCATGTATGTGGGACTCACAATGGGAAGACCAGACCATGTACGGGGGACTCACAATGGGAAGACCAGACCATGTATGTGGGACTCACAATGGGAAGACCAGACCATGTACGTGGGACTCACAATGGGAAGACCAGACCATGTACGTGGGACTCATAGTGGGAAGACCAGACCATGTACGTGGGACTCACAGTGGGAAGACCAGACCATGTACGGGGGACTCACAATGGGAAGACCAGACCATGTACGGGGGACTTACAGTTGGAAAACCAGACCATGTACGGGGGACTCACAATGGGAAGACCAGACCATGTACGGGGGACTCACAATGGGAAGACCAGACCACGTACGTGGGACTCACAGTGGGAAGACCAGACCATGTACGTGGGACTCACAGTGGGAAGACCAGACCATGTACGGGGGACTCACAGTGGGAAGACCAGACCATGTACGGGGGACTCACAGTGGGAAGACCAGACCATGTACGGGGGACTCACAGTGGGAAGACCAGACCATGTACGGGGGACTCACAGTGGGAAGACCAGACCATGTACGGGGGACTCACAGTGGGAAGACCAGACCATGTACCCGGGGACTCACAGTGGGAAGACCAGACCATGTACGTGGGACTCACAGTTGGAAAACCAGACCATGTACGGGGGACTCACAATGGGAAGACCAGACCATGTACGGGGGACTCACAATGGGAAAACCAGACCATGTACGGGGGACTCACAATGGGAAGACCAGACCATGTACGGGGGACTCACAATGGGAAGACCAGACCATGTACGGGGGACTCACAATGGGAAGACCAGACCATGTACGGGGGACTCACAATGGGAAGACCAGACCATGTACGGGGGACTCACAGTGGGAAGACCAGACCATGTACGGGGGACTCACAGTGGGAAGACCAGACCATGTACGGGGGACTCACAGTGGGAAGACCAGACCATGTACGGGGGACTCACAGTGGGAAGACCAGACCATGTACGTGGGACTCACAGTGGGAAGACCAGACCATGTACCCGGGGACTCACAGTGGGAAGACCAGACCATGTACGGGGGACTCACAATGGGAAGACCAGACCATGTACGGGGGACTCACAATGGGAAGACCAGACCATGTACGTGGGACTCACAGTGGGAAGACCAGACCATGTACCCGGGGACTCACAGTGGGAAGACCAGACCATGTACGGGGGACTCACAGTGGGAAGACCAGACCATGTACGGGGGACTCACAGTGGGAAGACCAGACCATGTACCCGGGGACTCACAGTGGGAAGACCAGACCATGTACGGGGGACTCACAGTGGGAAGACCAGACCATGTACGGGGGACTCACAGTGGGAAGACCAGACCATGTACGTGGGACTCACAATGGGAAGACCAGACCATCGTCTGCTGGGTTGTCACACCACAGTCTCTCGAGGTAGGGCTACAGGGCGAGGCTAAGCCACCCTGTGATCATACTAGGCTGGTCTAGCCCCAGGCAATGGCTGTCTCCCGCGCAGGAAGGAACCAGTGTCTGTGGATGTTAAACAACGTTGGGATATAAACTGGGATCATAACCATTCTACTGGGATCCCACTGTGGGCTCGGCCTGGCTGTGAGATGACCCCAGAGATTTGATAAGGCACAGGGTCGTGTACCGCACACTCGAGTCTCGCTCGTTCGTAAATCTAGCTACGGATACCTATACTGTATATTCGAATATCGCAAATCCGGATATTCAGAAGGACGCTCTGCTGTCTACTTTTCAGAAGACAGTCATACGGGGCGATAACACACGGGTCATGGGTTTGTCCTAGTTACATACACATATAGCTTATGTACACCTTGTCCTATTCAGTACAGGTATTATAGCTAAGGCCAATTAGACATTCGACTACGCTGGCAAACTACGACATGTTCTAAACTGTTTACTTAGAATATTTATAGTAGTATTGTCCCAGTGAATAATCCACACACATATATATAGTGGGGAATTCTGACTGGTTCATAACAGCTAAATGTTTCAGTAAATACCTTGCCAAAATAAACAAGGAAAAACAAAAAGAAGTTGAGGTTGCTTAAAGACTCATAATCATTAATCAATAAATGATCAACAAAGGATGATTAATAACGTCGGTGTTGCTCACACGGGCACCTCAGGAAGCCATACTGAAGGAAATAACAAGAGGTGTAACACTAAGTAATGGTTACCAGCCCTTGAGATTATAACGTCCTGACTCATCTTCACATTACCATGGCAGTTTCCTCTCCAGATGATACAGGAGGTAAAAAAGAATTATACCTCCGTGGATCATTGTAAGGTAAACATTATACCTCCGTGGATCATTGTAAGGTAAACATTATACCTCCGTGGATCATTGTAAGGTAAACATTATACCTCCGTGGATCATTGTAAGGTAAACATCATACCTCCGTGGATCATTGTAAGGTATCAGTTTAACCTAAGCTCTTAGATAATGTTAACCCGGAGGGAAGGGGTTGTTAAGGGCATTGGTGTAGGTGTGTTGGGGGGGTCTATCATTAGGGTGTGGTGTGTGGGGGTGTTCTTAAGGGTGTGTGTGTGTGTGTGTGTGTGTTCTTAAGGGTGCGTGTGTGGGGGGGTGTTCTTAAGTGTGTCTGTGTGTGTGGGGGGTGTTCTTAAGTGTGTCTGTGTGTGTGGGGGGGGGTGTTCTTAAGTGTGTCTGTGTGTGTGGGGAGGGTGTTCTTAAGTGTGTCTGTGTGTGTGGGGGGGGTGTTCTTAAGTGTGCGTGTGTGGGGGAGGAGTGTTGATGATGGGGCCAATGGTTGTGGAGTGTGGGTGGTGGGTGAGGGTTATCAGTTTACCTGGGGTGGCGGCTACAACCGCAAATGCGTTGTAAATGTAATATACTGTAGTCCATTACGTCATCAAGACAGGCAATTAAGACAGGAATGAAAACACCATCATGAGGGAGAGAGGAAGGACGATTGGATGGCATGAAGGAGGATCCAAAGCGACACGGAGGGAGCATCAGACACCATAACCAGTAGGCTATAGGTGTCGAAGGCAATAAAGCACATAATACAGTTAATATCGGTGGGTACAGCTGACAACATATTTACCATGTTAAATCTCTTCAGAGGCGACTCAGTTTCTGTAAATCATCATCGTTTTACAACTATTTACCTCGGTCTATCATGGCCCTTGACCTCTTTACGTAAAAAAGGTTAAATCTCTTTTTTCAAAGGATGTGTTAACGACCTTCAAGTGATTACAGGCGTTTAACTATGTACCTCTCGTGGTGTGTCCACATGCAGAGAGGGTCCTGATAATGTGTTTGTTTTCATGGCTATTGACAGTTCAGGTCTGACAAGGCAATGAGGTGGTTTTGCCCTTGGTTTGAAGGCCTCAACAGCCTCTCTCTCTCTCTGTGGATATGTCATGACTCTCATCTCTTCTTCGATCCCTCATAGGTCGACGTGGACGAAGATCTGAGATTATAAACTAGTGTGTGGGTGGAGGTTGAAGACGTCGATTCCAGTTATGAACCAGTTCGATGTACGATTAAACCCTCTTTAAGGCGTAATATACAGTGTTTGGAAATAGGCCTGCGACATCTATAGAGATGGGCAGTCAAGATCATCAATGTCTATATTACCTCGTATGTTCATCTATACAACTTGAGGAGGACGCAGAAAAACCTTTCAAACATTCACGTTCACTTTTATAAAGGATTGAATTCTTCAATCCACAATCTTCATAGCAACACAGTTGACGTAATCAGACGTTGCAAAACAACGTAGCATCACACACTGGAACTACAACTGACGTAAGTGAACAAAACAATAATAGTAGCTGTGGAAAATAGAATGAAAGTGAATGTGATGATAATTTACGTTCGAGAACATAGCCTGAATAACTGCCAATAGTTATCATTTATGTATCACATTTAGAATTCCCAATACAAGCGTTCACCGCTGGGAACTACAAGTACATACCACAGTTCCAAAAGTCTGTTGGCGATTACATTTGATGACCCCATTACAATTACTTTACACTGAAAGATGTTATGAATTACATTCGTATTTCATGGGTATTATGTTTGTAAATAGGATTCACTTATTAGCGCATTTTGCTCACACTTCTTCTCCCAGAATAACAAGCAGTGGATGTCTTGCCATGAATGCTAACTTCAGGGACACTAAGTGGGACACACACACACACACACACACACACACATACACACCCTGTCTTGTCCCCTGTGAGTGCCAGTGTGTGTGTGAACTCACAACAACATATCACTAATGACTTGACCATCGTCCAACAGTCTATTCAGCTGTTGTCAACCCATTCACGTTCCTCCACATCATACAGGGGATGTTCAACGAGACATTGCTATGCCACGTTCCTCCTCATCATACAGGGGCTGTTCAACGAGACATTGCTATGCCACGTTCCTCCTCATCATACAGGGGCTGTTCAACGAGACATTGCTATGCCACTGTTGACGACAAAGACACACTTATGCTCAAGATATTCTCAAAATGGTCAATGGATCTTCGTCTGGTCCAGTGAAGACATGGATCAGGTGTTGCTCTTGGCATGTAAACACCGTCGTCTCGCGAAGACGTGTCTTTCTTTACGTAGACAAAAGAAAAAAAAAAGAAAAAAAAAATAGATGAGCGAAATGCGTAAATTGCGGGTTTTGTGGACAAAGATGACCAAACATGACCTCCGAAGCTCAGGTCATGTGTCCAAGACTATACAGCGTTGCCATCTCGAGTGTAACTCACACCAGATCAGCCACGGTCTGGAGCTCGTCATTAGCCGGGGTGGTGAGAGGAGAAAGAAAAAAAAAATACATATATATTTGGCCTATTGCTTGTACAGTTACTTGAGTGGAAAGAAAAAAAGAAGTCGCATGAACCTCGCTGCTACACTGAGTGAAGGAGTGATCCAGGTATCTGAGTAAATATGAAGAGAAATTGTTAGTTTTCCTTGTGGCTCTTCTGAGAAATTGTTAGTTTTTCTTGTGGCTCTTCTGAGAAATCATGAATTACTAGATTTGTGATTTTAGTTTTTGTCCCCATCAAGATCCAACTTACTATGCACCATGTTGCTCACGGGTGCACACTCAGTCAGGTACTGGGAGGAGACACATAGTGGAGGTCGCATTCGAGTCTCTTTTTTAAGATACTTTGATCTGATTCACAGCGACTTTAATATTACTAACAGCGTAGCATCGTAAAATGTCTTGGATTTTTCTTTTTTAAGGATGCTAGAGTGTAGATATGTATGTACAGCTGCATGTGAATATGTAAATGAACCTGAAAGTCTATTACTATAAACTGCATCAAGTAAATGATTACATCTCTTTAAAACTATATACATTAACTATATACATTAACTCCTTTCCTAATGAATATGGTAACTTTGCGTCCATCATAGGCCAGCTGAAGTAGGGATGAACCAATATAGAAAAAAAAAAGGAATTTACAGCAGATTTACGAGCTGGTTTTCCCAAAAACTGTACGAACTTGAGCGTGGATGATTGGTGAGGTCGAGAGAGAGAGAGAGAGAGAGAGAGAGAGAGAGAGAGAGAGAGAGAGAGAGAGAGAGAGAGAGAGAGAGAGGACTGCAGGTGAACACTTCTCTTGCTTGCCGCCACACCCGCGAGACGGGAGCAGCCACGCAGTGCCCGGACCATTGGGACGCCGGGAACAAGAGATTCCAGGAGGTTTGACGGATGCACCGCTGTGGTGGAGTGGTGGCGGTAGGGAAAAAGTGGTGGTGCGAGGGAAGGGAGGAGGAGAAGGAGGAGCTAGTATGAAGGGGTCAGTAGGAGGGGAGGACACTGGCCTCAGAGCCCAAGAGACAGAACTCTGTGCGAGAAATTCCCTTAAAGAGACGAGCGTTGACGGAAGTGTTACAGAAGGGCGATGACAAGAAGGGGCGGTGCGAGCGAGGGAAGAGCAGAAAGATGGGCAATGTGAGGGACGGAAAAGGCGGGAAAGTAGTGGGAGGAGGGGAATACAAAGAGGAGAGATGGCGGATGGGAAGGGTGGTGTAGGATGAATTAGTTTGAGTGTAGGACAGAATAGCGAGAGAAGTGGAGTGAGAAAGAGAGTGAGAAAAGCTTGGTGTTTCTCGTACCTAAAACTGTTTCTCCTTTTTCTCTGAGTCCTTCCTCAAGACGAGCTTCCTCAGACACCCTGACTCTCACACTCATCACCTGAATCACCTAGTCTCGTTCTCGTGAGGTGAGACCTGTTGGTGACATTGCTTCCTAACCCCGACTGTCCTCTTGTGAGACTTCTCTGAGTCTACGACATGGTCTGTGAGATCTCAAACGCCTCTAGTAAGGTATGGCTTCCTGGTTTCTGAACTTCCATGCATACTTCGCCTCTTCTCCTTCTGGAAAATAGCTTGCAGGTTTCCTTCCAGCCAACGACTGCTGGAAATGGATCGTGTGGAGCGACGTTGCTCCAGCATCTCTTCCGTTGAGAACTGTTTTCTTTTTTTTCGCTTCTCTGATGATCTTCCGGCTACTGGGTCGTGTCCAGTCCTGTGCTAATAACTTGGCTCTATACTCTCCTGTTTTCTTTATTCATCTTTCTCATTCGTGTGCGCTTTTCTCTCATTTTCTTCTGTGAGGGTGGATGACGTCTTGCAAGGGGATGTCCACGTTAAACTCAGGGCTTTTCCGCAATACAGCATCATCATTCTCTCTCTCTCTCTCTCTCTCTCTCTCTCTCTCTCTCTCTCTCTCTCTCTCTCTCTCTCTCTCTCTCTCTCTAACAACGCATTACTTCGACCTTTGCCCACGCGAGTCGAAAGCAGCCTGCAGGCCACCTTCCCTGGCTGCGTGCCCCTCTCTCCCCCCGACCTATGGTGACGAACGCCACGAGACGACACTACTGGCTATGAGGGTTCTGATGGGTCTCGAGCTCCCTCACCAACGGGTTAAATATACACTGGTCGAGGTAGGGGTCTCGCTGAGCTTTGCGAGGACGCGGACCACACCTACGGAAGGCTCAGTGACACACACGATCCCCTTCGTATCATTTACGTTATCAGGGAACGTCATTGAATCCCACAACGAAGGAGAGAAACGATTCGTATTTGTTTTTACCCCAGTGAGGATCTGCTCTTCAGCTTATCTATCTGTCTATCACATAGATCTCGCGAGGCTTATCCGTAGACGAGAGTCTTCGTCTGTCTGTCGTCTGTGTGATGTGGAAAATCTATGTTTGATGTTGAATCCTTAAATTGACGATGGATGTAAATGTCACTTGTTCTCCTTACTGGGATGTTATCAGTCAACAGGAAGTGATCGAGATCACGCACCAGTAAGCATTTCCACACCGTTTTCATCTTTCAACTTCCTTCACAAAAGTGAAAGAAAAAAAATATATGACTTTTTAAACTCCACAATGACCACCAGTAACGTGAGAAAGAACTAAGATATATATATATATATATATATATATATATATATATATATATATATATATATATATATATATATATATATAAACCTTAAGACATGTGATTGATTAAATTGTAACAACAGCTGGTACGAGTATGTACATCTGAGGCTCAATGAAAAGTGGGGAATTCACAGATAAATCCAGGATGTGAACCGGAGACAAAGACTTGTGAATATAATGACAAGACGAAGGCGCCTCTAGATCTAATGTACTTAAAAGTCTATTTACCTTACCCTTCAAAACCTGAGAATTACTTGAGAAAAATGGTTCCTGACGAGTCTTCATACTGACTCGTATCTCGAAGAATATTAAAGTTTTTTTTTTTAATGTAATTTCAGTTTATCAAGACCATTCCAGTTGATTCACGAGTCAGTGATTATATGATTATCATCATAAGAAATTACTTTAACCCTGGAAATTCCACTTTACTAAAGTTACATTAAGCGTAGAATGAATTATATTTTCCTTCTCTCTGATCCAGGAGTCACGCCTTTCTTTACGAGGTTACTGCAGCACCCAGGAAGCTGTCCACATCCCCTAGTTGGGACCATAGGTCATAAAGCGGTGTGTGTGTGTGTGTGTGTGTGTGTGTGTGTGTGTGTGTGTGTGTGTGTGTGTGTCAGGAGGAAACAGAGGAAGGGGCAGAGATAATCCACCAGGAAGTCAAACAACAGTTAACTTCCGTGAAGTTGAAATTAGCTCAGAGATGCGGGAAGGTCGAGCACCAGATGGCATGTTCAGTGGGAGGAGGAGGTGGTGTGTGTGTGTGTGTGTGTGTGAGTGTCAAGCTCAGACGATCACCCACAGAAAGGCTGTGTATACACACTGACCCAAGAGGAGAAGGGCGACCCATACCTAACGACAACACCTGAGGAGAGCAAGATATTCCAAACAGTATTGGAATCATCAGAAGGAGATTCGATCTCCTGAGTTGGATTCAATTAGACGTACACGATTCTCTTTTTTATCTTCCTGCACTCCGCAGTGTGTAAACTTAAAGATAAGGATGAGACTCTTGTATTGTACTGTGGACCTCCGTAAACGCTGGAAAGTATACAAGAGATAAAGGTGTGATAACAGATAATGTAGCTATCACATAACAAGAATGACCTCGACTGGTTTTTGATTAAACTGTTCACAGTCCAGCCATGAACAGCACATTGCCTGCTCGGACATAAGGAGATGCAGTCCAGGTAGCCACAACCACAAGATCAACGTGAAGGATAACAGCGACATTCCATGTTATGGAAACGCAATACTTCCAGGCAGAGCCACTGGAAAATATACATAGCTGGGATTACAGAGGAAATCCACGTCATGGAAGGGCAATACCTCCAGTCAGAGAGGCTGGAAAAGACATACCTGGAAAAGTAAAGGAATTCCCTCTCATGGAAGAGCAGTACATACGATCAGAGCCTCTGGAAAACACTTGGCTGGAATGATACAGGACACATCCAGCCAGACCCGCTGGAAACCCTATGGCTATCAGCCACACACACACACATGTGCCTTCCAGCCATAGACTACCAAGCTTCAAGGATTCCAGACCCTAAGCCCCGATGGGCGTAAGACCCGGTCCGTACTGGTGCGAGATCCAGTACGAACGAAGAATGTACCCACACACACACACACACACACACACACACACACACACACCAGAAGAAAGAGTGAACGAAAAAGCCGTTTGGTTGCGAATAACAGCAGCGGGAGCAGAGCGCTACCTGGCGATGCCCAGGTTGAGCCCAGGCGTGATCTCCTGCGCGGGAGAAACCGGGTGAAACTAGGACGTTGGCGCGCAGTGACCTGGCGCGCTGGGGCCAGCGCTGTGTGCCCGCGGGAGTACAACCTCTCACCCAACGCACTGCGCCGCCTGTGGCGCTCTCTCTCTCTCTCTCTCTCTCTCTCTCTCTCTCTCTCTCTCTCTCTCTCTCCCTTCGTGGAACATTTCGTCTGTCTGTCTGTCCCCCTCCTCCTCATCCTTCTGCGCGCGCATGTCACTCTCCTCCCACATGTACACTTCCGCGTGGCCCCTCCCACTATCCCCCCCCCTGCCCTCCACACACACACACACACACACACATACACACACACACACACATATACACACACACACACACACACACACACACACACACACACACACACACACGCTGGCCACGTATCCCGTGCGTGTTTTAGAAAGCGATCAAGAGAGCCGGGAGTACGTGGGGCCGGGGTACTTCTTCCTTCCCTCCTGTATTACTTTCTCGAAGGGGAGGAATTGCGGAAGTTGCCAAGGGAGGATTTTCACTCGAGGGTGCGCCCCCCTCTCACTCGGTCGGGCAACGGCGAGTGTGGATGAAATAAAGTAATACGACGGTAAAACACTCTCTCTCTCTCTCTCTCTCTCTCTCTCTCTCTCTCTCTCTCTCTCTCTCTCTCTCTCTCTCTCTCTCTCTCTCTCTCCATAAACAGTCAGTCATGTAGTAAGGCCAAATCACATCCACAACCCAGTAACTACCCGGGTATCGGGCCAATTGGCTCGTTACGTTAATGGGTCACTAACGGATTGTTCTTGCCCCCCCCCCAAAAAAAAAAAATAGAAAGAAAATGTGAATTCGGTTGGTCAGGCTCTGGCAAAGGGGGGGGGGGGTCTTCAGCAGCAGCGGAGGGGAACGTGGAAGTGACAGTGAACAAGGCATCAACAGACGGGGGTCCCTGAGCTACCTAGCCCCCCGAGGGAGTTCCCCAGACAGACCCCACCCTAGGGAACTAGTCCCCCTGAGGAGGCGAGGCAGACCCACCCTGTGGAACTAGTCCCCCTGAGGAGGCGAGGCAGACCCACCCTGGGGAACTAGTCCCCCTGAGGAGGAGGCCAGATGACCCACCCTGGGGAACTAGTCCCCCTGAGGAGGCGAGGCAGACCCACCCTGGGGGACTAGTCCCCCTGAGGAGGAAGCCAGGCAGACCCCACCCTGGGGAACTAGTCCCCCTGAGGAGGAGGCCAGGCAGACCCACCCTGGGGAACTAGTCCCCCTGAGGAGGAGGCCAGGCAGACCCACCCTGGGGAACTAGTCCCCCTGAGGAGGAGGCCAGGCAGACCCACCCTGGGGAATTAGTCCCCCTGAGGAGGAGGCCAGGCAGACCCCACCCTGGGGAACTAGTCCCCCTGAGGAGGCCAGGCAGACCCCACCCTGGGGAACTAGTCCCCCTGAGGAGGCCAGGCAGACCCACCCTGGGGAACTAGTCCCCCTGAGGAGGAGGCCAGGCAGACCCACCCTGGGGAACTAGTCCCCTTGAGGAGGAGGCCAGGCAGACCCACCCTGGGGAACTAGTCCCCTGAGGAGGCCAGGCAGACCCCAACCTGGGGAATTAGTCCCCCTGAGGAGGTCAGGCAGACCCACCCTGGGGAACTAGTCCCCTGAGGAGGAGGCCAGGCAGACCCCACCCTGGGGGACTAGTCCCCCTGAGGAGGCCAGGCAGCCCCAGTGGACGTGGCTAGATTCCTTTGCGCTGCGGAAGCCCCAGGACACCATGTGATGAAGTTGATATACAGGGTTACGGGGGAGAGATGTGGCTAAATGCTTTAAGTTTTATTTCAGTGGAATAGACCTTTATTGTAGAATACAAGAAATGTATTACTAGTTTTTTTTTCGCTGCATTTCTTCCGCACGCCGTTTCCCGCTGAACAGCAGGGAGGGCCAAGGTGCGCTCCTCACACACACACACACACACACACACACACCACAGTCGGTGGACACCGTTTAACACACATCATTAACTCGCCTTTCACTCTCACGGTTTGTGCCTGACCCTTGGGTCATGTCCTGCACGTAAAACATTCACTTCACTCAAGACACTCGTCACCCACATTGCTTTATTAGCACTTCTATCATCAGTGTTTCCTATATACACAATCATAGATGTTTCTATTTCTTAACTGCCTTTGACAGTATACCTCACACACACACACACACACACACACACACACACACACACACACACGGGAGCTGTGGCCACACAAGTACACACACACACACACACACACACACACACCTCTACTATCTATCAGCAACGCTTCACGCGACCAGTTTATGCAACACACACACACACACACACACACACACACACACACACACACACACACACACACACACGTTTCATCTCCCATGACCTGTCCGGCTCCTAATGACATCATCACGACCTAACCCAGAGCCGCACACACACACACACACACACACACACACACACACACACACGCCTCCCTCCCGCTAGCGTCTCTTTTCCAGCTGCCAGAAGTGACCCTAATCTCCCGCTATCGAGGTGGACTGGCGTTACTCTCTCACGTCTATCTTCATCACTGGACATTCCTGGGAACGATGTATGCTCTTTGCCTTCCCTTACCCGATGAGTCACGTTTTCTGATGAATATTTCAAGAATATATGATTCTGTTCCATAGTGTCATGACCCAGTGCCACAAGAGCCCACAGGGTCATCACCCAGTGCCACAAGAGCCCACAGTGTCATGACGCAGTGTCACAAGAACCTACAGGGTCATGACCCAGTGCCACAAGAGCCCACAGGGTCATGACGCAGTGTCACAAGAGCCCACAGTGTCATGACGCAGTGTCACAAGAGCCCACAGGGTCATGATCCAGTGCCACAAGAGCCCACAGGGTTATGACGCAGTGTCACAAGAACCCACAGGGTCATGACGCAGTGTCACAAGAGCCCACAGGGTCATGACGCAGTGTCACACAAAACAGCCCACAGGGTCATGACACAGTGCCACAACAGCCCACAGGGTCATGACAGAGTGTCACACAAAACAGCCCACAGGGTCATGACAGTGTCACACAAAACAGCCCACAGGGTCATGACACAGTGCCACAAGAGCCCACAGGGTCATGACACAATGTCACAAGAGCCCACAGGGTCATGACACAATACCACACAACAGCCAGCACACAGGGTCATGTGACGGTGTCACACAGACGATCACAAATAAGGAACCCAGCCAGCCACTTCTCACGACCTGATCACCCAACACAATCACTCCATATCCGAGCGGAACTTCTCCTGGGCCTGGGTGAGGGAAGGAGGGAGTCAAATACGAAGACATGGCTGTCATTAAGCCACACCAATTACCAGCAACCAGCCCGGGTCGCTTATTACTCTTGTGGGGGAGAGGGAGGAGGGAGGCGGCGCCCTTAACATACGCACTCTCTCTTTCCCCTGCACAACACCACCACTGCCACCACAACCCCTCCCTCTCTCCGTCAGCCTAGACCTTAGCTAACTAACTAACCCCTCCCTCCCTCCCTCCCTCCCTCCCTCACCAACATTGCTACACCTCTCACGTCACACTTACCCCTCTCACCAACACTGCTGACGCTTTCTGGACAGCTGACCACATCCATACTATCTATCAATCTATCTATCTATCCATCGTCCATCCATCTATCTACATCTCTCTCTCTCTCTCTCTCTCTCTCTCTCTCTCTCTCTCTCTCTCTCTCTCTCTATATATATATATATATATATATATATATATATATATATATATATATATATATATATATATATATATATATATAAACTGGAGGAAGTGAAGTGTTTTAGATATCTGGGAGTGGATCTGGCAGCGGATGGAACCATGGAAGCGGAAGTGGATCATAGGGTGGGGGAGGGGGCGAAAATTCTGGGGGCCTTGAAGAATGTGTGGAAGTCGAGAACATTATCTCGGAAAGCAAAAATGGGTATGTTTGAAGGAATAGTGGTTCCAACAATGTTGTATGGTTGCGAGGCGTGGGCTATGGATAGAGTTGTGCGCAGGAGGATGGATGTGCTGGAAATGAGATGTTTGAGGACAATGTGTGGTGTGAGGTGGTTTGATCGAGTGAGTAACGTAAGGGTAAGAGAGATGTGTGGAAATAAAAAGAGCGTGGTTGAGAGAGCAGAAGAGGGTGTTTTGAAGTGGTTTGGGCACATGGAGAGAATGAGTGAGGAAAGATTGACCAAGAGGATATATGTGTCGGAGGTGGAGGGAACGAGGAGAAGAGGGATACCAAATTGGAGGTGGAAAGATGGAGTGAAAAAGATTTTGTGTGATCGGGGCCTGAACATGCAGGAGGGTGAAAGGAGGGCAAGGAATAGAGTGAATTGGAGCGATGTGGTATACCGGGGTTGACGTGCTGTCAGTGGATTGAATCAGGGCATGTGAAGCGTCTGGGGTAAACCATGGAAAGCTGTGTAGGTATATATATTTGCGTGTGTGGACGTATGTATATACATGTGTATGGGGGGGGGGGGGTGGGGCCATTTCTTTCGCCTGTTTCCTTGCGCTACCTCGCAAACGCGGGAGACAGCGACAAAGTATAATAAAAAATAATAATAATATATAAATATATATATATATATATATATATATATATATATATATATATATATATATATATATATATATATATTATACTTAATCGCTGTTTCCTGAGTCATCGAGGGAGCGCCAGGAGTGAAAAGTATGAAAAATAAAACCCAGTCATACACATTTCACCACAGTTCACACGTTGTGTTCGACCCTTCCTAACCTCTGAATGTCTGTGTGGCAGACGTACCTGACTGAAATGCCTGTAAGCTCACACTGTGACGTAAAGGTTATTTATGAAAGGGTGATGTAAAATCAGGAAACATTCTGAAATCGTCTGTACGAGTCCTATACTCGTAACTTTACACAGAAAAATAGCTTAAAACATTGCCTAAAGCAATTTGAAGAACTTTCCTCACATTCTGTCACGTGATGCTATGAAAGAATGAGGTTAACAACAACATGAATGAGGATTCAACATGGAAAATGAGGGAGGAAAATATAGGTTCCGCGGAACCTCACGATTTTCGAGACGTGTTCCTTGAAATGAATTCTAACATGGGGTTTGTTTAAGCGTGAGTATTTGTACCCTTCATTTCAAAGCAAATCTTTCTAACTATGCAACCTAGCAACCTTTTAGCTGTGTTGCAAGTAGCTAGGCCTCTGTACCTCGTGCCTTAGATCTTTTACGTCAATTGTTCAAAATCACTTTGAATCTATGGCAATCTTTCTTTGACATGGGAGAATTTTCTACTTCCGTGTCAGGGGCGATTATTAACATTGCCCTGGCGAGATCTGTGTCCAGATTATCTATATCATGAAACAGTACAGGTCACAGCACTGACCCTCGTGGTACGCCACTCGTCACGCGAAACCAGGCGGACGCTCGACCCATATCAATACACTCCACCTTCCTTATCTGTAAGCCCATCGCTATCCAAACACACAGAGAGATTCGATTCCCTATACTTTGATCTATGCTTTTTGTTTTTCATCATTTTATGCGATGCCTTACCGAAAGGCTTTGAATCTCTAAACATATAACATCTGAGAATAGTTTGGAATCCTAGTCATAATATGTTTACATATAAGACTAAATTGTTTAACTTCGTGAAAAATGACATTTTATCTCGAAACCGAATGTTGATAATGTCTGTTGATCTTCTCTATCAATTTGATTCATTTCTTTCTAAATCTGACAAAATTATTCTATATCCGAAGTTTCCCTGACAGGATGGCAGCCCGAAGTACATTTTCTATATGGCAGATCATTTTCAAATTGGCGTTACATTGGCAAGCTGTCCTGTGGCACTTTCCCCTTCTCATGGAGAGTTGCTGAAAAAAAAAAAATTGGTGATTGGCAATGCTTAATTGCCATCTCCCTTCCTTCATTAATCTGGTATTGATATGATCAAAGACCAGGTAAGGCTAACCATTTTGAATGTCCAACTGGTCATTTTCTGTCCTTAGAAATTCGTTTTGTGTTCGTGGTATATTTGAGAAATCTTTTGGGTTTGAAAAAGGCTTGTGTCACAAGGAGGCCATTTCTTTATTACCATCATTTCAGATGATATTTGTCTCAGAAAATGGACTAATAACATCTCTGATTTGTTTTTCTTTCTTTTTACAAATTCAGAGCATTTTTTGGAGGGTTTTTTCTCCACATTGTGAAAACAAACACTTTTATTTTTGTCCCCTCATGACCATCACAGAAAACGGGAGAGGGAAGGGGGCTGAGAGGGTGAGCTAGGAGAGGACAGTGTGAGGGAGAGGAAAAGAGGACAGGAGAGGACGGACACTATGAGGGAGTGAGGCGAGGCCGGGGTATGAGGAGAGCTACATGAAGTGGTGATGGCTGTGGATGACAAAGGGGTCGAACAGGGGGTTAAGAAAATAGTCATGAGGGGCCCTACACACACACACACACACACACACACACACACGCCACTAAGGTCAAGAAAGCAACGAGGAACTCGGTGACGTAGACCTTATGGACGTGGGGTAGACATGTTATGTTTATTCAGAAAACCTCAAGTGTCTCACAAGGGTTAGCGAGGAGCCACCATGCCACCTCCTCCTACATCCTAGGCAGTTAAAAAAAAGATCCTAAATTGCCTTTGATATATGAACTACACATTTTGCTTACAACAAACTTGACTGAAGTGTCAATATTCCCACTTTAAATCTTCACTCGCTACGTCAAACATAATTCCTTTGAAGGCCTTAAAAAAAAACTCGCGAGTTGAGACATAAAGAAACGAAAGAGAGGCAGTATTTTTTCACCCAAAGACGATGTTTACACTTGCTGTAATATTTGTGGCATCTGTTTGTGGTGCTGTGACCCGAGTGATTCAAGATAACAAGGTCGAGGCGAATATCCAGCCATAAATGGCTGTGACCCCACATTTACTGGGGTCAGGAAATGCCTGGGGAACACCACTGATGACCCCAGATACTGGGGGAGTGTGGGAAGACCCCAGCTCTACCAGTGACCTCCCCTACATATGGCCAGGTTCACCTAACAACATGCTACCACAGTTGATAACCTAACCACATAATGAACGAACGAGAAACAGCAAAACAAATCAGACGGAATCTAAGGTTCTGATGGGGAGAATGAGACATCTCAACACATGAGGACCCACAGTTACAGTCCCATCAACACATGAGGACCCACAGTTACAGTCCCATCAACACATGAGGACCCACAGTTACAGTCCCATCAACACATGAGGACCCACAGTTACAGTCCCATCAACACATGAGGACCCACAGTTACAGTCCCATCAACACATGAGGACCCACAGTTGCAGTCCCATCAACACATGAGGACCCACAGTTACAGTCCCATCAACACATGAGGACCCACAGTTACAGTCCCATCAACACATGAGGACCCACAGTTACAGTCCCATCAACACATGAGGACCCACAGTTACAGACCCATCAACACATGAGGACCCACAGTTACAGTCCCATCAACACATGAGGACCCACAGTTACAGTCCCATCAACACATGAGGATCCACAGTTACAGTCCCATCAACACATGAGGACTCACAGTTACATTTCACGTTCAACTTATGAAGAAAAAAAAAAAGATATACATAGATAGATCTCAAGATGAATATAAGACTAGAAATATAACTTTAATAGAATTGAGCAGAGATGAAAAAGGTAAGTTTTCAAGTTCAATTAACATTTTTAAGACACTGGACACGAGTGAAATGTAGATGGTAGATGTGTGAACACCTTATCTACACAAGGGAACTGGAGACACAAGTTAATAACAACCCTAAACGTATGAGGAAATAAAAGACAATAACCTTAATTTTGGTGCTTGATGTACCTCTCCAACACCACCATAAATATCACGTCCTCCAACACCACCACCATTCCACCATGATGTACCTCTCCAACACCACCATAAATATCACGTCCTCCAACACCACCACCACCATCATTCCACCACCACCACCACCACCATTACCACCAACACAATCCCCACCACCGCGAAGGTCTCGTCCACCAACAAACACAACCTCTCCCCACAATCATCATCTCCACCACAACCACCACCACCAACCACCACCATCTCCACCACCACCACCACCACCAACCACCACCAACAACCACCACCACCTCCACCACCACCACCTCCAACCAACCACCAGCCCGCGCCCGCCCGCGCCTCCTCCACTGCGTCTTAATCAGGTGTGCGTGTGGGTGTTGGCGTCGTGGGAGGGGTCGGTTTACGGTGTTCTTCCGCTGGTGGGGTTGTCATGCAGTGTGGGCCAGCCTGGGTGGGCCAGGGTGGGCTGGCTGGAGCAGAATGGGGGGCCGGGGTGGGTTTGGGTGGGCCGGGGTAAACTGAGGTGGGTCTAAATCAAGCGACAGACACAAAAACAGGGAAAGAAAAACGAAGATAAGAGGAAAATGAGGAAGAGAAATGAGTGTTTACTGCGGTAGGTTCACTAGGAGGCCAGGTGTGTGTGTGTGTGTGTGTGTGTGTGTGTGTGTGTGTGTGTGTGTGTGTGTGTGTGTGGAGACATCACTATTGTGGTGTGGCTATGGTGTGTAAGGGGGAGGGCGGCACCACCACCAGACTCACCACAGTAGAGGATGCTGTGGTGGGATGTGGCGTTTGTGGTGTAAGGCATCATAGCCACTGACATGACTGTGGCAAGAGAGATGAGGAGAGATAGACAGAGTGGGGTATACATGACAGGGAGTGTGACAGTGGCATGACAGGGAGTGTGACAGTGGCATGACAGGGGTGAGGCGACAGTATTTGGGGGAGGAAGGAAGGAGGGAGGCACCATGACAAAGGATCACTGGGAGGAGGAGGAGGAGGAGGAGGAGGAGGAAGGCGTGAAAACTGTGTCAGTATCTGATAGACGGCCAGTGGGTCACACCTCCGCCATGCTGGACCATATATTGTCCAACTCCGCCTCCGCCTGCCTCTCTCCCCTTCTTAACCTTCGCCACAGCAGCATCTCTCTCTCACCACCACCCTCCTCTCCTCTCTCTCTCTCCACCACACTGAATCACTTACCTCACTGCCACACTCTACCGCACCCCTTCCTTGTTTACCGTCGAAGATAAATGTGCAACACAGAAAAAATTCGGAAACCATGCGAGATGAAGGTATCCATCTGATGCCAAGGAAAGAGTCGTGTTGTCTTGCTTGGCTAGCAAACAGACGCCTCAGATGGAGGCGAGTATAAATGACGTAATCTCATGTTATTATTGTTATTATTATCAATATTTCTCAAACTGTTGCTCTCTCGACAGCTAGGGGATAGTGACGTGGTTCCGAGAGAGAAAACTGACGAGAATATGAATGTGATACACAAAACACAGCAGCGAATTGCATTACAAATTAACTTAAAAGTTTTTTTTTTAGATTTGGTTTATGAAATTGTCTCTCGAGACGAGGTAAATGCCACGAGACACACACACACACATCTCGTCAAGACCACGTCGTCTTTATGTGGCATTCTGAGACTATCACACATGCATAGGGTATTGGAAGGCTTGTGAACCACGCCATCCGTCCTTGGTAAAAGGATAGAGAGGATCGAAGATTATGATACGATCCTCCTCTTTCTGAGTTCGTGGCTACGTTGATGATGACTACGACAACGGATGATACACGTACATATACTGACTCAAGGACGCCAGCTCTGAACTGATTCCTTCGTGTTGCTGTCGCATTTGTAGCCAACGTGAACGTCCAAGACTATGTGGGTCTTCAGTAGCACTGCTACTACGTAATCATGAACCCTGAATGGTATCCATAAGGCACTGTGATCCATACAACGAATTCTGTTCATAAAACAACAGAAAAGTGTAGGTAACAGATGTCAACAGACGTGCCACTGCAGGTTGAACTACACAAGAGTTCTTGCTTGTGGTTGAGATCTGTGAGAATCATCTCGTGTAGACATCACATAATCAATGCGTCAAGGAGTTGAGTGAACTTAGCATTGAAGTTCTGAATTCCATACGACGAAACCCCAGGGCTGAAAGCAGGACCCACCCACGACCCACACACACCCACCCACGACCCACACACACCCACATCCACCCACCGACCGACCGACCCACCCACACACACACACACACACACACACACACACACACACACACACACACACACACACACACACACACGCCCACACGTTACGCCCCGACCAATAGAGCCACACCAGCCATTTCGTGCGCACTTACGCCACTGACGCCTCCGACCCACTACGCCAACTACGCCCTACGAGCCGCACTTCACCAGCCAGTGCAGGACCATCACTCCGGCTGCTCCCACAGCCCCGCCCGTACGCAATGCCTCACCTGCTGGGGAGAAAATGGAGGGTAGAAAGTACGCGCGTTTTAACCAACGAACTTCGCGCAAATGGCGTTAGAAAGTCAGGAGGGGGAAGAGGGGGGAGGGAGAAGATGATTAGCGGGGGACGAGAGAGAGAGAGAGAGAGAGAGAGAGAGAGAGAGAGAGAGAGAGAGAGAGAGAGAGAGAGAGAGAGAGAGATAATCGCCCTCTGAAAGTTCACGACCCGCAGCGTGCGTTCTTTCACCTCCCTCCCCCCCCCCCCCCTTCCTCCTCCTCCTCGTAACCGTACCCAAAAATTACGATAATTCCACCTCTGCTCGCGCGCCGAACTGGTAGTTAAAGGATCACGAGAGAGAGAGAGAGAGAGAGAGAGAGAGAGAGAGAGAGAGAGAGAGAGAGAGAGAGAGAATCAGACGTGGGAGGTTACGAACGAACGGGAAAATAATATGGGCACAGAGTCCCGGGTGAGGGAGAGGGGGAGTCCTCTCTCTCTCTCTCTCTCTCTCTCTCTCTCTCTCTCTCTCTCTCAGGTCAGGGAGGGTGGGGGGGGGGGGGTATTAGCGTACATCCGGGAGGTGAAGGTTAATGATGACAGGATGAAGGAATTCATTCGTCGCACACAAACATAAGCAGAGCCAGCAGTATACCGTGAGGCACTTCACGAACCGATTGAGTCCTGCGTTGGTTTCATTCATTGACGTCGAGAAAGACACGTCCAGTCCCCAGCAGTCCCCCAATACTCTTCAGTCCCCAGTAGTCCCTGGTCCACAGCAGCTCCCAGTCCCTAGTAGTTCCCAGTCCCCAGCAGTCCCCAGCATTCTTCAGTACCCAGTAGTCCCTGGTCCACAGCAGATCCCAGTCCCCTGTAAACTCCAGAACCTGGCAGCTACCAGTCCCCAGCAGTCCCCAATACTCTTCAGAATCCAGTAGTCCCTGGTCCACAGAAGACCCCAGTCCCCAGTAATCCCCAGTACCCAGCAGTCCCCCAGTACTCTTCAGTCTCCAGTAGTCCCTGGTCCACAGCAGCCCACAGCCCCCAGTCCCTAGTAGTTCCCAGTCCCCAGCAGTCCCCAGTACTCTTCAGAATCCAGTAGTCGCTGGTCCACAGCAGACTCCAGTCCCCAGTAACCCCCAGTACCCAGCAGTTCCCAGTCCCCAGCAGTCTCCAGTGCGCAGGAGTCCCCAGTCCCCACCTGTAGTGGTAAGTACCGTGAATCTTGATTGTGGTTGAGGGAGGTGGTTACGCGCCTCAGATGGAGTGATGTGGGTGTGAGGGTTAGGGAGACCAGCTGGGCCATGGATGGTGTCAGGGGTAGAAGACAGTGGTCCTTCCAGCCTTCATCGCCTACAGCACCTCCTGCCTTCGTCAGGACCTGGGTCCTTCTGCAGGAAGCGACTGTGGCTTCTACTGCGAGAGAACATCAGTTGGTTTTGGCATTCGAGGGAAAAATCAACTTCACGGGTCCTACTCACACTCGCCGAGGCCCAAGAACACAATAAACACTTGATGGAAACGTAATCGAACTCCCTCTGGAGCGAACGCCGAAGTGAAGAACGTGTGAGATCGTGGAGACAATAAGTTCCAAGACGGAGGTGAATGCCAGCAGGTGCTGCCCCCCCCCTCGTTGATGCTCTTTTGTTCCGGCCAATCATCGCCAAAGTTGCGTCCCATCTACGTCGCTGTTTACACCCGAGCGGAAGACCTTTGCCCTCACGGAGGGGGAGGGGGGATTTCTTTATGATGATTAACGTCACGTGCCGCAGCCGCCGCCGCCACAGCCGCAGCCGCACCTGCTTCTCCAACGGCACCTCGGGCGACCCCCAACTCTGGGGGGGTCTAACGAGCGGAGGGTGAGGGTGTGGGGTGGGTCACAGTCGGCAGGGTTTGACCTCCATGTTTCGTGACCCGCGCCACAACCACCACAGCTCACTGCCTCCTCCTCCTCCTCCTCCTCCGTCACACGTGCAGTCGTCTGCAACCCGATGATTCCCGCGTGTCCCCGTGTGACGGGCGTCACGTGCGGCGAGAGAGAGAGAGAGAGAGAGAGAGAGAGAGAGAGAGAGAGAGAGAGAGAGAGAGGGTGTGGCTGCCGTTTTCTTTATCAACGGGACCGTTGGGGGGGGGGGGAGCCAGATGTATACCGTGCCTTATCTACGAGCCGCATGACACCTGTGTATGTATACTATACATACCCAAGTAACTACTTACACGTATACATACGAATCCAACCGCTCCTCCCCCCCCCCCCCACCAACACGCAAAGCCATGACGCAAGCCGGAGCGTCGTTGTGACGCATTACGCATTACGCACATAACTTTGGGAGACGAACTATCACTGGGGGGAGAGGGAGGAGGGGGGTGTGTGGGGTGGGGGTATGGTATTGTACCAGTGGGTGGGGGAGTGGCGTGGGGGGGGGAACCACACCCGGCTACACCCAGGCTTGAAGAGATACAGTCTTGGTGTGGGGGTGTGTGGGGGTGGGGGAAGGGGGGGGGGTCTTTTCCTCCTTACACTCCTTCCCTCTTTTCGCCACCAAGTGAATCATGATTCACGACTCATACGCATGAGCGAGGTAGGGAAGATGCGTGTGGGCACGCACGCATACACCTGGCTTAGGCTGGTGTGTGTGTGTGTGTGTGTGTGTGTGTGTGTGTGTGTGTGTGTTTGTGTATACAGACTCGTAGAAGTAAAGGCACGATATACACAAACGGTAGAAGGTTTA
Source organism: Panulirus ornatus (assembly GCF_036320965.1). Classification (NCBI taxonomy): domain Eukaryota; kingdom Metazoa; phylum Arthropoda; class Malacostraca; order Decapoda; family Palinuridae; genus Panulirus; species Panulirus ornatus. The sequence goes on from NC_092265.1 coordinate 23,173,042, forward strand.
GAGACGAGGCAACACGAGTGTAAAACTCTCTCCCTTCCGTAACACACAAATAGTAATCACACACACACACACACACACACACACACACACACACTGACACAACCTGGCGCCATCTCATGGCTTTGCCAATCCGATTAAGGATTCAGATATTCCTTTCACATAAAACTTATATACACGAACGTGATGATAACACATGTAAACAAACCTAAGTATTACTGTAAACAAAGATTGAAAAACAAAACAAAGTTTCGTAAAAGTTACTTACATTACTGACTTGCTTATTACTTTAAGGGAGAAAATACCTAATTACTAAAACGAAAGTATTTTGAAACTTTATAGTCCTTACAGATAGCTAGCATAAAGGGTAATGTCGATTTCAGTGAGTATTGCATGTATGTGGTTGAGACGTGGTGGTGGTATGAGCCACAACAACATTCGCTGGCGTATTCCATAGCCAGGAAGTGATTCGCCACAGACGAGCATCGAGTCTACGCAGTCGAAGCTGGATCGAAGCGTCCTCACGCGAGGCAGCTCATGATGTAAACATTACATGATGATCCCAGATATTGATATAATATTGGACTTTCTTCGAAGTCGCTCTTATTTCCGATTAATAAGTGAATTAAAGAGCACTAGGAAAACCTCCTAATGAAAGAAGAGTGGAAATAAACCCCAATTATGAAGGCAATAATTCTTCGGTTTATGGCTCAGGTGAACAAGTGAAAGCTGAAAAGAGAGTTTTTCTTTTTTTTTTATACAGTTTAAGGTGAGAGCTGCAGGCGACTGTAATCATAACGATCATTTCACGTCAAACTGCTCGTTTGGTCGTTTCACTAACCTGGAATATAACGCAGTATGTCTGGTCTGATTTACTTTATACTCATTTACATCAACTCCAGGATCCCTTTCTTGAAAGCATGTCCTTTTTGTTATTCCAGGGCCCTATTTCCAGGAGTTCCTGGATCAGGTGTTATTCCAGGACCCCATTTCCAGGAGCTAAAGCATCTGGTGTCACTCCAGCAGGACTCCATTTCCAGGAGTTCTTGCATCTGGTGCTATTCCAGGACTCCATTTCCAGGAGTTCTGCATCTGACGTTGCTCAAGAACCCCATTTCCGAGAGCTTCTGCAGTCTCTCAGGCTGCACTACTTCCAGTAGCAGGGAAATGCTGGACTCCTGTGAAATGAGAGGTTCTTGGGCAAAACTACTGTATCACCTTTCGTCAACAGACGATTGAACAGCTTCGCCAAAGATGACTTTCCGATGTCTCCACAGGTGGGAGAAGTCCGGTAACACACCTCTCTTCTCTAATAGCCTGGCTCTCTATTTTCTGTCGTCCTTTGGCAACTTATGATACAACTTGTCGTGGCGACACTGGGCCTGAAAGTGGTGCTGGTGGCACGACAAGATCTGTCGTGGACACGCTGAGTCTGGAATTGGCGTTGGCAGTCGTCTACAGTCTATGTTTACCATCCACGTCAACAGTGAGACAGTCTGTGGCACCATATGTTGTCACTATGGCCATTAGACGCTTGTCTCCGCCAGCATGATCCACTGATTGGTCAGTCTTAGGTACTGGTAACCTGGCATGAAACCACAGGTTCAGATTACGATTATCTGTTAATTCCTGGTCATGCATGGGGTATGGAGTATCCGCCCTTGTTATATTTAAGTAGGTGTTCAGGGAGGTGTTACCGGACGCAGCCCGTTCGAAGTTACACCCCACAAGTGAACACTCACTTTGGCGAGGCTGTATCACTGGAAGAACAATCTCAAAGTAACTTCTCATTCCAGAGGAATCTATACTTCCCTGCTACTGAAAATAGCGCAGCTGAAGGAGCCTTAGTAGAAAGGTCCTGGGTAACACCAGAACTCATTCACAGAAAATGGCCCTTGGGTAATTACAAATGAAAATAATGTTGTGAGGTTTTTACACTCCTCGTTTACCTCGCCAGGCCACCTCCAGTTTTCAGAGGCGCAAAATGCATGAGTCAAATGTACACAAGACTGGATGTTGCTTAACTTTCCTAACCCCAATGTTGTGTCGACCATGATAACTGTGTTCATGAAGTCATCCATGTCTGTAACTGCTGGATATGACGACCTCACACACACACACCCAGTCATCTTGGCCACTCGAGTGAGATTGATCTTTTGAATTTACGAAATCATGTCGATATGTATTACTCCAGCCTCTGCTGCTATGGCTACCCAGCGTTAAAAGCCAGAGAGGCACAAACAGAATTGGATATCTATAAACGAAGTTCGTTGAGTTTGAGAGAAATGGATGTGAACTGCTTGTTCTGGATGATTGGGTGGTTGGCTATTTAGGTCGTTAAAGGCCTGTCAACTGCCAGGGTCGTTACTGAGCCTTCAATAGCAGGTCACGCCTAACAATCGAAATATCTTTAAAACCTTCGTCAGGTGTTAAGGGTAATTCCAACATATACCCAAGTATGCCCGTAGCCCTTGTTGGGTCTGGATCTGGACTAACTATCCTTCCTCTGACAAACAACCAATTAGAGTTCTAGCCATAATCACGCGACCAATCACAACCAATCCTTCCGTCACGCAATTCTTATCTCCTCCCTTATCTACACCTGTGTGAGCCCCGGACCCGGGATCAATCTTTCGTAAACTGATGGTGGAACAAGATGTACCGAACGACCTATTAATACTAATGAGTAGTTCCTCTGTAGCCAAGAGCAGACGCCGTGCCCAAGGGGCATCACTTGACCAAGCTGTATTGATAAGCTATCTCGCTCAACATACGCAAAGATAACACATGCTGTTCTCATCTCAAGGCTCTGGCCTCGTATGCGTTCGCCCTGCCAGCTTAGTATCTCCAGTGGCTCTTCCACCAGGAGAAAGTCTGGCTTATAGCTAACGACTGAACGATCCACGAGTGGGAAAACTGCCACAAGTGATAGCTAACGACTGAACGATCCACTAGTGGGAAAACTGCCTCATGTGATAAGTGGGAAATCAACACAGTGTTGCGAGTGAGAAGATGAATGTTTAACGGTGCGATTTTACCGTGATAAATGAGGGAGATAAACACTTAAAACACGAGAGACAGATGGTTACGTCTTTAAGCCAACTGATGGTAAGCTTTGGTCCAGCTGTGGATGTACCAGCTTAGCGCGTCGGGAAAGCCTCAGTGGTACGGCAAGGCACTCGACAATTTGGCGCAGGAAAAGCGTGATCATTAGATAAAGAAAACGACGTGTCAAGTGCACTAAACAAAGAAAACGACGTGTAATGTGGATATTATAATCAATTATTGAATAGATATATTGTTTGTGTCTGTGTGTGTGTGTGTGTGTGTGTGTGTGTGTGTTTACCGTCTATTTAGTGCAAATCTACGCGTCTTTAACAACGATTCGCCAATTGCTTTTCTCTTTCGTGTTGTCGCTGACGTTCGTATTGAACATATCCACAAGTCTTCCCCAGTGACGTCTCTCGTGGAGGCGAAAACAGCAGTGGACCAATGGTGGCATCCTTGGATACCTCAGCATCACCACTGGTTGTGGGTCATCGTATATATAAAAGTTATTATCAATCATCAATTCCTCCTCGCGTGTTGTACTAGCTTGATATTCATCGAGTAACGTTACAAGTTATGAGTCAGGACTGCCAGTGAGTTCAACACCGGGTTATGAGTGAAAGGTGAATATTGACCAATCGTTTATAAAGTTACCTGATTGGAGACATGATATGAACTAGAGAAAAACAGCCTCCGAAGTTCACATTGATATGTATCTTCCTAACATCTTCCACTACCTCACAAACACGATCTCGAATACTCTGCTGCTGATTGTAATCCTTTGTATTCTATGAAATGCTATTGGCACTCGCCCACTGACTGTATCACAGACGATTCTGTAAGAAGTCATCAACAAGGATGGTTCACTGGTCAGGCAACACGGGTGTCGTTTTCCTCGAGATCTAAAATCTCAATTTATGTAAATTCTGAAGTTTCTAGTTTTCGTAAAACACCTCCCCATCACATCCATTCCAACACGTTAAGCTGTTTAATACGTGATCTTGAGGCTAATACGAGGCTATCTGAAGCCGAAGCAAACATGAAGCTTTGGACAAACATATGAAGCACGAGTCGAGCACACGAAGCATTAGGTCAACAACACGAACTTAAGACATGACATAGTAAACGAAAATCGTTCCTATAAAAGTGAATCTTCGAACCATGATGTGAACCCTCAAGCCACCACCGTATGACGTACGAGGCCAATATATGAAGAAGTTTCAGACCACGAAGCCTTCACACGAAACCCAAAGAAAACAAACTCAATCTGGAAACCAAAATGGTGACAAAACTATCAACGTGCCTTAAGGAACGCCAACTACGTTCAGAAGACATTAAAAGATGTCCAAAGTCTGTGTTGCTAAAGTGAGGTTATGCCACTAAACCATGACTCATGACTGGGACTGTTTCATGGAAATACGAGGCATATTGATAACGCTGCTTCGTATCCCACACACATAAGCAAGTCTCCTAAATCGTTACAACCTAAAAAAAATGTTAGAAAATGTTTACATAAAATTCTCCCCCCCACCCAAGCAGTGGTTATTGCATTCTTGTGTCATCATGCAATAATGTTTGCAATGTCATGTATATTTTACATAACATTCTGAGATCAAACGACCCGAAAATACGTACATGTCAAAAAAAAAAAAAAAAAATATATATATATATATATATATATATATATATATATATATATATATATATATATATATATATATATATATTTATATATATAGTCTCCAAATTACAGAAAACGAAACCCTGGTAACTTTTAAACGGTAACTCCTTTGAGTGTAACATTGACAAGAGAACATAAGTAAAGACATGTTGTCATGTACATGTACTGGAGCCTTGGATTTTCTGTGATTTATCTTGTCTTCAACAATGCATACAAGTTCGCTGAATTTAAATCCTGATATTAATCTACAAGTTAGGAAAGACATATGTCTACACCACACCTAATTTTCCTCATATATCTATATATCTATATCTATATATATATATATATATATATATATATATATATATATATATATATATCCTGGATAATAAGCACTGTCCCACCTTAACTATAAGTGCCTGTAAGATACACCCAAACATTAAGTTATCAAAAGAGGAAGGAAAGTCTGTGTGTCCCTTAAACAACACCTTTACCAGTGGAAACAGAACAACAACTGCAGATTGTACAGTGGGGACGTTGTGACATACAACCAACCATCATATACCGACTTGTGGCTCGCAGGTTATCATGCATCGTAAAATGAAATAAATGTGAAAACTTCAGTATGTTCTGATACCTCTAATGTCCTTTGCCACAACGTGCTGAAAGCCTGGATCCTTCCATCTGTTCTGGGACGCTAAATGCACATAAGATTGTTTTTGTATTCCCCTTTTAAAGGTTCCAGTGCATATTCACCTAACGAGACGTATAATTCACCTGAGCAACGTGAACTGCATGTAAACTGTATACCTCAGAGTTACATGTAAACTGTATACCTCAAAAGTTACATTGGTTCCACTGAAGAAAACCAGCATTGTGTACCCAACGATTTTCACATTTTATTACAATACAGTCAACTCTTCCTTCATCCAGTCTTTCCTAATACTCTCACTACATTGTAAACGGAAACCATAATTGTTCGGAACAGGATCAACAAGTTTCGAGGTTAAGTTTGTATTCCACTGTCACTTGTCTCTCTCAGAGGAGAATCAGAACGCATTCACCAGCTTGTGACAATAGATCTTCCAACACGGTGTACGTAAGCTGGCTGGTTCTCAACCAAGTGTCCAATCCTTTTATGAATGATTATGTATAAACAAGAAAAGTTGTCTCCAACACGCAACAACATCTTCCAAGTATAACCAGTTTCGAACGAGGAGTTCCAAACGAAAGCATTATATATATATATATATACATATATATATATATATATATATATATATATATATATATATATATATATATATGTGTGTGTGTGTGTGTGTGTGTGTGTGTGTGTGTGTGTGTGTGTGTCAGTATTGAAAAAAAAACCTGTGGTACCAATTGATTTACCTATTAATAAAATCCTTAAAGAAGCAGTGTAATTTTACAAGCCTCAGCGAGGCACAGACAACTCCTAGCTAAATCCTTCCCATTGTGAGGTCAAGCTGGGTCACCATCCCTGAGGGTAATTAACTGTAAGTGTTTCACAAGTTTTCATGAGCGGAACACAGGTGTTCGCTAGTCCCCCCCCACACCAGCACCAGCACCAGCCGCCCCTCCTTGCCAGGGTAGGCATTGGGTAAAAGCTGCATGGCGGACAGGACAAAGAAATAACCTTGCTGGTCATGCACCCGTGACCTTCACAAAGTCAAGAGCACAAATATCTTTCCCGATAACAGATGAAGAACTGTGGAGGATCCACTCCTCCTACAGGGGGATCCGCCAGTGCCTACAGGATCGTGTTGTGATCCTTTATTAAAACGTCAACATCTCATAGTTTAAATGACTCGATTGGGATAAGAGTTGTTACGTTTCATTAATAACACCATCTCCCTCACACGAGAATATAAATGGGTTATATAAATCACTATATAAATCACTCTGGAATATAAACATCCACTCGTTATAAACTCTTCTAATTCCTATACCTTCTCCAAAAAGGAAAGGGTAAGGTCGTCCAAGCCTTTGGCTAACAAAGCCGGGCTTTATCCCAGTCCGCGACCCAGCTGGACCACAACACGTCATCACAACCTTCGAAGTGACCTACAACCTTGACTCTCACCTTACAACCAGCTGACGAATACTTGGGAAGGACAGGTATTCCAAGCGGGTTGTCCAAGCCGAAGAGAGGCGGGCGTCGGAGCTTGGAAGCCATTTCCCACCGCTTCGTCCCCCTTAAACCCAACTCACACTTCCAGTTATGATGGTTAAAGGCGAACGGGGTGGTTGGACAGTTAGCAAGATGGTAAGAAATGGTCCTGGCTTACTACACAGATCTTACGACTTCACAAAATGATTATATTTTTTCCTCCCTTGCTTGCCAACCTTGCTGATAAATATCTCACTTTATCGACGGTTTACAAGAGACACTGATAAATAGTTTATTCCGTTCGGTGCGTTATAATAACTGGATCACAAGGGTGCGCGCGCGGGAGAGAGAGACAGACAGACAGACGTCCGCACACAACGAACTCACAAGGCGCTATGACGTCAGGTCATCTTCGCCCACCACACTGGCTCAGGCTCAAGTTGCCAGACACCGCTAACTCCTCAACAATTCATCACATATTTTTTTCAAAATTATTCATTTCATTCAGGAAAACTACTAAATTCATATGACCTTTAGAATTCAGCCATAAGAGGCGAATTTTCAAAACATGATTTACAAATATAAGATATGAACTTAGAGCGAAATGTGTAAGAAATACGTGGAAATTAAGAGTTGTAAACATTTGATGAATATCTGTCTATTATATTTACTCCTTTCGTATTATTTATTGACAGTATTTGTTTTATAAATATAATTTGTATTTTACTCAGGTAATTCATCTCGAAGATTTTAACGCAAAATAGATAATAATCCTATGTAGAGATTAACGCGGAGTAGATAATGATCCATCATTGAGATCACTCGAGAATTGAATACATTATATATACGTCCATACTTAAAAGTAAGGGATACTAATTGTTGTTACCTCAATTACAGGGTTGTTTAGCTTCAGTTAGATCGTTAGACGCACCGTTTTCTCAGGAGAACGACGGGTTGGTGTGATAACAAGAGCCGGTTGCTGTAGGTACAATGCCGGCTGTTTTTAGGTATGGTACCGGCTGTTCTAGGTACGATGCCGGTTGTTTTAAGTAAGGTGCCGGTTGTTCTAGGCAAGGTGCCGGTTGTTTTAGATAAGAATACCGGTTGTTTTGGCTAAGATGCCGCTTTTAATCATAACTTTTCAGACCTTGTTACATGTGATGAATGTTTTGTTACATTGTAATCACCGTTACAGAATAGATGATTAAGTGTCACCCTGCAATTCTATGTTCCTTGTTTCGCCTTGCATGATGTTATTGCTACTTTATGAACAAGAACATCGTGTTCCTTTCACTTCTCTAGACAAAGTTACTTTTACTCTGTTATTGCAGAATATTTCACGATCCTATCATGAAAGATGTTACACTTGTTCACCTCTCTAGAAAGTAATACTTCTATCTAATGCTCTAGAACATGTTCCTTTCGCTCCTTTTCTAGTGCATAACGCATCATTATCACTTAGATTCCTAGAGACCGTAATTCTACTATGAACAAGCTTTACAGAACATATATCAAGCTTACGTAACAATGTAAACATGATGGTATTAACCATACCCCTTACTCTAACCCGAAACCCACCCCTTTTCCCCCACATAATCATCATTACAATGCCATCTTCCCCACATGTTGTGAGTGTTTTATAGATGTCACAATCATAACACTAGTGAGCAGCCATCTTATACGTACAGGGGACTTAATACACCTTTTTTTATTGAGTTAAATTGGACTTAAAAGCCTTTAGACACATCGGCTCTGTTCGCATCACTTTTCTCAAACCAACTCATCGTGTTTGATGCGAGGTTAGGTTCCTTTCTCTGTTCTACCATTGCCTTCATGTGTCTCCTGGTCACCGTGACCTTAGAACTGTGGCACGCATCTGGCCACCACAGCTGCTTCCCATAGTTTTTTTAGTACGGACAACCACACGAGGATTGGTCATTCTATCACTTTCTTTTCTCATGCACAAAAGCCATGAAAATCCTCTTCCGTCTTTGGTCCATCCGTTCCACTTCCTGTGACCTTCCCACCTTAAGGGTTGGGTCTGCAAATACCCGAGGTATTAAGATTAATGTTTTCCTGTATTCTTTCCTCTAGGGGCATGGTTTTATCCGTGCCATATCGACTAGTGTATATATATATATATATATATATATATATATATATATATATATATATATATATATATATATATATAAATATATATATATATATATATATATATATATATATATATATATATATATATATAAATATGTGTGTGTGTGTGTGTGTGTGTGTGTGTGTGTGTGTGTGTGTGTGTGTGTGTGATTGTATACGTGTAGTCATGAATGGTATAAAGATATCAGTAATTCATACTACATGTGTGTGATTGTATGTATGTGTGTGTGTCTGTAGTGTAGTTTTGACCTTGTGGGTCAGATGTTTATATAAACATCAGGTACACGATACGTAACGTTGCTGGTACGTCAGGGTCAAGGGTATTTGTGCTACGTAGTAGGCTAGAACATATAACATTACCCAAGAGAACATTTCACTTGCCTGTATAGAACATTTTTAGGCACATACAAAAAATTCTCACAAAATTGAATTTTTTTTTCAGTTCTATATTTTGTAGCACAATGGTCTACAATTTTCGAACTTTCCCCACATTCGAATCACAGGTTTGATCCCTAAGAACCATTAACTCTCCTTACTTTTCCTCTTTGTTCCTAACTTTCCCTCCCTCACTACGCTCCCTTAAACCCTTTGGCAGAACCTCTCCCAAACTCCCCCATTTCTCAAACCCACCCACTCCCTCATGTCAAAGAAACAGATATTCAAATCTATATGTCTCCAGTCACCTGGATCCGAACCTTCCACAAGGCCTTTGTTTAACACCATCACCCTCAGGTAGCTTCCGACTGTGGTAGGGTTGGTATACACCACATCTAATGACTGGTACAGGAGAAGCTACACCTCCCTACTGGCATAGCGAAGTCCTCCCATTTCGCCAGAATGAGATTCAGTTCCTCACCGCATCATAAGCGACGTGAGATCAGAATCCTTGATGCAGCGATAACCACCTCGCACTTGGCGGATTCTCTGCCGATCCTCATTGTAATGGAATCAGATCTGGTTCTATACGGAAACAGGTAAACCTTGGTGTGGAAATAGGTGAGTGGACGAATGGTATAAGTTCCCAGAGGTCTTCAACGTAAACTGATTGGGAAGTTTCAGATATAAAACGGGTTGGTGATAGACGCTACCATGCATGGGGTTGTAGATCTTGTACAGTTTACTGTATTTATGTATTGTGGCGTCCTTAAATACAGGTAAAGTACAGTAACATTCTGCCAGCAAGACCGTATTTGATTCATGAAGTGCGAGAGTCATGGTTCCTATACCTGAGCCTGACACATGACCCGACTGCATACAGACGGTCACTACACTAAATCTCTCATGTGTCGCGTCCGGTGAGGTCGCATGAGGGTGTCCGGTGAGGTCGTGTGAGGCGTCCGGTTAGGTCGCATGAAGGCGTCCGGTGAGGTCGCATGAGGGCGTCCGGTGAGGTCGCATGAGGGCGTCCGGTGAGGTCGCATGAGGGCGTCCGGTGAGGTCGCATGAGGGCGTCCGGTGAGGTCGCATGAGGGCGTCCGGTGAGGTCGCATGAGGGCGTCCGGTGAGGTCGCATGAGGGCGTCCGGTGAGGTCGCATGAGGGCGTCCGGTGAGGTCGCATGAGGGCGTCCGGTGAGGTCGCATGAGGGCGTCCGGTGAGGTCGCATGAGGGCGTCCGGTGAGGTCGCATGAGGGCGTCCGGTGAGGTCGCATGAGGGCGTCCGGTGAGGTCGCATGAGGGCGTCCGGTGAGGTCGCATGAGGGCGTCCGGTGAGGTCGCATGAGGGCGTCCGGTGAGGTCGCATGAGGGCGTCCGGTGAGGTCGCATGAGGGTGTCCGGTGAGGTCACATGAGGGCGTCCGGTGAGGTCGCGTGAGGGCGTCCGATGAGGTCGCGTGAGGGCGTCCGGTGAGGTCGCGTGAGGGCGTCCGGTGAGGTCGCGTGAGGGCGTCCGGTGCACGCGCGACAATTCCTGTCTCTCTGGAGGCCAGCAGGGTGTCGCCAGAGCCCCATCCCTCACAGATGAGGGCCAACCATATCCCTCACATCCACAGGGAAGACTTTAACGAAATCATTTGATTATCCCCCCCTCCTCAGGCGCCCTAACCTTGAGTCACACATGTATCCTCCCTGGTGACTGGTCAGGGAGGGAACGAGCCAGGGCTGGGTACACATCTCCATATCTCCCTTCCCTGGGGGACTAAAATCCCATACTGGGGATACGCTCTTGTCCCCCTGTAAAAGACTTTCATGATTCGGAGGTGCAGCGAGCAAGAGAAAATGGTCCCAGTGACCTCAACATACCAATTAGAGCTAACAACCATAATCACACTGTAATTAGTGTACCATACTTGCAATGCTACAGTCTGGAACCAGACCACAATCATTGACAACTTTGTTCGTAATATCTTGGTAATTCTCAGAGCTGTGTTGATCATGTATACTCACTTCCTTGTTGTATAGTATACTTATGAATTGTTGCTCATGTATGAATCATTAGGTCGAATCTATAATTCAGGTGTGGGTGACAAAATGATCTTTCTAAGCTCATATCAGGTTAACAGAATCACTTCTAAAAGTCGGTGAAGATCTCAAAGCTCGGAGTGATATATGAATATCTTTGAGACGTTTTAGATATTCTGAATATTCGACTTTGATATTGTCTTTTCTATATTCGTGTCCCAGGACAAAGCTGTACCTACGCTACAGTAATTTCATAACTGTATGATTTGCCACACAAACGAGGTAACAAGCAGTAAGTTAAGAATAAGTCAAGTGGCGTAATACAGAACAAGCACCTCAGCCACAAACTGCCTACCTGATCGTGTTAACAGCTCGTTAACGATGGACCAATCATCGTTATGATGAGGTAAAAAAAAGATAAATGAGTAAAACTCACGAAATGAGAAGTTACGAAAAAAAAAATAAAACGACATGGTGGTTGGTGGCCAAGGTTCGTGAAGCTGTTCGTGTGTTCGTGTGTGTAAACGCTAACCTTGTTCCCCCCCTCCACCACCACTCACCCATGGCCCCCACCTCCTTCAAACCCCCCTTCCCTCCTCCCCTCCCTCCCTCCCTCCCTCCTCTCCACCGTGCCCTCCGGAAATTCATTTATACATAGTCGTATATTTACTGACACACTTCCCTGACGTTAGCCAAATCCTGCTGGCTCCCTCCCTGGATTTGAAGCCTTTCCCTCCCAACCCTCCTCCTCCTCTCCTCTCTCCTCACACTTAACGGTGAGGTGGTACACACACACACACACACACACACACACACACACACACACACACACACACACACACAGAGGAAGGTATAATACCCATATAATGCTCTTACTCTGGACATAAGCATCAATTCCTATCTTCAGTTCTGAGCTGGAGGGGAGCGTCCTGGGGTGTGGCGGGCGGGCTGGGGAGGTGATGTGAGTCACCTCATAATGGGTGTGGAGGCTCGGGGGCGCAAAGGGATCGAATCGTCCTTAAAGCATGCAACCTGCACGGCTGACTCACACCTGGAAGACGTCCAATTATGTCAAGCGACGCTTAAGAGGGACCAAGGAGTGGGGGAAGAAAGCCAAAGAAATGAGCTCTCACGTCTATAAAAGATGTTTCGTACATCAGTGAATTGTTTACACGTGCGTGAATGCTATTGGATGCTCTGCTTGTCTGCAAAACAGGTGGATAATGAGCCAGAAGCACAGGTGTTTAGTTGAGAGGCACAGGTGTGAAATTGTACAGCTGTCGAATGGCTAGGTGTCAAGTCTAAATGATGGCTCTCCAACACAGGTGTAAAGGCAATAAGACAGAGGGGGTTTGATGTGGTTGAGCAAGACAGGTGTTCGTGTGGTCTAGAGGCACAGATGTTCTGTAGCTTAGCAGTACAATTGTGGTTTCTATAGGTCCAGAACAGGTGTTTAATGGTCTATCTGATAAGGGTTTGAGGGCCAAGCAATGCAGGTGTTGAACGAATCAGGAGCACAGGTGTTTTACTCACTTCAACAGAACAGGTGTGTGAATGTGATATAAAGTGACACAGGTGTTTCCTGCATCTCAGGTGGTCTTGTGTTCCAAATGACACATATGAACACTTGGCCTTGGACCACAGGGTCTGTGTAGTCTAGAAAAAGTAGAATGGTTCAATAGCATAGGTGTTTATGTTCACATGGTCATGCAGAATACGTGTTCATGTTCACATGGTCCTGTCAATTAGGTGTTCATGTTCATATGGTCCTGTAGAATAGGTGTTCATGTTCACATGGTCCTGTAGAATAGGTGTTCATGTTCAAATGGTCCTGTAGAATAGGTGTTCATGTTCACATGGTCCTGTCAATTAGGTGTTCATGTTCACATGGTCCTGTAGAATAGGTGTTCATGGTCGTATGACCCTGTAGAATAGGTGTTCAAGTTCACATGGTCCTGTAGAGTAGGTGTTCATGTTCACATGGTTAAGTAGCATAGGTGTTCATATTCACATGGTCCTGTAGAATAGGTGTTCATGGTCATATGACCCTGTAGAATAGGTGTTCATGTTCACATGGTCCTGTCAATTAGGTGTTCATATTCACATGGTCCTGTAAATTAGGTGTTCATGTTCACATGGTCCTGTAAAATAGGTGTTCATGTTCAAATGTTCCTGTAGAATAGGCATCACTGTTCACATAGTACTTTAATTAGGTGTTCATGTTCACATGGTCCAGTACTAAAGGTGTTCATGTTCATATAGTTCAGTCGTATGGATAATGATGTTCAAAAGCTTCAGTAGGGCAGATACATATGTCTTCACGTCACCAATGTGTTACAAGACTCGATAGAAATGGTATCTTATGCTCAGGTCCAGCTGGTCCACTAATACAGGTGTGTCCATGGTCCAAGACTACAGGTGTGTGTGTGTGTGTGTGTGTGTGTGTGTGTGTGTGTGTGTGTGTGTGATGGCACAGCACAGGTGTTTACATGGCCCTGGAGGGCAGCTGGTGGCCCAGTAGCTGTTTTCTTAAATGGTCTAGGCAAAGCGTGGACATTCTTCGTCGCGTGTGTACCCCCGCTTGAGAATTAGCTGAAGGCCAAATTATGATTGGTATGGAAATGAGCACTTGGGTCATCAGTGTATATATATATATATATATATATATATATATATATATATATATATATATATATATATATATATATATATATTCCTATGAGTCCAAGGGGAAAATGAAACGCGTTAAGTTCCCAAGTGCACTTTCGTGTAATAATCACACCATCAGGGGAGACACTAGAGAGAAATATAAGTCAGTGTGATATGCATCGAAGAGACGAAGCTAGGACGCCATTTGGTAAACATGCGATTGTCCCCCCCCCCCCCCCCTCCCTCCACTTCCCTCCACTTCCCTCCACTTCCCTCCAACCCCCCCCAAGATGCGCGAGCGACCCTCCGTTTATGCGATAGTTACGCAAACGAGGCGTCAACAGGGAGGTAGTTACGCATACAAGGCGTGAACAGATGGCTTGTCATTGCTGCCGGACGATGTCCATGGAAAAATAATGATGTATTTTGACTAGCACTATTGTTCCTGTGCTACGCGTCAAAGTAAAACTCCCGAACACTTCATAAATCATTAAGACAATTAAAACGTCAAACTGTCTTTAGTAATTAACCTCCGTCATTATGACATAATTATCTCTGACGACATCATGGCATAATTATCTCTGACGACATTAACAAGAAATGTTTCTAACCGCATCTAAGTATCTGCTTTATAATACAGGAGGAGGAACGAGGGGTGTTATCACCCATATATCTGCCAGACGAAGAGGAACATTATCATATTTCTGTAGCTTGAATAATTACCGTTTTCTTTGCACCTCTAACAAATACACTGGAGCGTATGTCTTTGTTTTGTCTATGTCAATAGCGAATGTGTCGTTGCTGCAATGCTTCCTGTAATTGAGCGGGCACATGCCAAAGAATATATATATATATATATCTTTTTCTTTTCTTTCAAACTATTCGCCATTTCCCGCGTTAGCGAGATAGCGTTAAGAACAGAGAACTGGGCCTTTGAGGGAATATCCTCACTTGGCCCCCTTCTCTGTTCCTTCTTTTGGAAAATTAAAATTTTTTTATATATATAACATACAAACCTCCAACAGCCAGGATCGAACCCGGGACC